>NW_027072033.1:4126397-4198771 GCF_038088225.1 Cyrtonyx montezumae
TTGAAAGATTGTAATTTTGAGTGCAAGGAAGGAAAAGAGTTAAAAGAATTTGGAAGAATAAAAGGTGATTCGTTTATCAGTCAAGGAAACTAGAATTATCTGTTCTGTGGAGTACAACTACTGATAATCATTCCAATTAAAGATGAAAAGATGGAAACAATTAATGAAAATGGCAGACATAAACAGCTATAATGATTTCTTTTTAAATTACTTTGTATTTAATGGTACTTGTCTACTTAAAAATTTATTGGAAATTCTCAGGGCCTGCTCAGTCATCCAGAACAGCTGAGGAGTTGTTGGAAAGTAAGTCTTTTCCCCAAGTGTACACTCTACAAGATGAAGAAACACTGAACAGATGAAGTGTGGAAAGGAAACTATTTTGATGATAGCAATTATTAATGATGCCTTTGACTGTGTCAGGAATTCAAATACTACTATCCTGGGCAATAAGTGGCTTAGAAACGCATAAGTGTGAGAGAAGCACATTGAGCTGCTCTTGGGATCAATCAAGAAGGGGTCACAGGCTGGAAATTAAGAACAATTGGAAAAGAAGAGAAAACAAAACTTAGGAAGCTTAGGAAAAATATTTTTTTCAAAGATAAAGCAATGTTTTCCAAAGAGTGAGGCCAGATCATATTTCCCTTCTAGCTTTTCATAAAACTGCCATCCTTATATTTTCTCCATCCCTATAGGGACATGAATTTCTCATTCTCTCTTCTCTGACTTGCTCTCAATATTACAGCCTTCTCTTTCCTTAGCTACTCAAGGGACCATAAAATATAGATTAAAGGAAAGGAGGAAAGGGGAATCAAGAACTTGGAAAAGGGTACCAGATTCAAGCCACTTGTCTTACTGTAGAACTTACAGTACAACAGAAAAATAGAGGACAGGAGAAACGGAGTTAAGACTTTCTGGATTTCCTCCTTCACCAATGTTGTGAGATATTCCTAGCACCTACTCAGCAATTAATTTCCAAGTGATCAGCACAGTGTGCTGTACACAGGATACTGTCATAATTTTAATAAGATTATTTTTTAATTTTCCATTAATTCCTTTCTAGCCATTCAGCCATTAATATATATTTAAATATTTTTAAAGAAAAAGATACAAGAACTCTGAACCTTACGTAAAAACTGACAATATGAAAATCTTGAAATAATACCACTATCTCTATATAATATGAATATTTAAAATAGAATTTTATGTACTTTACTAACAGTAAATACTGTGTTAAAAGTATTTTCTGTATTTCAAATGATTCAGGAAAAACTGAGAATACATAAGAGTATGGCACCTCAGAATAAATGCACACATAACATAGGCCTAGATAATCCAGTTTTCTGGGATGATAGTATTGAGGTTTATTTACTTCATTATCTTCCCAGGGATTAAGTTAAGCATCACCAGCATCTAGTTTTCCAGATACTCTGTCTTACACTTCTTCAACATAAAAGTGATATTTTCTTTCTTCCTGTCCCTCAGGAAGTCTCAATTACTGAAACCTCTTGAAGAAAACAGAGAGACCTCACAATGGTGTGCTCAGTTCCATCAGTATTGTAAGTGGGTCTCATCACTCCACATGAACATGGGAATGTCCACTTTATTAAGTATTCCCTAACCTCATCCTCCTCCAATAAATACAAATCTTTCTTGATCTAGAATTTCACAGTTGTATCAGAGGATAAGTATTTCTGAACCCTGCTGTAACCAATAAGTACCGAGGTGAAATAGAAAACAGAGTGCCTTGTTCCTCCCTTTGTCTTTTGATGCTAAGAGCCTTTCATCATTTAACAATAGGCACTATTTTTCTTTGTCTTTCTTTTGCAGCTAATATACTTGTAGAAATCCTTCTCACTGCCCCTCATTTTCCTCACCACACCTACCTCCACATGGGATTTGTCTTTCCTAATCCCATTCTTGCATGTCTTTATGTTTGTATATGCCTTGCAGGGCAACCATCCCAGTTTATTCTATTTTCTTTCTATTTTATTGGGAATATATTTGTTTAAATCAATGACATCACAGATAACATGCATCACAAAGATTAGACATAAATCATTGTATACTAGACATGCATCACTCTTGTTTAATTTCTTTATGGAAACACATTCAGGTTCACTGCAAGTGCATGTCTTGCTGTGGTTGTTCCTGCTTTGCTTTCTGTGCAGCTAGGAAAATACTCTAGAATTTTTCATAAAATTGATTAAAACTCACAGAATTATTCTGCATTCAGAAACATAATTTTATTTATTTGTTGCTGTTGATTTTAAAAGCTGCTTAGAGTATATATGCATCTTATATACTTTTATATTAGCATCTATCTTTGAATGCGTCCTCTACACTCAGAAGAAAACTTACTTCAGAAAGGGGAATATTTGCTTACCCAAGCATTTGAACACTTACTTTTAGCGATAACTTTTTAAAAGCTCTGTTAAATCACTAACAAAATTCTTCGAAATCACAGATACAACTTTTAATATCTCCACTAACTTCCTTGATATGCAAAGCTGGGAAGTAATGTGTATCCAGAAAAGATACAATTATAAGCAACAAAGCATATTCTGCAATGTCTCTGCCACTTGCAAAAGACTAGGTAAGACGATAGGTAAGACGATATGGATTTAACACAGAGCACGTGAAAATACGATGAAGTAAATATATAGTAAGAATACATAATTAAAGACTAAGAAAAAGAGGAAGTGGTCTCTCGATGGAGTTTCCTACTTGGGTTTGTGGTAACAATTTAGCCTATTTCAAGTTCTGGGAAAGGTTTTCAAGAGCTTGGGTTTTGAAAGAAGCCAAACCAAACGTTCAGGACCTTGTCTATATGCTTATTCATAGAGATAGTGGTTTTACTTCTTACCACAGTTGATGCTGACTGTTGTAAACTGAAATAAGTTTGCTTGTGGGTACAACTAGCAGCAGATGAAAATTGCACTCCCATTGTTAAGTAGTTCTATTCACTGAAATATAATATTATACAACTCCCACAATTTTTCATCATCAGTTCACAACTCCTAATTTTGAAACTGGTTTATGTTATTACTAATGCTTGATTTCTCATGCCCCATTCTATAACACGATTGCTTTTATTAGTATATATTAGAGTAGAACAAGATAGTTCAATGCTGGAAAAACAGCTAGCACTTATCCTCGTAGCATGTTGTTAATTTAGTTTGTTTCATCTGACTCATATTTTCTTCATACACTAGTCAACTCAATGATTCCATGTTATGCACACTTTCCCAATAAATCAAAACTAATAGCATCTTCTGAATGGTGTTGTCCTAAGTATGAAAATATAGCTAACAGAAGAAAGCAAGAAAGCTATTAGGATTATTACCTGAGTTTTAATTGTTTTATATCAAGTCAAGAAAGGTTTCCAGAAGAAAGTCTGTAGAGTAGTACACAAAGATAACACATTCTTGGGCTGTCACTTCTAATACAGTCAATGAACAGTGCCAGTAATTCACTCTGATAGTTGGGAAAGTCCTAGATTAGGGAAGAGCAAGCTGCCTCTTTTTCTCTCCTTATGTTTCTAGCCAGGACACTGTCATGAAATGAGGCAAAAGAGAATTCCCAATAGTGCAGAGAAATGAATGAACATATTGTTCTCTCAGAGGCCTGAATACCTCTGAAATATATCGGAGAATTACCTTGTCATTTTTTTCTGCTTCCTCCTTAAAGTGTTTTGAAATGACTAATACATTACCAAGAAGCGGCCTCTTACATCTCGTGCAGACTAATTCCCCAGGGCTCCCATTATGTCGGCAGACTAAAATGTTCAGTTAACAGGGTGTGTTAGCAGCAGTGAGGGGGTGAGCAAAGCATCAAGAGAAGGGAAAGTAGTGTTTCTGTGGCTTGCCTCCCTCCTCTTTTAGTAGCCTGTCAAACATAATTATGCTCCTGTCATCTGCACCTACAAGACAGGATTTTAGTTATGATATCTTGCCTGACATGTAGCTGCTGTTGACAGGTCCCTATGACCCTGTTCCAAGCAGCCTGACTCTGCAGATGACAGGACCCTGGCCTGAATGCAAGAATTAGCCTTCCTCCACAGAGAAGTCTCTTCTAAAGGAAGAGGATAAAATGCCACAGGAAGGTGGGTCACCTTGTGGTCCTGCTGGTTCTTGAAAAACTGCTATGAGAGACTTCTCACACTGAATGTGATCTGCATCGAAAATGGCTGCTGCCTGTGGACCAGGCCGTGCCTTCAGGCACCATGTTAAACAGCCTTGTAATACATGCATCCTCTGACCCAAGAAAGCTGTTCTGTGAAACACTCCAGTAAATAAGATGTCAAGATGCTGAAAGGTTTTCCTGGGATTATAAAGTCACAGTGGTAAGGATGCAAACATGAGTCGCTCAGACAGGGTGGAAGGAGGATTCGTTAATGGGAAGATGTTATATTCAAAGGAAATGATTACAACTCTCCCTTCCTGTCTTCATCAGTAATCATTTTAAAATGATTTTGTGTCTTCTTGAAAGAAAAAGAATACATTAATACATATATGCTAATTAAAATGCTATCCGTGCAATTTATTTTCTTGGTGCCCTGCTATGATTACCTCTGTTTTTTAAATTAGTTGGCTCATTCATTCAGATGGCATAGAGACCTCTAATGCTTTGAGAAAAACAAATATTTTCAGCCTTTAAACATTCTCTTTTGAGGCTGAAGAGCAAATTTGTCTATTAATTAAACAGGAACACCTCTGGATTTAGGTGATTTTACAGGTCACAAACTTAAGCATGGAAAAGTTTTGCTTCTACTGATGGCACAAACATTTCTGACAAGAATTCAACAGTATGAATTTGATCACTTTACAAACTTGTCTTATCATCGTTTGAGAACTGCAAAGATCAACAGCCATCTGAAGAGCTACATTCCAGAGGACCTATAGTCTCAGTGATAGTGCTCATATCTACCACACACCATAACTGAGGAAAAACAAAATCCTCCAGGAATGCCTCAAATCTAGAATTATCCATGAAATCGTGAAAACACACCTGATACAAGTTTTATACGAGAGCAACACTTGAAAACACAGCTCAGCTCTTGTTGTTATGCAAGAAACTGGAGAGAAAGTAGAAATCAGAAAACATACTGTTTAAACTAGATGAGATCAGAAGCACATTTTGAGGTAATGTTTAAAGTTTATCTGAGTTAGATAGATCTTCCTGGAGAAGCTATTGGCACTAATTCATGGCAGTTTGGGAGCCATGGTCAGTAGTGGGACACATTTTTGTAAGAGTGCAAAAAATAACTATAACAGAGACTCCTGTGATGGCACAGCATGAATTGAAAAAACCCACAAGAACTCCCAAGAGAAAAGTCATGAAGTGACTGTGCAGGCAGCCCTGAAGGAAACAACTTTATGTACTGCAAACATCTATTCTTTACATGCCAAGACAGACACACAGGGATATAATTCAGTTTTGGGTCAGAATGTATCAAATAAGAATTTATAATTTATCAAATAAGAATGAGTGAGATTATCTTGCACATTGCTCAGCTTCTAATATAAAATTTACTACCTAATTCAAGAGTTGAAATGTAATAAAAATTTCCAAATTCTGCTTCTTACCAGAGTTTGAAATAAATTTTAGTATGTAAATACAGCATTTCTAAAGGTAATTTATGCTAACTTAATCCATATATTACTGCAGTTGCAAGGCTGAATATTATACAGCAAATAAAAGAGGAAAATGTGGTCATTTTGAAACATTATGAAGTGTATGACAATTAGAACCTGACAACCTGAGCATTTTCATAAAGAAAACACAAAAAGTGTTACTAGCATGACAGTACTCAAGGAAACTGTTGTGTTAATATGCTCGTTCTGGGTGAAATATCCAATACCTGAAACTGAACTACAAAACCTATGTGAGGGCAAAGAGTCATTGAGAGTCTCATTATCCTGTGTCTGAAACTTCCATGTATAGAAGCACAGAAAAACAGAAAGCCAAGAAAACATGATTTGACTCTTGGAAGGCAGAAGAGGAGTTTCCACTCACTTAGAGAAAGCTGGAAACTACATAAATTAATTTCAAAGTTAAAGGATAGCTGTGTTAGCAGGATGGCTTAAATTACAGAGCCCATAAAAGCTTTGAAATATGCAGAGTTCTGCATAAGACTTCTGTCTGTAGAAAAAATCAGCCTTTCTTACAGACAGGTAAGCTTGCCTCCTTTCTTCCTGGCTACAAAAACAAACAAACACTCTCTAAGTAAGAGTGATCCATAGAAGCCTCTCAGATACAGCTGATCATGAAGTAAGGTGTTGTCAAGCACTTAGAAACCAGGGACTGCAAACATGAAGGGATTATTTCATAAACCAAGTGCATATGTCTTCTTGCATCTGTTTAATCTTTAAAGACTGTAATGCTTATTCTGGTTTCAACATAGTCTTGACTACAATTTGCATATTGGCCTCAGAGAAAGATTAATGTCCTCTG
This sequence comes from Cyrtonyx montezumae, assembly GCF_038088225.1. NCBI lineage: Eukaryota > Metazoa > Chordata > Aves > Galliformes > Odontophoridae > Cyrtonyx > Cyrtonyx montezumae. Next base: position 4,132,851 of record NW_027072033.1, read on the forward strand.
GCATTTTTTTAGTTGCCTTCTGCACCCTAGATGATCCAACTGTCTCTATAACATCTAATTAGAAATGAAACATCATCCCTAGTGCCAGAGACTCTATTTATTATAAGAGATCCCCAAATATAGTGTGACAATGATCTGATCTCTTAGACCTATAGTTGCAATTTTATATGAATGCAGCAGATAACATTTGGAATTGTTGTTCTTGAAAGTCATAGTATTTACATTAGCATTGACACTTTGCTAAGGTAAGACACTGTTTATATTTGTTTTTGTGTTTGTTTGTTTTTCTTCTTTTAATACACTGATTTAACCACAAGTAAACTAGGAAAAACTAGGAGTAAATAAATCCATAAAAGAAGTTGATTGCTAAAACAGTGTAAGAGACTGCCTAGATGAGTGTTACACACTTTTTCCAACAGTCAAAATGTAACAGAAATTACCAAGTCATCTAGATCTCTGAACCTTTATTTCCTGAATGAAATCAATGTGGTAGTAAATCCTTTGTCTTATTGTGACTGTAAGCTCAAAGTTGTTTTTCTCCTTTGGGAATACTCAGAATTTACACAACATTATTTGTCAAAATGTGATCTGAATGTTTCAAGCAGTCAGACTTCCTTTCTCCTATAGCTTTAATCATTCACTACGAAATGATGCTATGCTGAAATTGGTTCATTAGTTTTTTCAATCTCAATTTTCTTAGCTTTCAGTATTAATGAGTATTAATGAGTTCAAAGTATTATCATTAATAGCAGTAAATATCCTAAAACAAGCTTAGGTGATAGGTATAGAAATAGCATTCTGTTTAGCCAGTCCCTTGCTCAAAAGGAAATGTAGGTTGAATAATGAATTTTATACATGCATGTAAAATTAATTTGATCATAACTTCCGGTTCATTTTGATGGGTTACATTTATCAAGGATTAAGTCTATGCATTACCACATCTCCTCTATATGTTTTAAGGGAGCTATTACTCTGCAATCCCAACCCTATCTCTTTTTGCTCCCTAAAAGCATTAGAATATTATTTGTCATAAAAACAAACCTACATTGTTTTGGATGGTGATTTCATTGACAGGTGTGGGAAGAGTAAATATGGAGGAATGTTAGGTGATAAGATTTCATATATCATGCTGTTTTCAACAGATGTCATATTTCATACATCTGCTGTTTTCAACAGATTTCCTTTCTTACTTCAATTTGATAACTACTCAGTACTACTGTCTTGCTCTTACTTTCTTCTTGCAGTAAATAATTTAAAAGACAGGTAAATGTGAATAACTGGAAGCGTCTAATTCCATAATTTTATTTTTTTGATTGCCTATCAAGTTTTTTTTTTCTTCACCTGTGTTGCCTTGAAGTCCTTGAAGTTCCTACTGATCTTTCCCTTTTCTGTTTATTTCTTCTGCTGTCAGTTAACACCAATAAATTTGGCATACAAATGAGTATTCAGTTCACAGTGAGTTCCAATAACGTACTAGATGTAATAAAAATTACCAATATATTAAAATAATTACAAACTTGACATGTTACTGGCTTTCCTAGGTTATAAAAATAATCTCTTTTTAGATTACAGTTTACTCCTCTCTTTCTTTCTCATGCTATCTATGCAATCCTGATATAATCACTTCAGTGCCTTGCAGGCTCACTGAACTGGAAGGAAAACGCAGATATCCTTCAGGGATAATATTTCTAGATCTCAAGCTTCTGAATGGAAACAGAGATATGGGAATGAGAAGACCTTTGGGAGAAAGGTAAAAAGGAGAAGAAATGGCATACTTAATTTTGTGATGTCTCAGCTTGCTAGCAAAACTTTTAATGAAAAAAAAATTATAACAAGCAGTTGATTATTTTTATTTGGCCATGAAAGAGAAAAAGAATAATTCACCCAAGTAACAAGAATTGTTTTTATAAGATAATACTATTTCTAACTTCTTAAACTTCATGTATTTCTTTTAGCTAGCAAAATGTTTATCTTTTACAATGTCAATAATTTTTGTCTTTGTCAAGATTTGAAACCAAGAACAACAATTCCAGTCCCTCACTATTCTGGACAGATTCCAGAATCAAGCTTCCTTTTAAATAGAAGCTTATCTATCATTAAACATAAAGATTAAATGATTAAATTATTTATAGGTTACTTCAAAAGAAATGCATCTTATTTATTTCCATGGAAAATACAACAGTTACAAAGAGTACAATTGATCTATTTGATAGAGCAAATCCTCAGCTACAGAACACTACTTGTCATTGTAATCACCACCATTAGCTACACATTTTCACGATGAACACAAGCCTGTATTGTGCACTATTAAAAGTTTGCACTAATGGAGGTGACCCATTATTACTGTTGCTGCTGCTGAAACACACCACCTGCCACCTCTCTGTGCTCACAGCCACTGCTTGGTATCCATAAGTGTTCATCAAATGTTGATGAATATCACTGGGAGCATTTTTTCCTCATGGAAGAATTCAGTCCTACTCCTTTGCTTCATCTGCACTTCCATTTCCGATGCCATTGTCTCAGACTACCCCTCTTCTGTCATCTCTTGCACATCAGAAAAATGCAATGGAATATTGGTGGGAAGGCCTCTACTGCCATACCACCAACATCTGCCTGTGACACCATGGACCAATGTGGTAAAATAGGAGATATTACCTTCAGAACAGCCCTCATACATATCACAAATGCTTTGAAAATCTTGAGAATCAAGATTAATTTAGCAATTTTCTTTGTTACTAGATTAAAGTAGTGTATTTTTGCCAGATATGTACTGTGCTATATGTGTTCCATATAATTAAAGTCAGTAATTTCATCTGACTGATAATTCATTGCAGGCAGAACAGAATGAAGAGAGAACAGACAGGTTCTGACCTGTTCCCACCTGACCATGAGCATTTTGTACCTGTCATGTGAGACGATATCTTAGCCTGTTTGACTGTGAATCTTTCTTGAACAAGCAAGAACAGTGCCTTTTGCTGTCAAGAGATTTAATCATGAGTCCGAATTTCTCTTCATAGAATAAGCCATGTTAGTGATAATCTACCACTCTGGGGTGATCTAGAACGTGGGTAATAAGAGTTAGGATTCTCTGATCTATCTCTCCCATGTCTGATGCTGGGAAAGCTATGGCTTTAATCATTCATTGTTAAGAAGCATAGAATATCAATGAGACATTGTCTGCAAAATAGCATAAAAACCTCAGAAGAAATATTAATTTCACATGTATAGTATTCCAAAATATAAAAATTTCATTTGAAGAATTAACCTAACCAGCATTGTTCAGATTTCATTGTCCAGTGTGGTGTATAGTCAGTTGCTATAGTTTTAATGTCAAAAATAAGCTTAAATAGCCTTTTTAGTTGACTTAGGACAGCTTCTAAATATTATTTAAACATAGTGTTTCACATTTAATAAGAAACACGTTTTCCTTCCTTAAAATACAAAAAGTATAAAAAATAAAAAATCTTAAGTAGAACTGCAGAATCTCTCAATTTTGCCTACACACAGCTTGCTAAACAGAGAGCTGAAAACAGTTAGAGTTGGGAGGGAAAATATTGAAGAGTGTTTTCACAGTGAAGTAAAACCACAACTAATGACTTCAGGAGACAGGAGCTAGGTGGACAAGCAAAGCACTGCAGTTTTAAATATATGATATTTGGCTTCATGTCTCAAGTAAGAGGGTTGGCATTGATTCAAAAAGGCTGGTCTGCATGCTTGTGCCTCTGAGAGGGACCACACTGCTTGATGGAAACAACCACAAAAGCCACAGTGAGAACACAGATTTCCAAAGGCAACAAGAAGGCAACCAGACTGGCAATTAGCTTGTGCCAGTGCTTGGACACAATGAAGAGAAAGTAGGCATCTGAGATGGGTCATCCGTCCACATGAGAGATTCACCTGGTGGCCATCACATGGGACAGAGTAAAGTGGCCATCACATAACAGACAACACAGGAAACATTTTGAACACAGGTGACCTTATCCCTGAGCACCAACATAATAAAGTAAGTTTACGCTTCTGCATCTTGACAATAGTATTTTTACAGTGTTCATTGAAACCAAAGATATCTGTTTGATGTTGGCTATGGATTTTTGTCTATTCAGCCTGTATCCTGGAAGTTATTTTGCCATACATGCATTCCACTTTTTATCTCTGTGGTTGCCAAATAATTCATATTTTAAGCTTTTTCCCTTGTTCCGTGTGATAAACTGTGTTGTAGGCCAGTTTTCTTTGTTGCAGATATCCTTGGAGCCTAGAAGCACTGTGGCTTCCATAAACATCTGTTTTAAAATACTATTTTTCCCAGTGCAGTGTGAGCTTTTTCATTCTTATGCTAACTTGCTGTTTCAATCCAATAATTCAAGAAAAGCAAATGAACTGTTGATGAAACAAGCAGTTGAGAAGGACCATGGGCTTTTATATCTTAACATTATTGAAAACACGAAGTTTATCCAAACTTAATTGGTCATCATTAGTATACTTTTTGTATCAAAGAACATAGTAATGTCAAATTCTTGAGAAGTATGAAAATTGGATTTGCAGTACTAGCAGATTTAGAGTTTAAATTACCAAGTAAATATTTCTAGCCTCTTTGTTTCAGAGGATGATACCAAACAGATGATACATAGCATAGTCTAACAAGTTTAAAGCAAAACATATAACCACTAGCAGCATGAAACCTGTCTTTAATTCAGTCTCTTTTCTTTTCTTGATTATCCTCATAGACAATCTTATGAAGTACAGGCTAGACAACTGGTCGGTAAGGTGGCCTGAGAACTGGTTGAATTGACAAGCCCACCAAGTGGGTCTGGGATGCTATTTTGACTTTAGCTGTGAAAGTTAATTTTCTTCCTAGTAATTGGCATGGTGCTGTGTTTGCGATTTTGTGATGAAAACAGATAACACATCAATGTTCTAGTTTCTGAACAGTGCTGTGCAGGCCCAAGGACATTTCAGCCTCTTGGGCTGTCCTGCTAGTGAGTGGGTTGGTGGACACAAGTTTCTGGGAGAGAACCCAGCCAGGACAGCTGACCTAAACTGGCCAAAGGGATGCTCCATACCATATAGTATCATGCCCTACCATTAAAGTGAGTAAATTGGTCTGGTAGACTGCTATCCCTTGAGGATATCAGTCAAAATGTAGTGAATAATTGCGTTGTGCATCTTTTGCTTTTTCTCATTTTTTTTTCCTTCACTTTATTATTAAACTATCATTTCTTCTACCTGTGAGTTTTTGAACTTTTCTTTGTAGTTCTTTTCTTCATTCCACTGACGGGATTGTGAGTGTATGACTCACTGTGTAGTGTTCAACTGTCTGCTGGGCTGGGTTAAACCACAACAGAGACCTCCAGAGATACTGGCTAGCCTCAGCAACACTGTAGTTGTAGCTCTCAGAATATTGCAGTTCATACTTATTTACCTGCTCTGTTCTAAACTGATGTGAAAATTTTCACTTGTGTGCTTGCTAATTGTTTTTTTCCACTTCATCCTTCATATGCCACCCTTGTCATTCCAGTATCCCAATATCTCTTTCTGATGTGGAACTTAGTTGGCTTTAAAAGATAAATTTTGCCAAAGTGTTTCTAACTTTGCTAGTATTTTTGATGACACTACTTCAAATACATTGAAGAAACCTGATTTTCACATGATTTATCCACACTTCCTGATTAGTAAAGTAAACATCAGCACAAACACACACAAAAATATTGTCTTAAGGTTAGTCTGACAAAAACAATATCTCAAAGGCATGCTAGCCTCCTCTGAATGTACCAGTGGGAACACTCTTTCCTCTGGTTACAAGATAGATCAGAAAATCCGGTAGATAAGACCTACTTTCTTCTTCACTGTGTAGCTTGTCATAAGCAGCAACTTCAGGATAATGCCTGGAAGAGAAAATGCCTTTGGAAGTTTTATTTCCTATGGTTGAAATTCCCATGCTTATCATTGCAAAACTTTGTAGGAAAGATAAAATAAAGGAGTAAAAGCAGGCTGAAGCTTTGAGGTCATCTATTTGGGCTTTGGTATCTTATTAAATCATTACTTGGTAAAAACACATCATTTTTCCCTTTTAAAACTGACTCAGAATGTGGATGTCAGATTGAAATTTTGAGTTAATCACAAAAATGGTTATTTAAGTTCAAAGAAGTGATAAGGCATATTTATTTTAGTTACAGAATTCCAAGTCTGATCCAAGCTGGGAAATCTATATGTAATTTGTGATTCACTGACAGTTTTATAATTAGGGCCAGGATTTTGAGAAGGGCTAGAAGAGAAGAAGGCAGTAAGAATGCCAAAATTATTAGTTACTATCCATGTACAATTACAACAGCATTGTCTTTTCAGAGAGGTAGTGAATTCAGGCTAGAGAAGACAGCCTACCTCTTGAAATGGTAAAATGTGGTCACACACTGCTTCCTATGATGAGATATTACAGAATCATGGAACTGCAGTGTCATGGTTTTATGATTTTTGTTATATTATTGATATTCCACATCATAACATCGTGTGCTGTATTGGGAGTTAAAGAGTTAATGTTCTAACTATGTGGACCATTGATAGTTATGGACATGCCTGTCTCAGAAGAGAAAAACTACACTCCCCAGAGGACTGTGCGATGCTTTGCATTTTTATGTGTTTACGCTCAGAAGGAAAGATAAAAACTGTCTGTGGTCACGAGACCGTCTCTCTTCCCTTCAGGACTGAGTTCAGCAGTGGGTGTTTGCTTGAGCCCTCTGCCTTCAGCATTAGCGTAAGGCCTTCAGTTTATAGGACATTCTCTCTCTTGCACATTTTATTTTATTCATTAGCCTCAATTCCAATTATATTGTATTATATTATTTTGCTTTCTGATATCTTAGTAAATTAGCTTTCCTCTGCTGATCTGACCATAATTAACTTATTCCTCATGTTCATATGAAACTTTGTATGTTGCAGTTTTTGCCTGTTAACCCTTCTCATGCTACTGTACATTACTGAAAAGAGCCCAGCCCAATTCATTTGACTGACACCAATTTGATATCAATAAACAGTGGTGAGAAGTTATAAACAGATTGAACAGTTTCAGGTATCTCAGCCTATCTCCAGGTCTTTAATCATTGTTGCTGACCTCTGATGGACTTTTCCTAGAAGTTCTCTGTCTTTCTTGTACTGGGTGGATGAGAACTGGACATAGTATTCAAGTTGGGACCTTGCAAGGGCAGAGTAGAGGGGGAGGATTACCTCCCTCAACCTTCTGTCCAAGTATTTTTAATGCACACTGTTGGCCTTCTTGGCCACAAGGACACACTGCTGGCTCATGGTCAACCTGCTGTCTCCAGGATGCCCAGGTCCTTCTCCACAGAGCTCATCTCCAGCAGGTCATCCCCCAGCCTATACTGCTGCATGTCATTATTCCTCCCCAGGTGCAAGACCCTATACTTGCCCTCACTGAATCTCACTGAGTTTCTCTCTGCCCAAAGTTCTGGTCTTTCCAGGTCTCACTGAATGGCAACACAGCCTTTTGGTCCGTCAGCCACTCCTTCCAGTTTTCTACCATCAGCAAACTTGTTGAGGATACATTCTATCCTTTCACCCAGGTCATTGATGTAGATGTTGGACAAGATTGGATCTAGTACTGAACACTGGGGAACACTGCTATTTACCAGCCTCCAAAGAGACTCTGTGTCACTTATGACAGCCCTCTGAGCTCAGCCAGTTAGCAGGCCTCAATCCACCTCACTCGTTGATTCCAAGAGATGATAACATTTATCTTGAAGCATGATAACATCAGGGCCCATACCTGTTTGAAGACTGTGGAGAACGTTGCTAGTCTTGGCTGTACTGTCCTAACATATCCACAGTATACTCTGAATTTAGCACCTTCTCACTCTCATCTGTTTGGGCTGATGGAAGACGGACTATGTGAACGTTTTCCTAGCGCTGACTCTGTCATAGCAGCTGCGACAGTGATTCATCTCTGCTGATGCATATTCTTATGAGCAAGGCATGCATGCGTTTGCATCATACTGGTGCATAGATAATGGTGGTGACTACACTGACAAATAGTGAGTTGTAGATAAGAAGGTGCTTTATCCAGTAGTGCTATTGTAGTGTTCCTATCTGTTGTAATTTTGATGAAATTAAATAGGAGTTTTACTTTCAGAGCGATTTACATACATGCTTCTACTGAAACACATCTGATATTTATATTTCTTATTAAATTATTGTACAGTACTTACTCTCACCCAATTCTATTAGTCAAAAGTTTATGATTTAGATTAATTACTGCTGGGAGCTGCGCAAAAACAATTTCTCCATATTAATTTTCAACAATTATTGCTCACAGAAATTTTCAGGATATTTTTCTCCAGCATAAATTCAACAGATATATTTAATATTTATCATATTTATACAGGATAATCTTGATGTAGCTGAGGAAATTAGCTTCAAGCCTTCAAATCGCATGCTTCAGTACCAAATTATGTTTTTTCAAAAAACAGATTGTATATAGAAGTTAGATATCGGTGACCTGGTGTGGTACCAAAGATTTTCTCTATGTCCTGATAATGATATCACTACTATGACAGTGTTGTACTGCTGATAGCAACTGTGTGTTAATCGTGTTTTATCAATCATGTTTTACATATCAGATCCACAAATTTTATATGATTAATCTTTACATTGTGTTTTATAGGCTGCAAGTAAACTTGTATAGACTATAAGGTACTACGAGTGCAGCTTGGAGAACAGAGTGGTAGTGCTGCAGGTATTTGTGGGAGATATTGTACACAAAGAATATGAAACAGCTCCACTTAGTGTCCAGTGGGATGAGTAGCACCAAAACCGTAAAAAAGGACATAAAAATGAAAAATAAATAAATAAATAAATGAAAATCAAATTTTTTTCAATATATCTCTGAAACCAGATTTCCTTTAAAATTAAGAGTATTGGAAACAAAAGGTAGGAAGACACAAACTTTTCAAAAATAAATTTAGACCAACACTCAAAGAACACTTCTCTCTTAATAAATAAATAAATAAATAAATGACTATAGAAGGAATGATTGTACCAAAGGAAAAAGACTGACAGGGGAGACAAATGATGATAAGAGTTGTTCATTTCACTTAAAATAAAAAAAAAATCTCTAGGACAAAATCTACCTATTTTTGGACTACTTTCTAGTAAAAGTAAACCTGTACCTAGTAGATCAATAGATTCACTGTCTAACAGAAAGCAGTTTTGATTTGTGGTCTGCCTTTGAAAAGTACTGCAATACCAACTTGTAGCATACAAAACTATGCATATCCCATGAAACCAAGAACAGTTATTCCCATATTTCACATGGCCTAAAAATATACAGAATTCAGAGTTAGGATATATCTGAAAATGTGTTATAGCATGGAGAGAAACAAAAGAAAAGAAAAACAAACTGAATTAGTTCCTCTCAAACTCAAAATGAAATACGGAAAAACAGAAGATATATCAAGCAGGTGTACAATTTGTACAGAACGCCTATGCTTTAAAAGCAGTGCAATATTCTAGCTAAGAAGTTTGTCTTTTTTTTTTTTTTTTCTCATTCTACAGTATGCTAATTTTCTAATTTGTCTCTAGACAGTTTAAGGAACTTTCATAAAAAACATATAATGAGTAGTATTATTTAATCTCAGGAAAATCTTATGGACAGCTCTGAACTTAATTGACATAAAGTGGGCTCTAGACAACAAGTTTGGAGAATTATCTCAGTATTTCAGTCAAGCACACAGATACGCTTTGTCATCACAGAATATACATCACATAGTGAGATCTTATATGTCCCATGCAGAAATGCTATTTTGTCTTTGCAGTTATTATAAACAAAAGACAAAAGTGGTCCCTGCAATCTTTCATTTCTGAGTTTTTGGTTAAATGTCAAAGCTCAGATGAAATTATTTCAATCCTAGGAACATGAAAAATTGTTTTTCCCATTTAAGGCAGCAGAAGATTCTTCTCTTATTACAAATTCATTTAGTGAAGATCAAATACAGCATTTTTTGACAGCAGGTTTCACATACATTTTTAATGATAGGTTTTTTGCCAGATGTATTTTGAAGTTGAAATAGTTCACCATTATCTGACAAATCGTTAGAAAAAAAGAAAATATCTTACAGTTCCAAAGTAAACTTTTCTTTATTTATTTACTTCCCCAATAACTAATTTATTTTGAACTGGTGTAAAAAATAAATAAAATAAGACAGCATGTGTGCGTGTTCTCCATGAACATTAACGAGGAAGAGCTTCGTCAGTTTTATCCAAAAGAGTTGTCAAAACTTGTATTTTTTCACCAGATATCTGAGGTCATTCTTGTAAACCTGAACAATATAACATCTATAATCGTGACCCAATTTTTGAAATACTGGCTGACCATTATCCTCTACTGTATTGACTTGGTCTTTGTTTTTGGTTATTGTTTTTCTGTTTGTTTTATTTTGTTTTAAATTTGAAGGGCCATTTTTCAGTCTATTTGTAGTAATTGCATTTGCAAATTTAAACTATGAACAACTACACATGAGCCTTCCTGACATGTTATTAAGGGGAGTACTATTGCTAAAATGAGGTATCTCTACATATCCTATTTAAAGATTCTTTATTTACATAAGTTTATTATATTTTTGGTGAAAGGTTCTATAGATGGAGAGTACTGTTGTTTTTGCATCGTTTTTGCTTCTGAAAATGTACAGAGCAGAAAATTTGGCAAGCTATAAATCCTATTTAATTCAGTTAAAAAAAAATCTGTAATGGTAAAATAGCCATTTTTTAAACTTAATTTACTGATATTTACAGAGATGATTGTCTGCTAAAAAATATTATAAAAAACAACAGATGGTATTGGATTTTCAGAGAAGTAATACTATTTATTTTAAATATATTCAACTTAGAGATTAATAGGAAAACTATATTCTATACATTATCTGATATCAGAAGCACAGCTTAGGAGAATAGAAGAAATGATTTCGAAATAACATTAAAAATAGAAGTAAATTCAAAAAGTATATTCTTTTAACACTTTTTACTTTTTATCTCAAGAGAATTTACACCTTCAATTTTAATGATTGGAAACTCTGAATTTTGCTGCTTATGTTCTGCTTCATGAAAATTAGATGCACTTCGAGGCAGACTTCTCATTTTTCAGCCAGTTCCACTGAAAAGACTCAGTGAAAAACTCTTACAAAATCTTTAAATTGAACTTTATGTCCAGACATTGAAATTTCAAATTATGGACTATAATGTCCTATTTTATTTCTTTCAAGAAATTCTGTTCCTAAATATTTCAGAATTTACAGTATTCTTTTTCCCATTCCAGTGCTTGAAAGTTTAGTAATTAAATGATAAATTCTTACTTTACAAGAATTAAATTCACAAATCAGAAGTTTTCCTTTCTTCATATAATCAATATCCAGTTACAGTGGTAATTCTAAAAGACATGAGCAACTGACTAAATATAAATCCTTAAGCTGTATTATACACTATGAAATTAATAGAAGTGGAATTTTACCTTCCCATGGGAAAAGTGATGTAATACTGTTAACTACCTTGAGAATTACAGGGCTTGAACCTAAGTGCACTGCAGTTAGGTAGAATAATCCTATTCAAACCAACTTTTGTATCAGTTTTAAAGAAAACACAGTCTTCTAACCCACATGTCCAAGTTAACTTCTAGGTGAAAGTTTCATTAATCTAATGGGTAAAATATTTAACAAAATTCTTCCTGTTGTAATTTTCATGTTACATTTATTCTTTCATCATAACTCCTATAAATAAGTTTTATTAAAAAAAAAAATTGCAAAATCTTTACCTAAGTAAAATGCAAAATATTAGAAAAACAATTTCCCACTGCACATCTCCATAGGACCATAATTATCCAAACTACAGAGAAGCTGAGAATTGATTTGAATACTAGTAATTGTTTGAGAATGATCTACTTTTTTTGAAGCCATGGAAAAAATTCAAAATGTATCTACAACGTATGATTTTACTTTGCGTTATGCAAATGCTATTATTCTTAAGTTGCAAAAAGAGCACTGATTTTCTAGTCACTAGAGAAATATTTTATTGGACTATACAAGTATTTTCATTGCATGTGATGCAGGAGTGAGAGATCATTAAGTGTGCAAAGAATGCTTTTCACCAAAAAAATCACATTTTATTAGATCCTGAAGTGGAAAGCATACCAAGAGAAGAAATTAAATTTGAAACTTGAATGATAAGATTCAAAGAAAGGACAATAAAAATATGAAATTACAACAGATATGAAGATTTCATTCTCAAAGACATTCTGAAGAATCACTATGAAAAAAGAACATAATAACTTAAGTAAACAAAGGAGAGAACTTATGGTACTTGTGGGTACTTTGAATTTAAGCATGACACATCTTGTATAAAGTCAGGTATACGAAGCCACACTACTTGCCATGTCATATTGTTCAAGTACAGTAGTGTCACTTTTGGCACAGGCAAATTACGTGTCCTTCAGCCAACATCCAAATCAGAGCACCAACATCTGAAGTCCAGGTATGTCTCATATGTTAAGTAGCTGAGGACCAGTCATTGCTCACGTTGCACAGTGCTCATGCAGTGATGGTCATGTTATTTCAGTGTACTATTCCCACCCTCCTGACCTATTTTTTCATAATATTCATTTCGTGGCTTGGAAGAGGGAATAGCTCACTTGCCTAACATGACCTATCCAAAAATAAACTTCAGTCAACCGATCTCCTCTAATATTCTCAGTAGATGGTAAAAAAGTTCATACTGAATAGCACAAAATTCCTAAACTTACAGCAAACTGCAATCCAATAAAGAAAGAAACTGGCACTAAGAATTGCTGACATTGATGCCAGTATCGTGTAAAAATCTCTGCATTCCTAATGCTGTCTTGCCTCCCTGACACATGTGCATTGCCAGTCACCACTAGCTACACTTTCTTTAAAAGAAACCATCATACCTAAGATATTTATTTGATGTGATGTGAATTTTACACCAGAATTTACTAGCAGAATTAGGCCTCAAATCCTTAAGAACAGCAATGATTTGGAGAAGCTGAGAAATGTGTGTAAAAATCAGAGGACAGAATTTTTTGAATAAGAATTCTTGCTATCTTTCTCTCTTAAAACCTAAAAGAGAATGTAGGATTTTGATTTGTCTTTCATCATCCAAACATAATAGCATGAAGTAGCTCTTTCCTAATATGCTCACTGATATAATGGATTAATGATTTTATGCAACATCAGCATGTACTTTGTAAGTGAAGTTGCAAGGAAAATTCACCAGATGGCTGTATGGTGATATTTGCTGGGACAGAGTTCTGATCACGTGATTTCAGAGCAAACATAACTGGAATATATATCTGGATAGGCACCATTACATTTTAATGTATTAGGTTTGCCATTGTGGGCAGAACAGAGAGATTGGCAGAGACAAAAGCAGATGATAATGTTTAAATTCAGAACTTTGTCTATGAAGAAAAATGGAAATATGCCTGAGTCAGGATAGGCTAGAATAGATATCCAGGACAGGTTGTAATCAAATTCTAAGATGTAGTTCTAGATTTATGTCTTGGGTGCTGCATATCTTAAGGGAAGCCAACCTGGCTTGTCTATTGTATTATGTAAGAATGTCTGTTTATTTGTGGGTAATCCATTTCCCTCACTGTTACAGGCATTCCTTTGTCATTCTGCTATCTCATCCTCAGGCTCTTACTCAAGTTTAACCACTTAAAGCAGGAAGTCTTAACAAAGGATAACTGGGCCTAACAGATGTTTTTGAATGAGTTCAGCTTTTCATTTGGAAAAGTAAAGGATGAGAAAATTTGAAGCTGTATTTTTTTGTTAGACGTAGCACCTCTTGCAGTGCAACATGGGCAAATGAAACTTAATGCACATTATATAGAAGTTCAGGATTATGAATACACCATAAGTCTCATGCTAGGGAAAATGATATTAAAGGTCCACTTTGCAAAACTGCTGTGGAATAGGGACAAGACGTATTAGCTGGCCTTGGAAGAATTAAGAGAGGAGTAGCTCTGAGCCACAACCTGAAGTGTGGAGCTACTGAATGCTCAATAAAGAACTTTGGAAAGAAGTAAATGGAAAGGAAAGAGCCCCCTCCATCTGTCCCAGCCAGGCCTTATAAATTCCCATTTCACTGAACGTCACAACCAAGTAGAAAGATTAATTTGAGAATAAAATAGTTTAATGAAATTAGTTTAATGAACTATTTAGGGAGGAATAATTGCATGCACCAGTACAGGCTGGGGGATGAGCTGCTGGAGAGGAGCTCTGTAGAAAGGGACCTGGGTGTCCCAGTGGACGACAGGTTGGCCATGAGACAGCAGTGTGCTCTTGTGATCAGGATGGCCAATGGCATTCTGGGATGCATTAAAAAGAGCGTGGCCAGCAGGTCAAGGGAGGTGATCCTCCCCCTCTACCCTGCCCTGGTGAGGCCTCATCTGGAGTACCGTGTCCAGTTCTGGGCTCCCCAGGATAAAAAAGACAGGGATCTCTTGGAAAGAGTCCAGCGCATGGCCACAAAGATGGTGAATTCCGGGCCTGGAGGATCCCCGCTATGAAGAAAGGCTGAGTGAACTGGGTCTCTTTAGCCTTGAGAAAAGAAGACTGAGAGGCGACCTGATCCAGGTTTATAAATATCTGAGGTGTGGGGGACAAAGTGGCGAGGCCAGACTCTTTTCAGCAGTGTGTGGAGACAGGACAAGGGGGAACGGACAGAAACTGCAGCACAGGAGGTTCCGCACGAATGTGTGCAAGAACTTCTTTACGGTGAGGGTGACGGAGCACTGGCACAGGCTGCACAGGGGGGCTGTGGATTCTCCTTCTCTGGAGATATTCAAGACCTGCCTGGATGACAACCTGTGCAACCTGGTATGCTTTGGGAACCTCCTTTGGCAGGGGGGTTGGACTCAATGATCTCTTGAGGTCCCTTCCAACCCCTATGATTCTATGAAATCTTTAGAGTTCTTAAAGAGAAGATTAAAACAGAAAATCTTTTTCAAAGAACATGGTCTAATCTTTTCATTACGGTTTTGAAGTTACACAGAGAACTCTAAATACATTAGGGTCAGCAGGCCTAAAAAGTAACAGATAGCAAGCTATAAAGTTAAGTACTTGACAGTTAATATGTGTTCAGCTAATGAAATCGCAAGAAAGAAATCAAAAGCACCGTGAACAATGGTATGAATTAGTGAAGTAGAATCCACCAAGACTCTGACTCTACTGGTACTTTAGTAGTAGCAAGGGATACCCAGCTGTACTTACTTCTTTGTTTTTAATCAGTTCATTTACTCATCAAAGAAAAAGAAGCCAATGCTTTTTCCTTTTATGTCTGCCCTGTAAAAGCACTATACAGAGTAAAAGCAGCTAAAATAGAGTACTATTTGATATGTGAAGTTTCTATGAAAGCATTTGGATTATTTCAAAAATTATGTACCTTAAAATCAACCTGTACAAAATTTCCAAGATTTTCTGGTACTTAAAACATAACAGTAAAACTCTGTTTCTGCAGTACTCATTTATAAAAATATATAGTTTCATTCTCAGAAAAATTCTCAAGCTAGAAGGTGACCAAAATTTTGCTGTTAATAGGATTTTTCAGCTATTTTTCAACTGTTTAGAAGCCGCCAGACAGTGGAAATTTGGTGATTCTCCCTTTCTTGCTACATTTCAAATCATTAGTTGTTGAAAAGACATCTGTTCACATTGCAGTACTAAGTTCTCATTCAAACACTGTATAAAATGAAAGCAACAAACATGTAGACTTGCCCAATCTTCTTTTCCATCTTTTATAAATATAAACAGCAGATACGAAAACAGTGGAAACTTCAAGGCAGGCAAGTGTTAATATGTCTGTCTGGAAAGAACTGGCATTAAAAATTGATGGATTATCTGAAAGCTTTATACATTTAGCAGAACTGCACATTCTAAAGAACTATGCCAGATGTCACTCTGACTACACTCCTGTTCCCAACATCTTTGATAGGAGTTAAAATTCTCATCAGAATTCAGCAGTCATAGCGTATATTGTATTCTCAAAACGACTATTGTATGTGTAAATCTTACTTCTTGACTTAAAAGTAGTCTATGTTGCTCTCAGCAGAAAGTGAATATTTAGCAGAAAAATAGAGAACATTGCAGCAACCTCTAGTTGTGAATCTGGATTAGCGATAAGGGAATATTCTAACGCATGCTTACAGCATTAGAAGTGAAACCTAGTAACAAAGCAGGATGCAGCACCACATGAATTATATTCCCCATTGCAGCATATCATCACTGTGACACATGATGTCTAAACTTCCAGTGCTTTCAGCTCTGCATAAAACAGTGATGCAGCCACAAATCAAGGGAGCTGCTGATAGATGGGGAATGCAATTGAGGCATTTCTCACGCACACATGTACAATCTAAGTCATGAGAAAAATCTATTAGAAAGTCAAAATCTCTGTTCTGGCTGTGACAATGGACAGATCTAATGGGTGGAGAGAGAGGAAAAATATTCACCAAGCTGTTCAAGTTTAATTCTTTCTGAAGTCATGAACAAGGAGGAAAGATGGAGAACGTGAGGAGGAAAAACACTTGTTTTTAGAGAAATACCTAATGGTTTGCTGTACTGTCAAAGCCAGTTGAAGTCAACATGTTGTAGCTGTATGTCTGAATTAATTATATAACCTGCAACAGCAGAAACTGAAGAATTTCTTTCTTGGTGGTTTCAGGGACTTACCTGTCAGAGGCATATGTTTATGTGGCTGATGCTCAGAAAAAAAGATGTGCATTAGCTGCAAACATATTTCTGTCAAATCTTGTTACATTTTATTTTCTTTTTTCTTCTTCATGAGGAAATGTAGGACAATTACACTTGACAAGATTTAGTAGATAAAATACAGTAAGAAAATGAAGTTTATATCTTCAAAGAAAACCTAAGAAATTTTCTTGTTTTTAGACATTTAAATTACTTCACTTTGTACTGATTTAATCTCCAGAACTGAAAAATAAAAGTGCTCTATAGGTTAACTAAAAAGATAGGGATTATTGTTTTGAGGGAAGATTTAACTAAAACATGTTAAACAGTGACAGAAACATTATGATCTAACAAGCTGAAATTATGCTATTTACTGCGTTCAGTTATGGGTCCCTCACTGCAAGAAAGACATTGAGGACCTGGAGCATGTCCAGAGAAGGGCAACAGCTGGTGAGGGGTCTGGAGCACAGGCCTGATGAGGAATGGTGGAGGGAGCTGGGATTTTCCAGTCTGGAAAACAGGAGGTTCAGGAGAGACCTTATTACTCTATAAATTCCTGAAGGGAGGTTGTAGTGAGCTAGGGGTCAGCTTCTTATTTCATGTAACTAGTGATAGAACTAGAGGGAATGGCTTCAAGTTGCACCAGGGGAAATTCAGACTGGATATTAGGAAATACTTCTCAAAAAAAAGAGTGGTCAGGTGCTGAAATGGGCTGCCTAGGGAGGAGGTGGAGTTGCTGACCCTAGAGGTATGCAGGGAATGTTTAGATGTGTTGAGGAACATGGTTTAGTGAGAACTATTGGTGATATGTAGATGGTTGGTCTGGATGGTCTTGCTGGTCTTTTCCAACATTGGTGATTCTATGATTCTATGATTCTGTGCAGACTAGGTTTTCCTCCCAGATAAAAGCCTGGAAGCTAATGATTGTTATTCATCACATCCATCCAGCAGACGCATCTGTGGAGGTTTCTTCTGAGCCTTGGGTAACAATGGGAACTTTCCAGCCCAGCTGAACTAGAAGGGGAAAGCCAGGTGGCAATAATATCACCTGTTCTGCTGCAGAGTGAATCCCTCTAGGAAATTAATCACTTGTTTCTGCAGACTTCTCCTCATCCCTGAAGTGCTAAAACTTAGCCAAACATCCCTATGGCTTTCCCCAAATTCTACCAATGAAGAACAATGATATCATGTTCATCTAGGCTTCAAAAAAAGATCTATTGGACATGAGCACTGAAGAAAGTGTACCTGTAAGATTGGAATTTAACAAGTGATCTTCTTTTATTATATCAAATATCTGATCTGATGTATTTTTTTGTGACAGGCTGACAATCTGCATTGGAGGCTGAGTGAAGGAGGAGATTAAGTAAGCTACATGAGGCACAAGTACCCATCTTGTCTGTTTTCTCCTTTCAAACTGAATGCTATTATTGCATTCTCATGCCAACTATGCCTTCTAAGTGGCAGTTCACTGTAAGCTTTGTTGTTTGTTTGTTTCAAGCCTGAGAACACTGACTCCTGAATTTTCCTGAGCTGCCAATGGCATGGGTTCAGTTAAGTTCAGGAATAAAGGCAAGCAATAAGAAATGTTCACTGCTTTCTCACAATGAACAGGTAGCCAGACATGACATAGTTGAACTCACTTGGTAGAAAAGGTCCTTTAAAGGGGTAAAATCCTTTGGCATGTTTTCTTCCCCCACCCCTCAAGAATTCAGTTAAATGACACATGACTCTTCCTTGTGATCCTACTGTAGGGACAGAGTATAAAATGAACAACTTACATTGCATGCTCAAAAAATTATTGTACAATGTAGTTCTTCAGCTTTACAAGTACAGCTGAAGTGTGTCTTGAAACAAATTAAAAAAAAAAGTCAAATAAGTGGTTCCTCTATAATTAACATTTTTGATAATACAGTTAACAGATTGACCTATCAAGATGTGTCAGTCATTGTTAAGGCAACCCTTAAAATTCCCCTATAAACCTTTCTGAGAAAAGTCCTTAGGTGCTGCTTAGGAACTGGTGAGCACTGTTTTCAATTTTGTATATCAATATCTCTACTATATGTTTATATAGTAGAGATATTAATTTATTCTCAGAATATATAGCATATATTTGTATGAAAAACAGACCTTGTGACAATAGGATAACTCTGAAAGAAGTTATAAGAAAATAATGCTTTATTGATTTGATCTTTGCCACCTAGTTTATTCAAGTTTATCTAGCACTACCTGATGAGAAGCACTAAAAGAATTAAATATTGGGAAAATATTTAGTGTTCATGAAATAATCATTTTATTTTGCATCAGGCAAACTCATTTTCTTAAGGAAAAAGTACCAGTAACCTTTTTTTTTTTTTCCCCTTTAAACATGATTCTAAATTCCATTCACAGTAACGTAACTTGCCAACTCTTACCAGCTTAACTAAAGTAACAAAAAGATGATCAATAGACTTTCATTGAAGAAGCATAAATTCCCATGCACAAGATTTCATGAAGGCATAACTTCTTGCACTGGTACCTTTCTAACCCTGCAGTAACTATACAGGAAAGTGAAGAGTCTGTCCAGCTCACATACCTTAAACAGTTTACCCAAGGAAAAGGAAAGCCCTGAAATGGCCAAGGAGGATGTGGAAGATCAGCTGTCAGTGCAGTATGGATAGTGGGATCTCAGCAGCCCATGCTTAGGTCAATGCCAACTTTGCCACAAAAGTATGACCTCCTAGTAGGTAGGAGGGATTTGTGCAGATTTATGAAAGCTGGTCTGAAAGTGATGCCTCCTGTTTTATCATTTTTTTGTCATGTTGGCTCATGACATAGGGGCAAAATGGCATCTTACATGGAGGTGTCTTCCAGATGGAAGGAAAGGGAACCCATTGGAATTTATTAGAACTTGCTGAACATTATGGAGACCAAACAGTGGATGTGAGCACAGTGAGGTAGCAGATGGTGTGCTTCAGCATCAGGGACAATGACAATGGATCACCTCCACTGGCGCAGATTTTCATGAGTGTGGCATGCAGGCTCATGTTCATTGTTGGCAAAAAAAAAAAACAAAAAAAAAACCACCTAATTGCAGTAACTATGTCAACAGTGTTTTGTTGCAGAGGTTTTGCTCTTTCAAATAATGATATTGTGCTCCTAGTAGATGTATTTTCCACAGAAATAAATAGGAGGCATTACTTTCGGAGTAACCTACTTAAGTCAGTGATGAATAGCCTTCACCTTAGGAAAGTAAAGTGATGCTGACAAAATGCAATTTAATGCTCAAAAACAAACGTTGGTTTTAATAACTCGGTTGAAGGGAGAAAGGAGGGCAAGGTTAGCACAACACCTAATTAACAAGTTCATTCCTCTTAAATATTATTAACATGGTGAGAATAAAAGCAAAATAATAAATTCAGCATCATTTCAAATCAAAATATGGTTAACTGCATATGATTTCCCCATCCAACAATTCACAGCAGTAGCAACATATGATGAGGCTGAAACAATGTCTGACAAATAGGTTCAAGCGATAGTCTGTTATCTGGAGCCATTCATACAGCATTCACTTTTCACTTCTAGAAAATTACTGAGCCATAACTGTAAAAACCATAAATTTGTGGTTTTCACAGAATATTCTAACTGCTATTAATAAGTACTTCAGCAATTTAGTTGTCAGTATATGACAAGTGCATTCAGAAAGCATATAGTATGACACTGTAAAAATTGCAGTACAAAATTAATCAACATGGCAAACAGTAATTTACTGGATTTCTTCTACAGAGCTTGACTGTCCTCTAACCACCACCTCACCTCCACAGTGGTAAGGAGCACTGCATTTCTTTCTAAAATGCTCTTATGGCCAATAGCCATACTAATATGGACAGACTGAAAATTACCCTCTTTGCACCACTATTAGCAGTGATAATGACAGAACTTCAAAAAGCAGATTGGATAAGTAGCATGACCAATATGGAGTTGTTGAAATGGAACAATTCCTCACTGTGGTATTCAGAAAGTGTCAGTCATCTGAATATCTGCCTAGAAATAAAAAGTTTGCCACAAAGGCAACTCATACCATAGATGTCTGATGCAAAGCCAGACATTTAATGCATTAGGAATAGCAGACAGTTTGTCAGGAAGGCAAAGAACTGCAGGACCAAATAAGGAAACTAAAACAGACTAGAATTTTCTAATGCTGTTATTTAAGATTTGTGTTCAGCTAAAGTCATTATTTATTAACCCTCAGAGTCATTTGTCATTGGTGGAGCTTTCCCATAATACTTGTAACACTCGGCAAAGTATTCTAATCTGATAGCTGTAAATAACAAGACTTTAAAGTGGAGAGCTTAACTGTATTTTTACTTTAATTCTTCTAGGAACTATAGTTTCAAGAAAAACAAACAAAACAAAATAACAACAACAAAAAAAGACCTGATATTAATAGCCTTTGCCTCAATAAGCTTTAAAGGTCTGTATGAGGAAGAAGACAAAATCAGTATCCGACATCAGCAGAGGGCTGATGTTTCCAGTTCACCCAGCAGCACTAGGACAAGAGGAAAAAATATTTTTTTTTTACTGTCTTAACATGAATTGGCAGAAGTAAAAATGAATCATCACATAGGCAGAAAGTTAAACATTATTTATCTTGTTTACAGCTTTTTACAGTTGCAGCCATCTCATTGAATACCTATATAATGTATATCCTCACTAGAAGTAAGTTTCAGTGAAAGCAGATGTACCCATTTTGTGCAGAAATACAGACTTGATATATGCTGTCAACTCCATTTTCACATTTCTCAAGTAATACAGACAATCTGAAGAAGTACTGGTCTTCAGACAGCTCAGTCCCACACCAACAGCAATCCTGCTTATTCTATTTACATAGCTGAAGTTTGGTATTTTTTTATCTGTCTTACTGAGTTCCTTGGAAGTGAATGAGAGCTGAATATGACCTGTCCTCTTCCTGATGTAGATGTAGTGCTACTTCATACCAGCATTTGACCATGTTTTTTTTTTTTTTTTTTTTTTTTTTCTGGCGACAAATAATACTTCAGTCCAACCTGCAGAGTAAGGGTACTAACTGGGTATTTTTCTCCTGGGAATACGTGGAACACCTTGGTTAAGTATCTATATGCTGTTTGTACATGTAGGGACCAAGCTTGTAATTAAGTTAAATTCAGAGACACCAAAAAACAGCTGTTCTAGACTCTACTAGGTAATGGAAGTGAAAGCTCTATTATAGACAGATGGAGAATGATCCACACGATGCTACTGTCTTCTTCTTTTTTGACCGTATTCCTTGTGTATTTCTGCACCATCAGCTCTACTTAGTGAAATTGTTTCCTCATATCAGCCAGTACAGCCATATAGTTTTAATAATAATGCTCTTTCACTTAATTGATTTATCTGTGGGAATTTTTAGCAAGAACTAGTGTGAAGAGAAAAAATATATATATCTTGTCCTCAAGGAAGATTAGTACACAGGAACCCCACTTACCAATTCAGCTATTTCTTATTTCAGGGAATTTGACCTTGTACGAAGGAAATACGTTAAGTTGGAAGTGCCAGGGCAATCTAAATTTCTACCACCCATTTTTTCCTGTACTATTTCCAGACAAAGATGTCAAGTAGTGCTATGCTAACCTGGTGCTACGTCTTTTCTTATTCACTGATACCAAATCCAGTCAAACCAAAGAAAAGTAAGCTATCTGTAACCTTCACTGAAAGTGGAATAATTTCTTCTTTCATTAACACTTGAAGTGTCATGAAGTATGGCTGTATCACTGGATGCTGTTGAGCAGTGCTATCACAGTTGCACAGAGTAGAGGTGTGCTTACCAGCACCTCAGGAAAAATAGCAATGTCATGTCTCACTTGAAGCTCTGTGAGGCTGGAGCAAACACAACAGGAGGACAGGTATACTCTAACTACAGCACATCTCAGCTGCTTTCTTCCGAAGAGATACACACAGTAGGTTACCTTTCTTCAGAATTACAACTCAGAGGAACTCACAACAGAGTGTAAATGTGATTTGTGAGGTACAGATGGGTGGCTTGGTCATAAGAAATGTGGTGGTGTTCTAACACAGTCACAGACAAAAAAAACAAACACGGAATTCAGTTTCTTCTCATTCCTGAGACAGATCTGGTGACCCTCAGCATGTTATTTTTTAACTTAACCCACGTGATTCTTCAGACAGATAACCTGAATCTTTTTGAACTTTTGAGTATATCCTCATTTACTGAAAAATGAAGCAACAAAAAAAAATATATATATAGAGAGAGAGATAAGTTTCTTGGGAACTAAGTAGTATTAGAGATAGTTAATAGGGAGTAGGAAAATTTTGGGAAAATATACATTCTTTATTTTGTCTTTATGAATAGTAAACCAGTGATCCACCTGAAAGAAGGTATCTGACCTTCATTTTCTTTTTCTAATGCATAATTTATTATTATTTCCAGCAGCCTTTTTAAGAGTAACAGATAAAGACCTTCTCTTACCCCAAAGTATGATTATTTCTTGAATGCTGATCCAATCCAGAAGCTCAGTGAAATGACAGAATATAGCATGTAGAAAAAAAGCCTCTTCAGCTTGAAATTTTTGCCTCTGGTCAAATCTTTCAATGTATTTCTCCCCAGTGTAATTTCTTCGAAAGTGCATCTGACACTCAGTTGTATCTGGAAACATTTTCAATGGTCAAGTTTTACATTATCATCTAAACCGCATGTGGCTGACATTTCAGAATATGTAGTCAATGTAGTTGATATTTTCAATATCAAGAAACAAAAAGATTTTACTATAATGAAATCCTAGCATTCAGTTATCAGAGCAGACACTTTACTACAAAATGTGTAATTACTACACAGTAAAAGACCTAAATTATTATTTGCACATCTGAATTTGCCTATGTGTTATCTAAACTTACACACTGAATGTAGTCGTCTTTTTCATTCTTTCAACTCTATTTGGCCTCCTCTTGTGCCTGCTGAAGTATGATCGGACATGTGATTAGCAAAATGTTTTCTTGTTTAGGTATGAGGACATAATAATTCTATAATGCAGTGCACTGAAGATCTAGTCATTAAATCAAGTTAGCATTTTTTCCCATAAATTTGAGCTACTTCCAGTACTCCATAGTATAACTAAACTTTTATTTTCATTTAACTTTGACAACTATGAAAATGAGTTGTAATAACTCATGCACTCTGGGTGATGAATACTCACTTGTTTTTATTAGTTCACTCTTGAAAATAAAACTCATCAGTATTTTAAAACTGTACAACTTAGTGAAAACAGCATTTTGGCTATTTGGCTAGCAAATGTCTATAGACATTGGAATGATTATTAGACTACAGAATGATTTTCCATTATAGTTATGTGCAGACCTTTACAACAAAAGAGGACTGAGTGAAAACACAGGTTCAAGAACATTTGGTGTTTTCTATCCAGTGAATGATGTAATTTACTTTTTAAACTAAGAAGATTATCTTTTCCTCTATATTTACAAGGTATTCAAGTAGAAGGTTCCTCTGCTA
This sequence comes from Cyrtonyx montezumae, assembly GCF_038088225.1. NCBI lineage: Eukaryota > Metazoa > Chordata > Aves > Galliformes > Odontophoridae > Cyrtonyx > Cyrtonyx montezumae. Next base: position 4,157,127 of record NW_027072033.1, read on the forward strand.
TGTTTGCTCAAATCGGGAGTGACATGTAGATGTAAATTTCAGGCATCATTATCAAAGGACAAGCTGTTTAGTTGCTTTCATATAAAGCAGAGAAAGTCTTCTTTTCACACTTTCTCTCCTGTATAAAGAATATGGTATACTAAACAATGTATACTGTGTTATTTTCTGTTCCCAAGTAATCTTATGACGCCATAAGGGTTTTAAGTGTTATGTAGAGAATCACATTTTGAATAGAAATAAAGGTTTAACCTAAAGCAGACTAATATTAATGCAATACTATATGCCTTGCCTTTGAAAGGTAATAGTGGTACAATCTGCAGGTAGTCAAATACATTCTTTCGGTTGGACTAGATGATCTTAGAAGTCTTTTTCAACCTTAATGATTATATGTTTAAAACTATTGTTTTATTTCCAGCTATTTTCAACCTCATCTCATATGTTAGTGGGAAACAAACATTTTAAACATAATTTTTAAAGATTAGTTGATATTGGGTGGACATTATAAAACTAAAGACAGACAAAAGTTATAATTTTGTAGTATAGTGTAGGGTTTTTTTTTTTTTTTTTTTTTTTTTTTCATTCCACAAAATACTTTTCCAGTTCCCAAAAGCTGATTGGCTAAAGATTTTTTCATTCTTTTTTGCTAGAGGACAAACTTTCCATATACCTGAAAGTAGACCGATAGTTGTCCTTGCAAAATCCTGATTGCACATAAACGGGTAAAAAACAAACAAACAAAAGCAAACACACAAACAAATCAAGTTTCACTTTTCATTTATTTTAATATCACTTCTAATCTACTTGAAAATGTGCTGAAAAGCACTGGAAGGCCCCATGATCCTTTGTTTCCCTCAGACCGTCTGTTTCAGCTTTCAGTCAGCCACAGTGTCTGCTGTTTGAAGTCTTTGAAATATTTACAGATAGGACTGACACTGCCCTCAGCAACTCAAGGGAAGAACCAGTGGTTTGAAGGAAAAACACTTGCAGCTCACAGCCACGTTTTGACTAATCGGCCAGATTTGGTCCAATCTGAAGCTGCTTCAAGAGGCTTCAAAGTGCAGACACAGTGGCTGTGACTGAAGTTGACTTTAGAAATTTTAAAATCCAGTACTCAATTACATTTTCCAAAATTAAATTGTAAACGGATTAAACAGAAGACATAAAATTAAGAAGAAACTTAACTCCTCTTATATTGTTGTGCAACCTTCTGATAAATCATGCTTTAGAACAGGTAGATATTAAACAATCCCAAATAATTTAATTATGTTTCAGTTAATTTAATAATCACTGTTCTATCTGTGAGACAACATAAAAGGTTATTAAAAGATGATTGCTTGCCCCAGGTGCTAAGAAATTCTGGCCTGCTGCCCTAGTGCTGAGCTCAAGATGAGTCACTCTGTTTCTTGTGCTGTTTTACAGAGCCCCACTACATTTATAATCCACTCTCAGAATTGTGAATTTCTCTGGCTGATAATTCCATTCAGAATTCTGAAGTTTTTATCACTACCTGAATATACAGCAGTGTTTTAGAATACTGTCAATATACTGATTTAAGTCAATCTAATGCGTAATCTCCAAATCTCACTACTAAATACCAATAACACACTTAAAGCTATGCGGTTTCCAAGTATCTCTTATTTTATAGACAAGAACAAGCCTGGGAAAAAGCATTATAGAACTCATTTCAGGTAAACCATAAATAATTAAGCAGGATACTGTCATTTCATTTTCTCCACACAGCTACTTCCTGTAACACAGAAAGTTTGTGAACTCTGATGCACAGAAGAGTGAACACTGACATATAGTCATGCTTGTTCTCACTTGGTAATTTCATGAAGGATCTTCAGGGAAGAAATAGAATAAAATCATTCCAAAGCTGAATGTGATTTTGGATGCATAGAACATAGACACCGTGACTGGAATTTGCCAAGAACACAACAGCAAACTCTCCAGAGGAATGAGTGGAATTGGTTCTGATTTCTTCAAACTGCAGTTGCGAACACATGATCTCTCTTTCTCCATCTCTGTGGTCAATATGATAGCTTGTAGCTTTGTGATTTTCAACCTTCAAGTGCACCATGAGCATTTTAATAAAATATTGAACAAAACAATTGGAAATGAAAAAACAAAACTGAAGAGTCTTTACGCGCACAAGAGTATTTTTTAGTATGTCTCAACTTGTTTAGGCTCTAAATCAAAATACAACTTTTAGTAGGCCAGCTATGAATAAATAAACTTTTTTTTATCTAACAATCACTTTAAAATAGCTTCATATCTAGCAACTTGTAAGCACTTTTACTTATTGTTAAGTTTGTATGTTCCATGGTTTTCAAAAGCTTAAACTTCCTCCCTGCAGGCAAATCATATCAAACTGTAGACAGAAATATCAATTACCCTACAGCTAATAAAAGTCAAAGTATATTCTAATTAAGAAGTTGGAATGAATTGTAATCCACAGTATTCCTAAAGATGGAATTAAATATCTATAAGATTTCCAGGGCAAGACAGATGTAGAGATTTTTGCCTTACGGGAGGTTACCAGAGCCAAGAACTCTATGACTAAGCAAACAGATTTGAACTCTTTTTCATTCTGTTTGGGTCTCTTCTCACTAACTTTTGGAACTGCTGCATGTGTTTACTTTTAAGTACTTTATAACTTCCATTAAGTTTTGTTAAATAACAGAATAATGCTACTTTGTTTGAAAATCTTCATGCTAATTATCCTTTTAAGCTAGTGTTCTTTGCCTTACAGTTAAATTTCAGCTGCGTTGTGCTGAAGTCCATGGTAGAATAAAATTACAGAAATAAAACAGAGATGTGGAACAGAAACACTAAAAATTCCTATAAAGTTCAGAAAGGACTTGAGGAAGACAACTATATTTTGGTTTTACAGCATTTTTCAAATTCACATCAACCAAAAATGAAAGTTGAAGCTGGATTGAAGGATCCAGGATCTGTCTTTGTATTATAACCATTACTTGTTTATATGAACTGAGGTTAAAAAAACACAAATTAAAATCAAACGGGTCTAGTACACTGCAATTTACAAATGATTTATTTTGTTATCTAATTAAACAAATATCCATGTTTAGAATAAAAAGTGATTTTTTTTCTTTTTCAATAAAATAGAAAAAAAAACAAAGAAAATATAGTTGTTAATATGAGTTAAAAGCATCACAAAAATCAGTATTTATTTCTGCTGGTGGGAAAACCAACACTTTTGCTCTCTCATATTATCTCAAGGTGTTCTATTTCACCTGAAGATTTGGTTTAAACTGACAAGAGTTCTTAAGATTTTTGGCAGAAGGAAGTCTGGAGAATGCAAATAAAAAGACATCCAAACAACCGGATCCTAATAATACTAAAGTCAGTGTACATTTTGAGAAATTACATTGCAACACTTTGAAAAGAACTAAGGAGAACATTTGATGGAGTTTATGACTACGGCAAATAAGAATATTTTTTCTCTCTGTATAAGCCTAAAACAGTTTCTAGTGATAGTAGTAGATGGATGCTAGCACAATGAAAGATGAAAAATAGAAGGTAAAAGAAAATTTTGAGAACTTGTATTTATATTTATTTGTTATTTCTATATATAAGAACACATCAAGCTCATTATAAGTAAGAAAATGGAGGTCCTGTTTTCAGCCTTGTCTGACCCAGAGGTGTCTTGCAGCTCATTGTATCACTCCTGATTTACTTTGTTTGAATCTTCAGTTGCCTGAAGAAAGACTGTCTTTGATTTCTGTGCATGAATACAACTATGAAGTGATGAAGTGTTTAGGATTATGTTAGGTTTTTACAGATATGTCTATAACCAAAAACTTACTTCAATTTCTAATGAATTTCTTTGGTTTTACAAACTCATAAGTCCTTTGTATTTCCATGAGCAACTACCCGTTTTGTTTTGTTCTCCAGATTGCGATTAGAAATTTCACAGAGATGCAAAAAGCCCCACCAAAGCCTCTCTGACCCAACATTCCACAGATAGCTTAACAGAAAGACTCATACTATCTCTTTTTTTGCTCCAGCCACTTTATCAGGAGAATCATTGAATCACAAAATGTCAGAAACATCTAGGTTGGAAAAAGACTTTCAAAGTCATCAGGTCTGACCATCCACCTGACCTACTACATCTCCATGATACATCCACATGCTTCTGAAATTCCATCAGGAAGTTCTCCTCTTGCACAGTTTAAGATAATTTCCTTACTTCGTATCACTTGTCACAGAATGAAAGAAATTGTCATTCTTCTCACTGCTACCTCCTATCAGGTAGTTGTAGAGATTGATGAGGTCTTTCTCAAGCCTCCTCTTCACCAAACTAAACAGATTCAGTTGTCTCAGCTGCTCCTCATACCACCTGTTTTCTAGTCTTCACCAGATTCTTTGCTGTTCTCTGCACAAATTCATGTGCCCAGACAACTGAATATCCTTCTTCTAAAGAAGTTGTGCATGTTGTGTTTGTTGCTGTTTGTCTGTTTTTCCTTATTTATAATTGTTGTATTTTTATGTTATTGATATTCCACATTGTAACAGAGTTAATGATTCAGTTCTGTGGATTTTTGGTAGTTCCGTGTACCTGTCTCAAAAGAATGAACTACAGCTTCCAGAATACTTCATTATTACATTTCTGTTTTTTATTTAGAGGGAAAGATAAAACTGCCTAGGAGTCACGAGTCTGTAGCTCTCTTTTTCTGCTCATACATGTAGTGTGTGCTAACTGGCTATCTTGCCTTCAGCATTAGAGAAAGGCCTTGGGTTTTAGAAACTCTCTCACTTAATTTGATTTGTTAGCTTAAATTCCAATTATATTTGATTACACTGTGTTATCTCACATACCTCAATCGTTATTTAGTAAACTAAGCTTTCTCATTAGCTTGTTGCCACTGTTCTCCTCCTCTGGGGCCATCTCCTTATCTTCTCCCTTCACCCATTGCTGAGCTGTGGAAAGGTGGGTCCCTCCACTGCATCAGTCATGGAACTGAAGCAAACTGGGACCTGCATCATCACTGTATCTCTATTTAAAAATTTAAGAAGTTTTTCATTTCAGCGATCAATACAGGTAGACTTAGCTATCATATAAAATACCTCTGTTAAGATGGAAGGTGATCCTGTTTACAACTTCTATCATCATCAGAAATCCTTTCAGCACCAGACTGGTGGCTGAACTAGTGAGTGGCAGTAAAACCAGTAAACTCATATGTGACCACAGGCAAAAGCAATCATAATCCACAAAATGAGCTACCGTATCCTTAGGGTTCCAATAGCAGACAGAGTAGATCAAGTGCTGCATTAGATCACAGACTGTTATTCATTATTTGTTTAGAAAGAATATTCTCACCATCAGCATAAGGAGAGTGAACAACAAAACAGAAATGTACCATATAGAGTTATACCAAGTAAGTATTCACGGATAGTGATGGATTTTTAAGCAGGGCTTTGAATAATATTGCACTAAAATTTTAAACATAGTATTTGCTGTTCAAACTGTAACAATATTCTTTCTTTTTCCTTGGAATTGTGTTTAAAATCAAGTCCCGCGATACATCATAGTCTGAATTGTTGCATTTGAAGTAACACCATCAGGTGAATATAACCTTTCCTCAAACAACCACAAATTATTTGTAATTATAAAAATAAAAAAAATATGTTAATTTTGCCAAATTTATGACAGTATTCCATGCAGACTGTTTTATTTCTTCACTGTGTAAGTTAATGTAGTAATACAGGCTCTTGCCAACTCATTAGAAAATTAGGTCAACTGAAAATTAACCAGCTGTGTATTTCTCAACAGATTCTTTCAGCTCCTCTTTCTACATTAAAACATCATTTTTATTATTTTATAGTTGCGTTTACTACTATATAATAATGGATGAGTTCCAGACAAAGCCTGAAGCAACATTTGAAAACATGAACAAATATTCTGTATCATGTATTGAGAAAGAAAGAAAACATGTTAAGGTTCAAGAGCCAAAGCCAAAGGACAAAATAACATGTAATATATTTATTTATTTATTAAATGTTAACAACATGCAAATCAAAAGAAAAGGGAAGGGAAGGGGACAGAAATTTCCCAAGAAACAAAGATTACAAAGATGATAAAGTGTGTGAAACAACTCCCTTAAGAGGAAAGACTGAGAGACGTGAGTCTGTTCAGCCTTGAGAAAAGAAGACTCAGAGGGGATCTGATCCATGTCTATAAATATCTAGAGAGCAAGAGGCAAAAGGATGAGGCTGGACTCTTCTCATCAGTGTGGTGATAGGATGAGGGGAAATGGCCACAAACTGATGCAATGAAGTTCTGCACAAATGTGTGTGGGAACTTCTTCACAGTGCAGTGACAAAGCACTGGCACAGCTGCACAGGGAGGTGGTGGAGTCTCCTTCTCTTCAGATGTTCACGACCCGCCTGGATGCCTACCTGTGCAACCTGGTATGCTTCGAGAATATGCTTTGGCAGGGGGGTAGAATTAGATGATCTGTAGAGGTCCCTTCCAATCCCTACAATTGCATGATTCTGTGACTAAAGTTTGCAAACTTTATGGTCATATTTTGTAGTGTTTGGTTTGGTGAACTAGCTGTTACTTGATCTGATAAAAGAAGGAGAAATTGGATATTTCGGGGAAAAAAAATACAATTGGATGAACTCTAAGGAATTTTTCTTTTATTAAGGGCCCTTTTTATTAAGTCAAAAAAATGTACAGCCAGAGAAGGAAATTAATTCTTGTATACATGTGCACACTAAGATACCAAGATAAAATTTAGACATGTGGGAATTCAGTGAAGTTATGTCAATGGTTTATGGGCAGGTTCGGACCGGTTCTGTGATGATTGGTGCGGGGGACCCATGGATCCATACCCCAGGAAAGGGGAAGAGGGAAAGGGAAAAGGGAAAAGGGAGATGGACCTAGAAACAAAACAGTGGCAACGATCTGAGGAGGAAAGCTAACTTAACTAAATAAGATATCAGAAAGCAAAATAACACAATATAATACAATATAATTGGAACTGAAGATAATAAATCAAATAAAATGAGCAAGAGAGAGTGTCTGATAAACCGAAGGCCTTACGCTAACGCTGAAGGCAGACGGCAGCGAGTACCCACCGCTGAGTCCATCCCAAAGGAAAGAGAGTGTCCCGTGACCGCAGACAGTTTTTATCTTTCCCTCTGAGTGTAAATATGTAAAAATGCAAAGCATCGCAAAGTCCTCTGGGTAATGTGGTTCTTCTTCTCTTCTGAGACAGGTATACCTGGAACTATCGATGATCCACGGAGCTGGAGCATTAACTCTTTAACTCTAAATGCACTACATGATGTTGTGATGTGGAATACCAGTACCAAAAATCATAAAACCATGACAAGTTGTAAGAAAAAAAACGAAAACTATTATTGTAGATTCTAATGGGGTCTGTAAAGCTGTTTTGGGAAGAAATTTGACATAACTTGTATAATATGTAAAGGATACAAAAAAGATAAATAAAAAAAAATGGGGGAAATATTTTAGGAAGAAAAAACATTATTTAAAAAAACTTGTGAAATTCTAAAGCATCCATTTCTTTTACTCCAGAAGTAAGACTCCCTTCTTTTGTATGATATTTTTTAAATTCCACAGTACAGACAAACTGCAAGAATAGTTCATGTAATTGATTTATAACATTCATTTAAAATCACGTCTTCCAAATGCTGCAAAGCAAAAATCCTTGAATGGGTAATAACATCACATTTTTCTAACTGAAATTAAATGTAATATTTCACCTATGTTTTCCCATTCCTAAGTACAAAACTAATCAAATTCTATTTGAATTGGACTAGACTGGACTAGATGACCTTCAAAGGTCCTTTCCAATTCAAACTCTTTGAGTCAGACTTTATGATACTACTTCTACAGATAGTGGCCACAATCCAAAGCATTTTTCATAATGAGCAATTTGGTGCATTGTGTCTTCAGTGTGAGAATAGAGTATAGTATCTAACTGCATTTACTGTATAGATTTCAATTGGTTACTCAAAGCTAAATTAAAAAGACACATTGGAAATGGGTAGGAATAACAAATGGAAGAAAAAATTTTAAGTGCTGCTCTGAAAGTAATGCCTCCTAATTTATTATATTAGTTCGTGATCTCAGAGGCAGATGTTGGTGGTTTTGAAGTAGATGTTAAACCTTTCTAACAATATTCCATTACATTTTGTTGCTACTCAGGGCAGCAAAAGGGTAGTCTAACAAAATGACATCTGACATGGAAGTGTCTATGACACAGAGATGTGAAACTGAATTCTTCCATGTGGAAAAAATAACACCCACTTACATTCATCGACACCTGCAGAACAGTTATGGATATTAATCAGTGTTTGTGAGCACAGTGAGGAGGTGGGTGGTGTGTTTCATCAGTGGTAACAACAGTGATTTACCTGAGCTGGTACAAATTGTGACAAGTGTAACATGAGGGCTTGTGTATATTGCTTGTGAAAATGCATAGCTAATGATGGTAACTGTGTTGAAAAAGAGTGTTTTGTAGCTGAGGATTTGCTGTATCAGATAGTGTTCTTGAGTTCTTTGTATTGATTATAATTTGCATAAAAATAAGCAGGAGGTATTGCTTTCAGAGCAATCAACACATAAGTTGTAGACTAGTGATTAGCATGCTTATGGGAAGCTCTGCCATCTTGCAGGGAAGGTGGTATCTCCAGATGTAATCTGAAGTTTGCAATTTGAATTCTCCAATACCATAATCCAAAGAAAAAAGAATACATCTATATTTTGACAAAAGAATTGAGATTGTAGGAGAAAGTCATCCTATGAACACTTTATTCTAGGTGAAAGAATATTGAGCTATTTGGGGTAAAATATGCTATATAGGTTCAATCATGGAATATGACTTCAGGTAAGACTCAACTGTGTATTCTTTTAATAACTTTCTCCTCTATCTATTATGAATATGAGGGCAGAAAAATTTTTAAGATTTTTTATACCAGGTGATTGTGAACGTTTTGTACAAGTCAAAAATCCTTTCTATGAGTACTTTCTCGAAACAGATATTTTGCAACAGTTAAGCAGAACACTTCTGTGCACCTACAGGTGGTTAATAGATTTTTTTTTTTTTTTTGAGAATAAAAAAGTTATAAAAGTATGAGAATGAGAATGAGAAACTACTGGGAGCTGCTACTTTGATCTGGTAAATTATAGGATCTCTTGGTCTCAATCCAGGACAACTCATTCCTCATATCTTCACACAATCATTCTGGAAAAACTTTTCTTAAATAAAGGATCTTGGTAGAGCTAAGTGGTCTGTGCCAGAGGTAATCTCACCAGATTGGTGTTGTTGGTGGTCTGCACTGGTATGGCTGTTCTTTCAGGCTATGAAAAGAGAAAATTCACTACTGGTGAGGAGTCATTTGTCATTTTCACAGAGAGCAATAGAGGGTACAAAGGAAAAAGCTGCTAGTGTTTTTGACATGTTTTTTCCATTTCTGTGTACTGGATATCATGAATTCATGCCACCTTCACTTCATGCCTTCACTCACCTTGTGATTAATTAGTCTAGTCTCTATGAGCAGGTGGATCTATGGAGTTCTAACATCTTCACAAAATCTCATTGAGGGAATTATTTATATCTCTATAGGGTGAAGAGATCACTGCACAAGCATGTGTGCTTTAATCAAGTCTGAGAAATCAAGTTCCATTGGGATTCCTCTACCTGGGCTACCTTCTGAATTGCAGGTTGCAAGTATGATTTTTCTACCGATTTTTAAACTAATTACTGAGGGGTCTAATTTCATGTATTAGGATTTTCACAGTCCTTTATCACCAAGCTAATCATTAGGCACATTTAAACAATATTCATTCTTTTTACCCATGCATCCCTTACCTAGACATTCCTTTAGGACAGTGACCACCTTTTCAAATTCCATTAATGTTTCAAATTCACATGAATTATCCAGGAAATATCTAGGAATTTCACTTATCCTTTGTTTAAGCCACTTGTAAGTAGGCTGAGTAAAACATTTGACAGTGTACCGAACAAAGTAGTAAAGAATTTAATTTCCTGCTGGGGGAGCTAAAACGATAAGATAATCTAAAGTAGCATCTTTCTGTCCAACATCTATTGCTTCTTGAAAGCTAGTGATTTTTAAAAAATCATTCCTTAAGGCAGCTTCTTCTTAGCACTGCACAAATCCACCACCTCCCTACTCTTGTTTTCTTTCTAACATTATGATAAATCATTTCTCAGCTCGATAGCACATTTTTAAAATGCTTTTATTAACAGCAGTATATTTTACTGCAACCATCTTCATTAATCTCTATTATTATCTAGTTATATGCCTGTAAAGCAGTCAGCTCCTCTGCAGCACAGGGAGCAATTCACACCATACATCATTTCACACAGTCTGCTGTGACACTGCATTTCTCAAGAGGGAGGAACAGAGTAAAAGATTGCTACAGTGAGACTTTCACACATAGCCCTTGCTAAATACATAACAGCAACTAGTAGGCAGTAAACCTCATTCCTGTACAACTTCTTTGCACAGGCTGCTTTCACAAATGCATTATTTATATAAATAGAATAAAATATATAATAAAAAATATATATATAAATAACAGCAACAACAAAAACCTCTCACAGAAAAAATGAAACCAAGCAAAAACAACAAGAAAAATCTGATACTAACAATACAGTTTAAAAGAAAAGCTGTATCAAATAACATTTCAAAATAGAAACCTGATGTTAAATGGTCCTGTGATATAGTTCACAAATGTAAAAGGAATGATCATTTTCTTTTTTAAAATATTACTTTTTAACTTTTTTCAAAAACAGTTCTTTAGCTCTTGATTGTTCACTGAATCTTTAATACTGAAAAAACCCGTAGGATAATTTCTTCTTTCTGCTATCTGTTGCTTCCATTAAACTGTAAATTTCCAGTGTAGAGATCTGTCTGCTGGACTGATCGATCTGCAGTGTTGTTTACACTGTTTTGAACCTCATTACAAGGCAAATCAGATGCTATCTCTAGTGATTTATTGGGTTTGTAAGGCAAAATTTGGGCTGCAGGGGTGGTCTCCAGTAGTACAACAGCACACAGGCACAACTCGGAGCAGATCTCCACATGTAGCCATGGAAGAGCCCCCAATGCAGCAGTAGGTGAGGCCTAAAGGAGCTACACCTCATGGATACCCCCACAGGAGCACCCCAGGCCAAAACTGCAGACAGTGGGGAGCAGACTGCGATGGGGCAGGAGGGCTGGGGGAGCTGCCATCTGTGGGTAACTCATGTGGAGCACTGCCTGAAGGGTGGACCCTGTGGTATGGAATCACACTGGAGCAGTGCTCCGAGAGCTGCAGCCTGCGGAAAGCCCACGTGGGATCAGTTTGGGAAAGACAGCATCCCATGGGAAGCACCTTATGTTGAGCATGGACAGAGTGACCACGGGGGAGCAGAAGAGACAAGGCATTATGGACTGATCACAGCCTCCATTGTGTATTCCCCTGCACCACTCAAGTGAAGGAGGCAGAAGAGGCTCAGAGGAAGCTTAGATAATCATCACTGTGAAACCACCATGCAAGCTAAGCACTGTAATGACATGGAAAATTAGTCATACATCCTTCAGCTGATTATGATAGAGAGGAAGATAAAGGTAAAGGAAGCAGTCAAATTACAACATAATAGTAAGTAACGAGGAATGAAAGTGCTGATCCAAGTAAGAGTGAGTAGTAAAACAATTATTTAAGACTATGTCACAGATCTTCAAACAGGAAATAAATCCTTGTGCAAGGGCAGGAGAAAATCAGACATTTTAGGGGGTTCTAAATCCTAATGCTAGAGATTCCCATCTTAGAGACCTGCAATCATGAGAAAAGCTGCTGAGAACATTCTTATAAAAAAGACATTATGTTCAAGATCTTCAGTGATCTAAATGAAGGGATAGAGTGCACCTGCAGCAAGTTTGCTGATGATACCAAACTGGGAGGAGTGGCTGACACAACAGAATGCTGTGCTGCCATTCATTGAGACCCGAACAGACCAGAGAGCTGGGCAGAGCAGAACATAGCCAAGCTCAGCAAGGGCAAGCATAGGGTCTTGCACCTGGAACTGAAAAACCACATACATCAGTAAAGGCTAGGACATGACCTGCTGGAAAGGAGCTCTGTAAAGGACCTGGGGGTTCTGGCAGGCAACAGGTTGGCCGTGAACCAGCAGTATGTCCCCGTAGCCAAGAAGGGCAATAGTATCCAGCAGTACATAAAAAGAGCATGGCCAGCAGGTCAAGGGTGTTGATCTTTCCCTTCTACTTTGCCCTGATGAGGCCAAAGGTTGAACACTGTGTTCAGTTCTTGCCTTCCCAGGTCAAGAAAGAGAGAACTTCTACGTACAGTCCAGTGGAAATAAACAAAGATGATTAGGGGCCTGGAGGATTTTCCATATAAGGAAAGGCATTTGATGAGTCTTGAAAATTGTGCAAAATTAAGTACAGAATGATGTTTCCTGCTGCGGACTGTATATTCTATTTATATATTTCCTTTTGTCTTTCTCCTTTATTATCTTCGTGTGCTAAATTTGAAGATGCTTTGCTCAAAAGGAAGTGAAAGGTGTTCTGGAGATATAGAAGCCATTTAGAAGATAATATTTAAATATTTTTAGATTCAATTGAGTCCTATATAGAATTTTCTGAGATGAAGTATATGGAATAAATAAATAAATAATAATAGATAAATAAAATTCCAATGGAAATGATTGAAAATAAACATACATGAAAATTGACTTGGGTTAAAATGGACCCTCATTACATACAGCTTAGAATTAGATAACATCTTCAAAAGGGAAAGAGAAGAAAGCACAGGAAGAGAGATTCTGGGCATATGAGCACTGAAAAAAAATAGAAAATGAGTTATATTTTTAAGAATAACAATAGCAGTGTAAAATAAAGAAGATGAAATTTTGTATGTTTAACATCAGATTTGAATTAATTACTCAACCAGAAAAAAAAAATCTAAGCAAGAAAGCTTCAAAAAATAAGGTACTGTCAAAGGCATCTTTACCACACAATTGTAATAATGTTTAATGAATGCTTCAAGATTAGGAGTAATAAGATATCTTTCAGCTAAAATTCTATTTAAAAAATCATTAATCTATCTATAAAATTTTCACCTAAAGCAAATGATTGTTACATCTCGTAGTCATCCAACTTCTACTGGGTTCATGAAGGCAAAAAATCCTGCAGGTGATTAGTCTTCTTGAGGTCAGTTTCCATTTCAGATTTTCATCCACTTAAAAATATATTTTTTAAAGTTGTTGAGGGGCGGAGGGGGAGATAGTGGAGAGGATAATGTAGGATTCAAAATGGTAAGATCCAAGACATCTGTTCTGTACTTAATGTAATATAGTTATGCTTTTCAAGTCATTTTTGAAATTTGGAATTTCACATGAGGCACTATTAGCCTCAAAGTGCATACTATTATCTCCCTTCTGGGTAAAAGATAAATGCACTTAAAATTTATCTGAAATCACAGAGTAAAAATAGATAATTATAATACTTGCCTTTATATTACATTTGTGCCCAGCATGATAAACACATTTATCATGCTATATAAATTTATGTCCGTGGAAATATTTAAAAACAAGTATTATATCTATATTTATAAACAATCAGCTTAGTCACTAGGAAACATAAAAGCTACTCTTTTTTGTAAAATTAAAATAACTTTGTTGTAAAATTAATATAACATCAATTTCATGAAGAAACATAAAATCAGTGAATGAAGTATGAATAATATGCAATGTTTATTTGTTGGTATTACATATCTCATTGAGATATTTACCCAATATTGAAATATTACATGATACCCAATATTGAAATATTACATATCTACAACATCGAGTTAACTCAACTGCAGCAGTGACAAAACAGCATAGAAATGATTTTACACTCTTTAATCAGACTATAATTATTAAACTTATCTTTTTTTTTTTTTTTTAATATGCATTAACTGTTCAGGAGCTTATTCTGATTAATTTTCCCTCTGCTCAAATTGTGTGAAATTGGTGGAGCTTGCTATATTCATTTTTCTTCCGTTATGTATGCCAAGGTGATACAAAGCATATAGTGCTATGTAATTTAGCTAACATTATTTTGTGTAGTATCCCATGAACATTTACTTAAGCACACGGAGATACTGAAGAGAAACAAAATATCTGCACAAAATTAATAGGAATTCCCGGTTTCCCATGTTGGATTTGGCTACACACAAGACCAATCAAGCACATATGTTAACACATTAATTCTTAGCTATTCTTAAGTTTTTTAAAGTAGCAGCTTAGATTAAATTACAGTTCTGTTATCCAAATTTTAAAAAGGCATATGTTATGTACTATGCTTAGCAGACAGAAAAGGGGCACAAAGCGAATATATGCCAAATGCACACTACTGTCTTCACAGTTTTTCCTTCTCACCATTTCTTGCCCTTTTAAAATTGTTTTAATGAAAGCAGAACTCTTAACTCATCCTGTTGGACTTTGAAACAACCAAAAAAAAATCAAGTGGTTTTGAATTAGTTATTAAAAAATCACTCATTATTATCTGAACTATTAACTGATGTTGTTGTTCAGATCTTGGGCTTTCATGAGGTCAAGACAAAGTAGAGCAGGTAGATTTTGGGGATGGAGGGAAAGAGGAATTAAGAAATAAAAAATTCCCAGAAATGGTTTTGGATTTAATCACTCCAATATTTTCTTCCCCATGAATTACAACCAAAGACAGAAAAGTTCATGGAAATATATTTCAAACTCTTTGGAGCCAACTTTATAAATACACTTGCCACAGTATTTTCTAAATGGACACTGAAATCTAGTGTACCTTGCAGGTTATTACCTACATTTTGCAATATATTTAAATATGATCTAATTGATTTTTTTAGTTTATGTACAGAAGCTAGACTAATTACTGTAAGAAGATGAAAAATATTTCTACAACGTATTTCAGCCATGCAGAAATCAAGGTGAAAGACATGCATGAAGGAACAAAAGCCTTGTGAACTGAGCATTGTTCTTAAAACGGAAAAAAACACAAAGAGGATTTCCACTAGATGGGAAAAATGCGAACGTTCTCATGATATAGAATAGAGCATCTACTCTTTTCAGCAGCAAGTGCAAGAATTAGCTACTTAGGTCATAGTAAGCCCACATTTGCTTTCCATAAATTCCTGATAAAATTGACAACCCAAGGTGTAATCCAGAAACTGCTTTCTAGGCTAGGTATACATCATAAGAAAAATGAATCCAGCACTACAAGAGTGATTTTTTAAATTTTTTCTTTCTGTGATCCATTACAGCATTTGCATAAAAATAACTTCCCTAGGAGTGATTAAAATGCTAAAAAATTAATTCCTGGAGGGATGGTATCCTGACATTCCTTCTTGACCAATGATTATATTCTTCCAGATTTAAAGGAGTTTCTTTACTATTTTCATCAAAAATATATAAGATAATTAATACCCATCACAGTACGTTCATTAAAAATAAAAATAAATAAATAAAATTATTCCATTGCTTACTCTATTCCACTTGATAAAGATAGGAGTATCACTGTTAATGAAGGTGATTAGGTAACAATGACCGAGGAAAAACTTACAGAGAACAAAAATAAGCTTTCCATTCAAATGGTAATCTATTTGTAGTATGATAAATAACTAACATATACACGGCGGATAAGGCAGTGTTGTCATAAAGGCTGTACAAAATGCTAATGCAACAATTCAAAAAATGAATTTTTATGCATACTCCAACAAAACTCAGTGTAACAGGAAAAGTACTACAGAGGATTATAATTTCAAGGTGAGATATTTGTCCTATATCTTGCAGTTGATATTTTTTGATAAATCTGCAATTTAGACTCTGCCAAGAGTATTTTGCTGCTTGCTTTCCCAAAAGTCTGCAATGAATCTGGTATGATCAAATCAACAAACATCTTATTATAAGGCATACTGGAGTACAGCCAACATACTTGGATACAGGCCTGCACTACCAATTTAAAAGCTGCAAGTGGAGAAAAGAATTATGGAATTCTTACAAGAATAAAACTGAAGCTGAAGCTGACTTGAATGTAATTTTCAAATAAGGTTTTGATAAGACCATTCTGGAATGCTAATTAAAAATGCCAGCAGATTAAAGACATTCATAATGATTTAACAATTCCTTATGTGGTAACCAGTTATCAAAAGCACATTGTTCTCAATGACACTGGAATAGATTATTTATTCTGAGTTTGTGGTTAATCTCTCACAGCTTTTCAAATAATTAACATTCAGAGTATAGGTATTAGGAACAGAGTAAATATTTTAAATCTGGTCAAGCCATTTTGATTCTGAAAATGTACTCGCTTTAGTCTGGATTACAAATCCTCTTTCTGATTTATCTCAACATGGAATTACAAAAATTTTGTCTATATGTATGCTCATGCAAAGCAATTTCTAAATGTTTATGCTTTTAAATACCACCATTGTAAACTTTATGGTAACCACGAGAGGATGATAACATTGCCTAAGCTGTTAAACAAGCTACTTAAGGTAAGCCTGTCTTGGGCATTCATAGCCACTAAATAAATAAACAAACAAACAAATAAATAAATAAAATGCAGGAATGAAAAGCAAGCAGAACTAGTGACCTTGGAAGAGGAAAACAAGTCTTCTGCTCCACACTACAAAATATACACTCACCCATCAATGGTTTTTGCTCATACTGAAATTGACAGTGTCCTACTTACATAGTTATGGAGCAAGAGCAGGGGCAACTCAATAGTCCAGAATAGGATACACTCATATGCATGACAGGTAGGAAACAGTTTGGCATATGGACTTACTTTTATGTCAGAAAAATAAATTTAAACTCCGAACCCTGCTAGTAACTTTTCAGCAGTATAATTTTTCTAAGAAAAATGCCCTGGCATAGTTTACGGTGATCCAAAAAGGGAAGTTTAACTATTTTTAACATTCTGTAATCTCTCTGATGTGCTACCTCTCCCTTAGATAGTCAAAGCTTCTTGTGCCAGATTCTCCAGCCCTGATTCTCAGGAGGCAGCCTGGATCCATGTGAACAGGGAATGGAAATGAATAATTCCCTCTGCTTTTTTGCAGTGATGCCAGGCAAACTTGACCAAGCCTGAAGAAACATAGGCATAGTTTCTACTGGCTGTAAGAGACAGCATTGATACTCAAGTTTTCAGTACAGCTTTAGAAAGCTCTGTGCAGCTAGGAAGCAAGAGTGCCATTCTTTAAAAGCCTTTATTCCCAATGACATCACAGGCCATTTTTCAGAAGTTATAATATAACTATTGGAAAAACAGAACTGAAAGAATAAGCACTAACTTTTCTCTTCGCTCAGTTTCAGAAGTTTACTCATGAGCATTTGATCTAGAATCACATTAGAGTTCTGAGTCTCAATTTTAAATTTGTCATCTTGATAGAAGAGGTAATGTGTGTGTCTGTGTCTGTACATCTGCCTTTATGTAAATAAGGAGCAACTGGCCATAAGTGCCATATATATATTATACACGTATTGTATGACTGCATATTATGAAAGTAAGCTATTAGAACTTGAAATATCTGTATAAACATAACACAGAAATATGAAGAAATGAGAAGCAGTAACCTTGCAAGCAGCTAAAGACATTCAACTGCATTCTCTCACTAGTGTTTAAAATTTATAAAAAAGAAAATAAAAAGTATTTGCTTTAGAATTTTTTTTTTTTTGTCATCAAAGAGACAAGCTAAGCATTATCAACAACAACAATAAAAGGAAGAAAGAAAGAAAGAAAATGTCTGAATAAGCTACTTTGAACAATTTGCATCATCATCACTGGCTGCTAAAAGATTATAGCTTCCTCAGCATATGAAAGAAACTTGGAATATGTTATTGCATAATTATTACATTCTATAAAAATGATTAAATACAATATACTAATAACATAAAAA
Source organism: Cyrtonyx montezumae (assembly GCF_038088225.1). NCBI lineage: Eukaryota > Metazoa > Chordata > Aves > Galliformes > Odontophoridae > Cyrtonyx > Cyrtonyx montezumae. The sequence goes on from NW_027072033.1 coordinate 4,175,089, forward strand.
AGATGGACTGTTCATTTTTATGTTGAATATTTTGTTTAAAAAGTTACAACTATACACATTTTTAGTGTAATATCTACTCTTATTTCCTTCATTAACTATTTAGGCTAGAGCTACAATTTACCATTCCAAATGATCTGTATTAAAAAGAACAGAAATAAGACCTGTGGACTCAAAGAGCACCCCCTTGTGTAAGTGCAAAATGAGCTACTATTTACTTGAATTCTTTAGAGTGGAAACATTGTCTTGAAAGTTTCCAGTGCTTCTATGAAGCAGCCTTGAAAGCTTCTTAATTTGATGGCAACTATGGAATTCCTCAGCTGCTGGAACAGGTACTGGGAAGAATTATTAATAAATTTAAGGTCCACATATGCAGTGTAGTAGTCAAAATAGCTTTCTATATCATTACACAAACAACGGCTTCATTATTTTTTAATTTTTCATTTTCCTAATGTGGGCAAGACTAATAATTCAGGCTTTCTAAAAACAGCCTCCTTTCATCCTGCATCAGCTCCAGCACTAGATGCAGTCATGGGACAGTTTTTGGCAGCTGTGGGACTAGATTCCAAGCTCTGGAATGCAATCTTTTCCTTTTCTGAGCAGTGGTGTCTTGATTGGCTTTCAAACAGAAAAGGAAAACAGTATAGGAACAGTTAGAAGTGTAAAACATTTAATGATTATGCTTCTATTTTTAAAGAAATGTAAAAGAGTCATTAAGTGAAATAGACAAAGAAGCCTTACACTTTACAATTTGAGATTCATAATTGTGGAATGTAGAAAATACTAGTGGTTCATCCTAATTTTGTTTGTGATTATCCTAAGACAGCTAAACATATTTAATATATTTGTTTTTTAAAGTAGATAAAACTTTAACTATCTTAGAGCAATGTAGTCTGGAAGAAACAAGTAATATTTTTATAAAGTACCGACTGGAAATCATTTTAAAAACAGTTGTGGCAGGAAAAGATTTATAGTGAAAACAGTCAATGCTCAAAATGGCAAGTAGATAAAGAGTTGTCAGTGGGTTGAACCATGAGATAGAATTTTAACAAAACATATTTTTAAGGTTACTGAGATATATGACAGAACTTGACAACTAAACCATGACAAAAGTAATAAAAACTGTAGTGTTTCTTAGTAAAATAAGAAGACAATTCACCAGCCAGTGATCAAGTAATTTCCTGAAGTGTTGACTCAGATGAATAAGATTAGATGCAGAATCCAGTTAACTTTATTCATGTTCACATGTCAAAGAAAAACCGGAAAATTTGCTCTCATCTGTAAAGAGAAGAGGTTCTCCTACAGCAGTGATATTTAAACTGTGGCCTAGGAAATCCTCCTGCTGTCAGGAAACCTGCTGGTTATGGCATGACAGCAAGCTTCACAAGCCATGTTCTGTCACAATTTGCAGTTGCTTCAGGTGGCATGTGAGAAATCTGCGCCCTCACTGCCTGCCACTGCTTTCTTTACAGCCCCTGAGAAAGCCTCAGTTTGATTTTGCATCTTTCTGAAGGCATTATTTTCCTGATAAGAAAACACTATTAGTGCTCCTGATGTCTGACTACTACTAGAAGTTTGGGGAGTTCTTTGTACCCCAAAACATTAAAGCCAATTTCATGGTTTTGCCCGAACAGATTTGAGATTTTTGAATGACTGGGTTGACAGCAGCAAACATAAGGCTGACCTAACATCATTGAGAACATCTGTCTTCTGTGCAGAGCAGCAATAAGATTTTCATTTATCAGTGGCTTCCTTTAAAGAATTTTGAATGTATAATCACAGTTATTGGCTTTGCATAGGGCAGAAAATGATAAAACACAGATCTTTTCTGGGTTCTAGTAAATCTCTGTACCTAAAGTTAATGATGGAAATCTAAGCAGAAAGGAAAATAAAGCACCTCTTTTAAATATTTAAATGGCCAACATAAAGCCTTCACAGATTAGAAATAGAATATTCATCATGATAAATTTGAAAAGGTGGAAGAATGTTCTGTATTACTAGTTGGACATTGTGTATCACAGGCAAAGATATTTAGGTTAAACTATACTTTTTAACTCAAAAGCTTGCAATTTTCTTGAAACATCTTGGCAAGCAGGAAGCCAAATATTTTCTTATTGACCTTATTTGCTCCAGTGACTAGTTACGAAAAAATCTAAAAATCTTTTGCACACTTTATATCTTTTGCAAGATATAACTATAGTATCACTGCTACTTTAAATTATCTGATTTTAGTAACACCAGATATTGCACCATCCAACAGTAGAGTTTGTTGTCTGTCTGGGAAGATACAAGCAGACAGACAGCCTAAGATACAAGCAGACAGTACAGGCCCAGAAGGCTATGCATGACTACTAGCTGACAGTAGCCATTTTTATTTATACTATAAGAGACTTATTTGGCATCTCTGGAATTATATCACTCCTCACAGATGGTTATGGACTGGGGATTTTACTTTTCAGCATCAGATATAGACCATTCTATTGAGATGCTTTCAGTTATCTACAGAAAATATATTGATGACATTTCTTGAAGAGTGATGCCACACTCCTCAGACAGTAATTTCTAAATCTGAGTCATCTACCTAGATTTTCCCAGAAAGCATTGGATCAACTCATTTTGATCTTCTGATGTGATCAGCACCACTGCAGTCATGTTCTACAGCAAAGCAGAGGATCACAGTTGTACAAGGTGGGGTCCTGAAAACAACAAGATCTCAGGGCAAGGAGAGAAACACCTAGAGCTTCCAGAAGCCCCTGCTCTCATGGGAGGAGACAATGCAGGAGCAGAGGGTCAGCAGCAGCGGTGGAACATCCCCATGCATACATAGGCAGCCCCTAGGGAGCACAAGCAACCAAAACAGGCAAATAGGGCATGATGCAGCAGTAACAAAGTGATGCAGTTTGCACTCTGTGCAAACCAGATCATACAGGCATGGCACACAGAGAGGAGGCAAGTTCTTCTCATGTGAAAGCAGCAAGAAGCAGTACTCCACTGAGAAACAAGCATGGACACCACCAGCCACAATGGTCAGTCCTAGGCAGAAGCCCAGCCAGAGGAGCCACAACATTCCCAGGCTGATGCTTGCACCCATTCAGACCTCCTGAGAAGCGACAGAAATGCTCAGACCTTTGGTTGTGGGAAACTACAGAACCTGGAAGTGCCCCAGAGACTGATGGAAGAGGGGAATGCCATCAGTGCAAGATTGCCCAGCTCGACAAACTTTTTGAGCAGGTAGCCAGGTTGCATGAAGAAATCAACAGGCTGAGAAGTATTTAGGAACTGGAGAGAGATTGGCACCTGGCATCATGCAGTGGCAGGGGCAGGGGCAGACAGCCCTGTCTTAAGTCCCTTCAAGAAGCTAAGCTAGTTTCCAGCCTTGAGGAAACAGATTGCAACAACACATCAGATGAGGGATCCTGGATGCTCATCTCCACTCAGAATAGGAGAAGCCTCTCCCTTGTCCCTGAAGTGCCCTTAAGAAACAGATATTAAGGTACTGAGGATGGAAGGAGAAGAGAGTGGATAATGGTTCAGACTTTGAAAGAGTCAACAGTGTTAAGATGTTTCAACCAAAGACTCAAATCATAACCAGTGTAAACAACAAAAATGAAAGGCATTGGAAATGGGGACTCTGGCTAATGGAGTGTCACTCTTGTAGAGGGACACTGAGACCCATATTTGCAGCCCAGATGATCTCTCTAGAGATGTTTGCTTCTTGTCAGGGGCCAGTATTCAGGTCATCTGGAAGAGACTATTACGTATGATAAAGTCAAAGGATTACCATCCTCTCCTGTCCTTTCAAGTTGGGTCACAGAAAGCTGTGACTAGGAAATTACAAAATATCTTAAAAGACGTTATGTCTCCTAGGAAGATTCTGAATTGATTAGGAGCACAGGTAAAGTTCTCCACAATCCTGGTTAGAGACTGAGGGCTGTGCAGGAGGAGAACAGACCACTTGAATGAATAGCTGCGTGGATGATGTCATGCGTAGGATTTTGGGCAATATGACCTTGTACACACCTTTTAGACACTGGGCATGTTGACAGTGGATAAGACACAACTAACCAGAATGGGAAGAGTAGGAAGAATATACTGGGCAGCAGGCTATCTGGACTAATCACCATAACTTTAAAACAGATTTGACAGGGGGAGGGGATGTACTTTTTTTTGCAATTAAAAAACTATGACCTTATTGCTATCAGAGAACCATGGTGAGATGAACTGCAAAACTGGAATACTATGACTGAGGACTTCAAACCTTTTAAAATAGTTATTCAGGGCAGAAGGAGCAGAAGAGCTATCCTCTATTTTAAGGACTGGATAGATTGTGGAAAGCTTACTCTGAGAATCAGTCATTTTCAGGTTGAGAGCTTGTGGGTTAAAATTAATGACCAGACTAATGGAGAACATCTGGTGAGGATCTACTACAGGCCTCCTGATCAAGGGGAGCCTGTTGACAAGACCTTCTTGCTTCAGCTACAGGGAGCATCGTGCTTGCAGGATCTCATCCTGATGGGGTCTTTCCACCACTCAGATGTCTGATGATAAGCAACAAAGAATCATCTAATCTTAAAATCACCAAGATTGGAAAAGACCTCTAACTATCCACCTATCATCAGTATTTCCTCACTAAATAATGTCTCTTAGTAGATATCAATACATTTCTTGAACACTTCAAGGAACGGCAACTCAACCATCTCCCTGGGCAGCCCATTCCAGCACCTTTCTCTGAAAAGTGTTCTGGAATTCCAGCACCCTCTCAGAGAAAAATTTTTTCTAACATCCAACCTGAATCTTACCTAGCTCAACTTGAGGCCATTACCTCTAGTCCTATTTCTAGTTAGATGAAAGAAGAAACTCATGCCCACATTGTCACAACCTCCTTTCAAGTAGTTGCAGAGAGCTATAAGGTCTTCCCTGAGCCTCCTTTTCTGTAGACTACACAGTCTTAGTTCCCTCAGCTGCTCCTTCTAAGATTTGTGATCCAGATGCTTCACCGTCTTTGTTACCCTTCTCTGGACACTTTCCAGGACCTTGATATCTTTCTTGTCGTGGGGAGCCCAAAACTGTTGAGTACAGAGGGACAATCTCTTCCCTATGCCTGCTGATTATGGTATTTTTGATACAAGCCAGGATCTCATCAGCCTTTGTGGCTGCCTGGGCACACTGCTGGCTCACGTTTAGCCAAGCATTGATCAACACCACCAGGTCCATTTCTTCCAGAGAGTCTTCCAGCCATTCTGACACAAGACTGTAGTTTTGTCTAGGGTTGTTGTGGCCAAAATGCTTGACCTGGCACTTGGTCATGTTGAACATCCAATTGGACATATCCCAGCTATCCAGCATGTTCTGATCCCTCCGAAGGGCAATCCTACCCTGGGTAGATTGACACTCCCACCAAGCTTGGTGTCATCTGCAAATTTCCTAAGTGTGCACTCAAAATCCTCATCCAGGTCATCAATAAAGATATTAAACAGGACAGGTTCTACATCCCTCAGCATAAGAAATCAAGCAGAAGAGGCAGGAAACCTGCATGGTTGATGTGCTGGTCAAACTAACGGAAAAGTAGGAAATGTACAGGTAGTGGAAACAGAGACATGTGGCCTAGGAAGAATAGAGGGATACTGTCTGGATTTGCAGAGATAGGATCAGGAAAGGCAAGGGAGAGATGGAACTGAACTTGCTGAGAAATGTGGAAAATGAGTTCTACAGGTACACTGGTCATAGGAGACAAACAAAGGAGAAAGTTTTTGATAAATGACGAAGGCTTCAACTGACATGGAGAAGGCTGAGTTACTCAGCAAGTTCCTTGCCTCTGTATTTACTGTCAGTCAGGCTTCCTATTCTTATATCCCTGAACCTTTAGGTGAGGGTCCAGGGAGATAAATCTTTCCCACTGTAAGAGCAGAGCAAGTCCAAGACCAATTCATGAAACCGAGTGTACGCACATCTATGAGGATCGATGACGTGTTCCAGTTCCATAGCTGCAGCTATCAAGAAATTCTTCATCAAATTTGAAAAGTCATGAGTGTCAGATTAAGTCCCTGGTGACTTAGCCCCCTCACTCCCATTTTTAAGACAACGAGAAGAGAAGACCCAGGAAACTGGTGAGCCTCATGTGCATACCTGGAAGTTATGTTAAGGCACATAGGAGATTCAGAAGTGATCCAAGACAGACAGCATGGCTTCAGCAAGGGCTGACCAATCTGGTGGCGTTCTATGATGGAGTAGTGACACTGTTTGACAATGAAAGGGCATTTTATGTCATCTACCTAGACTTGTGCAAGGCTCACACAGTTCCACACCACATCCTTATCTCCACTTTGACAAGATGTGGATTTGAAGGCTAGACTATTAGATGGATATGACATAGGGAGTGGGATCAAGTGTATCCTCAGCAAGTCTGCTGATGACACCAAGCTGAATGGTACAATAGAAGGAAGGGTTGTCCTCCAGAGGAATCTGGGCAGGCTTGAAAAGAGGGCCCATGGGAAACTTATGAGGTTCAAGAAGCCATGAGCAAGATGTTGAGTTAGGACAATCCTAGGTGTATGTACAAACTGGGGAAACTTGAAAGCAGCTATGCACTGGCACAGGCTGCCCAGAGAGACTGTGCAGTCTCCTTCTCTGGAGACGATCAAGACCTGCCTGCATACCTACCTGTGCAACCTGGTCTAGGGAGCTTCTTTGGCACAATTTGGACTCGATGATCTCTAGAGGTGCCTTCCAACCCATACAATTCTGTGATTCTGAACTGGTCTTGTTCATCTAGGAGAAGACGTTCCCAGGAGACCTCATTATGGCCTCCCAGTACTTGTAGGGATCTTATAATCAGGAAGGACATTGATTTTTTACACATTCTAACTGATAGGACAGTGGGGAATGGCTTAAAACTAAAAGAAGGTAAATTTAGTTTAGATTATAGGACATTCTCTACTCAGAGGGTGATGAGGTACTAGAGCAGGCTGCCCAGAGACACTGTGGGTATCCCATCCCTGGAGGCACTCAAGGCCAGGCTGGATGGGATCCTGGGCATCCTGACTTGGGTTTGGAGCTGGATGATCTTTAAGGCCCCTTCCCAGCTAAACCATTCTATGATTCTGTGATTCTATGTCATCACTGAGGAGAAATGCAAAGGTTAAAGACTTTTCTAATTGGTAGGATTCTAGCTACACAGCTTTCATGTGGGTTCCACTGAGTTTGAAAATTTGTAAAGAGAGAAACCTAGCCTATGTGATTCAAAGAACTCCGAAAAAAGAACAGAAGTGGAAGATTTGTGGAGGGGTATGATGATAAAGACTGTTTTCTTCTGTATTACATCTTATAGACAAATAGCTCTGTAGCAGACTTTCTCACTGGATACATTCTGATCAGAGCAGAAAATAAAAGGAAACAAACAAAAAAATGGATTGGTCATCTGAATTAAGACATTGGTCCTGCATATATAGCTTGTGTTTTCTGTTCTGGAAAACTACACTCTATATTTCTGCTTCAGTAATTCAAGATCTGTGTTGCAGACCCTTATAACATTTTGTCTGATATGTTAGTAACTATGCCTTAAATCTTGATAATGCCTTCTCTGTTATATCGTTTGAGAGATAGAGATGCTGAATGCTCATAATCAAATTTGGACCTCTGAGAATGAATGGTTTCCATGGACAACATGGATTAATGTGTAGATAGATGTAGCAGAAGACCAGCACTCTCTGTTCAATGAATATTTTAGTCTTTGCAGTAAATCAGTAGCTTGATGAAATTCCAAAATGTCATGTAATTACCCACAGTGAAAGAAGAAAGTGTTGGTTTTGCCTGATGTGAAATCTCTTTGAAGAGTTTGTAAAGAACTAAGGACAGCCTGTCTTAGAGCAGATGAATTAGCATACACAAAGTGGGCTGTTTAAAGAATTCACTCCCTTTGTTAACTAGATTCTTTGACCTGAGCAACAAGACTCATAAAAAGACATCTACCACATCCTGCCAAAGTCCTAGCTGCACATGCTTCCACTGATGATAATTGGCTAACATTAACTCATGCACTGAGAAAAGCAACTTGGGGCAGTGCCATCTAGGGCTATGAGAAAATGCAGATGGGAAAGCCAGTAAGCAATGCTGTATCAACATTAAATTATTCTAGAATCACTTTTCCTGTTCTACAGTATATTTATTTTGAACTTTAATCCTTAAAATACATCAGCAGTTCACAGAACTATGAAGCTAACCACCAATTCTTTTATACCAGCATGTGTTGAACACCACTAAAAAGCAACCCTTGAATATATTAGACCTATGCATTTACAGCAGTTTTAAGTCAGCTGGCTTGCTTTATTTCATACTAAAGCACCATTAAGTTTATGTTTCTCAGCTTTATCCATGTTCTTCTCTTCAACAATATCCAGGGAATTTCTGAAATTCTTCAGACTTGAAAAACACATCTTGCCAAAAATAAACAGAAGAGAGTGAAAATGCATTTTTTCATGAAGCTGCTTTATGATGCATCCATGATGCATTTTATAAAATAAATGTTTTAAATTATAATTAAATATTGCATAAAATATAAATATTATATTATTATTATTATCTCTTAAATAACCTACAGATTTAACTTTGCTCATTCAAAATTTAATTACATATAAACATACTTTGAGTGGGCAAATCAAAAAAGAATAGAAAATGAAACTGACAAAATTCTGAATGAGAAACACTTTAATTTGAAATAAACAGAAAAACCTGTGTTTCTATTGGATTTGCCTTTGACACCTGTCCTATGAATTTGAAATTTCCAATATTTTCAGCGTGACATTTCTTCTTTACAAAACAAATTTGCAGTTTTTTACAAGAGGAGAGAGAAGCCTTTGCAAAATCTATATTCTTGTAGATATTTTATAACAAAAGATAAATCCTACCAGATCTTCTGTTCTGTGGTTATTCAGCAAATCAGACAGGAAATCATCATGTAGGCTTTCTCTTCGAATCAGTGTAAATTCACGTAGGAAAACTGCTTCTTGGCTTTGGTCTCCACAAACCTAGCATGAAACAATGATATTAGGAAAAGCAACATTTCAATTCTAACATAGACAGCATCTCTAAATAAATCAGGATGGAATACCCAAACATCTGTTATTGGTATTTTTCATTCTATTATTAAACTAATTCTAAGAAGTCAATACTGATACTAATGAAAATAAAGATAGGCATTTAAAGAAATCCAAGAAAAAAATTAATAGTTGTCATTTATAGTACATACTTCTTTTTAAATATGTTATTTGTTCCTTTTAGAAATGGCCTGTAAAGCAGTAACTCTTAATGTCTCTTTCATGAAATGAATTTCAGTATTTTGGGAACTTAACATTTAGACTGTATTTATATTTTTCTGGAACTGGTCATCTTTGTCCAGTACATTGGCCACATTGTCTTCAAAAGTTAGAGCTAATATTTCAGTGCCGCTACTCTCCTGCCTCTTGTCTCCCAGGCTGTATACAGAACCAGGGTTGTCCTATTCCAGGTGCAAAATCTTGTACTTGTTCTTACTAAACCCCTAAATTCCTTAGAGCTTCAGTTTGTCATGATCTCTCTGCAAGGTCTCTCTATCATTGAAGGAGTCAGCAGCTTCTACCAGTTTAGTGCAAACTGCAAACTTAGTGTAAGTGCTGTATCCAAATCACTTACGGAAACATTGACAAGAAACAGTAGTAAAATGGAGTCCAGAGAACCCCACTACTGACTGGTTGCAGGCCTGAGGTAATCTCATTTGTTGTAAAACTAAGCTCAAATCATCAGACAATTACTCACCTACCACATTATATTTTGGTCTAGCTGGACATATTGTACAGAAGTTCTCTATGAGAAACAGTATCAAAAGCTTTGCAGAAATCCAAAAAGATTCTATCTACTTGTTTCCCTTGATCAATGAAATGTTCAACCTTGTCATAAATACAGATTAAATTTGTTAAACAAGATTTTCCTCTTGCAAACTTTTGTTACCAATGAATGCATTGTTTTTAAGGTATTTATGAGTAAATCCCAGAACAATCTCCTTAATTTTGCGAGGCAATTAAATGAGGCTGACAGGCCTGTAATTATTGGGCGTCTCCTTTCTTGCTCTTCCTGAGATAGTATTTGCTGGCTTTCAGTTGTCTGGGACATCTCCAGATTCCCAATACATTCAAAAAGTAACTGAGAGAGGTCTCAAAGATACATCAGCCATCCCATTGAGTACCCTGGGATTGATTCCTTTGAGCTCCACAAAACAACTTACAATCATCTGGAGCAGCAAACCCTGAAGAAGTTCAGGACTGGCTGGGAGTTCACCATTACCCCAGTCTTAATCCTCCAATCCCAAGCTCTGGGAGTCCCAGAGCCCATCATCAATGTGATGACAGAGGTGAAAAAAGTTTTAAATGTCTCTTGTTTTCTTGTGTCCCTATTTTTAAGGTGATAATCCTCATCAAGTAATAAACAAATGTTACCTCTGATACTGTTTTGCTTTTTTTCCTTTTTTTTTTTTTCTGAAAAAGAGTGAAATTGCAAGGATGTTTTTTTCTCTCTAATTGGAAGATCTTACTTTTATTAATTGAGCAAAATTATTTCCACTACATGTGGAATATCCATAAAGTCTACTAACAACCAAAATAGAGACTATATTATCAAGAGGAATTCTAATACATTTTATAGTTTTCAGCAATTCACAACATAATTGAAGGCAATTCAATTTGAGAGAATAATTTATCAAAATTGGCAAGTAAGAATACTTTGTATTTTTTTACAATAGGAACTGCAACTCTGGTGTGTATTAGTCAAGTCATAAATGCATGTAATATATGAGATTCTGATTTATGTTTCTGAAAAAAAATATAGATACACTAGCACAGGGCAACAGTAGAGTGTCTAGATATCTTTTTTTCTGTTTCTCCTTCTGGTGAACAAGATCCTTTAATCAGAAATGATAGCTATAATATTTCTGCATATATTTAAGATAAGCACAGGACTCTCAAATTAACTGTAGCTATTACTAGTGCCACATTACTAAATTTATGTTTCTAAGAAGAAATTTCATGTTCTGTTGTTATTATCTGTTATTATGATTTTTCCTTGTGTTTATGCTTCTGCAAAACCAGATCCCATATTTATCCTAGTTTCAGTTTTCCTGTCAGAAAACAACAGGGAAAAAGAAGGGCTTGGTAGTACCACAAATGTTATGTGTAGTGTCCAGGGAGAGGATGAAGTATAGATTTCCTACTCCCTACAAGTGACTTGAATTTTCTGGGAGGAGGCAGTCCTCCCTGACAACTGGGAAGAGAGATCAGAGTTAGTGCAGCTATAATGGTGAGTCTAGAAGGAGTTGAATGAATAAAATTAATGTGGGGGATGGGAATACATTATCATGAAATTGGCAATGGGAAGGGGTCCCCAAAATCAAATTATATGGTTGTTAGGAAGGTTTTACCTTTTGTATAAAGCCTCTTGTCTGTAGTAGTATACAAGGTATCTCATTATTTTGGTAGTTTTGATCTACATTGTTGTAAATTTCAAGTAACTAACTAAATACATTTCCATAAAAGAAACAGAATTTTACAAATGTGGGGCTTTAAAATTCATACTTAGCCTTTCATCTTGTGGATAATATTGAGAGATACACTGATAATTCACTCATATTATTGAGTTATGTCAAAAGCAAATCCTTTGTAGTGTCAGAAAAAAAAAAAAGCATATGTCCAGGAGGAAAAGATGCCTTGTTAGTGACACACATTCTTTTCTTATAAAATTTATAGACAAACAGTGCTCTTGAAGATTTTATTCCATATGTGGCAAGAAATGCTCAGCAATAAAATGTATTTCACAACCAAAAATCTATAGTTTTATTTTACTTATAAGTGATTTCAAGATAAGCAAATGTGACAGTTAAAATGATTTACTAAGGCTTCTTAAAATTCTTGTTTTAGAATTCAGGTAACAGAAATCTGACTTCTTACCAATAATTAACCTTCCTACACTGTTTATTGTGTCTCTGTGTAAATAAACTCAAGATTCTGAAAATCTTTTCCAAGAGAGACAGCTTCCAGTTTTTAAACAATTGCTAAATGGCTTACAAAGAGACACCAAACCTACTTCATTATTGCATTATCTTCCTAAGTTACAAATAATTAAAGACTTTCTGCAGGATGTGTTTGCAGTATTAAAAATCTCAGTAGAATATTGTTAACCTTTAAATCTTTAATCATATTTCTACTAATGTTTATTTGCTATTAATTACATGTTAGGGAAGTGGATGTCAGAGGCCCTGAACAAAAAAATACAAGAATACACACAATGAGAGTTAAGAATAAAGATCAAAAAACTGAGGATGAAGGAAGCTGAGAAGTAAAAGAAAAAAATCAATAATTAGAACAATAATTTATTTTTTTTTGCTCAGCAAATTTGAATCTTGAAAAAAGGAGAAAACTGAGAAGTATATAGCAATCTAAAATTGTTTTTCTCCTGTTAATTTATAACATATGTATTCCAGCTTTGAACAGTAGTTCCTCCCAAGTGCACTGTATGATCATAATCTATACAGTTGCTGATGAAACTTAGACCTAGTAGAGGTTGATGTTTCTGACTGAGAGAGATGGAATCAGTTCATTTAAGACGAGTGTCAGTAAATTGGATTAATATCCAGAAAGGCTGTTTTCCATTTCTTAAGCTTTCTTGAGGTGTCAGCTATATTTATATCACGATTTCATTCTCTCAGGAAAACCATTATCATTGTAACACAGCCTGTTCCCACAGCTGATGTGCACAATATCTTAGAAGACAACTTATCATCATCAGGAGAGTTTGTGGGTATTCAGGTGTCCAACTGTCTATACAAAGAAACGTATAAAATTGAGAGGAGACAAAACTCCAGCAAAAATATGAACAGCTACGTTTTTCTCCTTTTTATAGCTCAGTTTGTATCACTCTCTGATCAATTTAAACAATGAATTAATTATTCAACCAGGTCCAGTGTGAGTGCATTTACAATGATAGAAAAGATTATTTTTCATTATTAGTAGTATTGTTAGGCATGAAATCTTTTAGATTTCATGACAGAAACAAATTAGAACTTGAAGCATCTGGCATAAAATAATACATTAAATACCAGAAAGATAACAATGACATTTGTAGTGAGGAATGAGGAATGCAGTCTTTTAACAGGCTAAGTTATACTCTTGCAATATTCCTTCTGGTTTATACACCACTCAAAATGATAGAGTACTTCTGCGTGTATTTCAGCTCTGAATTACTCTCACTAAAAGCTAAGAACAGCACTATACTTTAGCTCCTGTGCACATTCAAGCGCAAAGGTAACACATTTTTATGTGAGTCTTAAGAGGTAGGAGGTTTGCTGACATTCTTGACCTTGAAAAAAACTCAGTCAAATAATAAGAAAAAGTAGTCTAGAAGATCAACAGCTGTGTCTAAATATGTTAGCTGCCAAACAAACTTTCTGAAGTACTCCTGACTTCTAAAGCAAAGTTAGAGTTCCAAAATAAAATAATTATTGCTGTATTTAATGTTCCATGTTCTTTCCTACTGTATTGATCCAAAGCTTTCTTTTTCTCTATTATCCAAAAAGGGATTTGGTTGAACAGATATGGGCACAAGCCCAATAACATGACCCAAGTTTAGAAGCAGTTATGGTCCAGCTCTGAATCTGAATTTTGAAAGCTGTTTTGTCTTTACCAAAATCTATGTAAAAACAAAAATACACAGAGATGTTACTGCACGATTCTGTTGCTGTGAATCATTCTGAACACTCTTTATTCTTACGTGGCAAGCCAGAATGTTACACACAATTTGAAATCTATTCTGTACATTTCCTCCTGGGAATTTTTTGGTCTGATGACACAGTATTACATGGAGGAATACATGCAAGAAGAGATACTATCCTGTTTAACCGAGGACATCAGGAAATGTTGCTTTTCTGTACTGTGGATTACACAATATTAAACTGGTTATTCATAAACGTTCAGAATTTTCCAGGCTTTCTAGTTTCTATGAAGAAATATGCAAGCCCAAGTAATCAGAGTCTGTGTTTATGTATTTCTAATATGGTTGACAATTTGAAGACTTTACTGTCATTAAGTCAGCTCATGGTTTAAATCAAACAGTGCATTGTAAATATGATTTGGGAAGTAAGGTGGACTCCAAAAGAAGAAATCTGATTTTAAGACACAGACTGAAAATAACTTCAGTTTGGACTGACCCTTCTTTCACCACTGACACCTTAAAGGCTAAACTGGAGCCATAAAGATGATTGTTCGCTCCCTGAAAAATTTCCTTTCTTTGAAGTTTAATTTTGCTTTGATTCAGTTCAAATAAATTGCTTTCTTGTCAAAGTACCACAAGTAAATAAAACTAGTCTTTTCTTTGTGTGTGTGTGTGTGTGTGTGTATGTGATGAGAATATTTTTTCCATTTCTAGGTCATTGCAACAAGAATGAAACAAATCGAAAACTATTATAATAAAACTGTCACAGGTGACAAAGACAATGTTTAAGTTTCAGCAGTGCTATATCCTACTGAGAAATATACTAATGGAATTAGATATGTTTCTCATGAGCTTCTTTATTACTGATATGCTGGACAGTCACTTGCTGAAGAGTTGTTACTATATAGAAAATAATTAACACCACATGAACAGTCAGAAGGAAGTTCAGATGATGGTGATACACAATACTCATGCATTCACAGCAAATAGTAAGCTTGTAAGAAACAACACCAATTTTTTGGGTAGTCTTTATGTTTTCTTCTCTTTCATGTAAAACTTTACTACATTTGGAAGAAATGCAGTATCGCTGCTGAGCGTCTCTTCCAGCTCTAAGCTAACTAATGTCAATAGAATTTCTCCCTACATCAGTCTGCATTGAAGTGCAGTTTTCTTTGCTCCTAAAGTTGTTTTTTTGTTTGTTTGTTTTTGTTTGTTTTCTGAAATCAATTCTGAAAGATTGGATTTTCAGCTTTTCTTGGTTGCTACTTCTTGCCTTACAGCTCTTCTTACTGCTTTTATCCTCTTCTTGTCAGCAGTCTTACAAATAAAGTATCATATTTTCAGTGCAGTAATGTACTGAAAATAAAATTTCATTTTCTGGGAAACATAAGACAGAGGTAAAAAGAAAATAAAAAAATTCTTTAGCCCTGTTGAAAACTTCTTCTGGGACTTGAATATTAACAGTATTGCTTTCTGCCTCCAGACTTTCTAAACTGTGCAGATATTATTGTTTCTGAATTAACAATCTGTCTCTTAGGAAACTAGCTACTGCTTGTAATGGTTTTGTAGGTTCTGAATTTTTAAAGAGAGTAGGAGGTTTTTATTTTGTGTCTCTGAAGGTATTCACGAAATGCCTCAAAATACAAACCCAAACTGCAAATTATTTCCCAAGGGAATGTTTTATTCAACAGTGAAATGTTCCCACCAGAAATCTTTTTGCTTGTCTTGAAATATATTTAATCTCTTCTCTTTCTTCCCCTTCTTTCCACAGAGGCTGAATTCATGATTATCTTAATGGTAATGCCCTGACTTCTTTTTAAAGCTCTGTGAAGGAAATGTGGCTTTGTGCTAATTATTTTCAGTCCTTAAACAGCCACAATAGATGAGTCTGGTTAATGTATTCATTAAAAGAATTATTTAAGCTCCGTTTCAGTCTCTCATTATAAATGAACAAAAGAAACAAAAAGTGATTTGCACTCAAGAATTACAGCATGAAGTGTCTGTTAAACAAAACCACCAGCTATTAACATCTTGGACAGACATTTGCAATGATGGGTACAAATTTGTAAAGCATACACACGCCTACACTTGACCCACAGTGTAGCAACAAGGGAGAAAGCCCCATTAAATGGAGTGGCAAAAAATGCAGTAGGTACGAAAACACACTAATTCTCCTACTACCAAGCAAACTTGGCAATAATAAATGAATAAATAAAAGCAGGAGGGGGAAGAGGGGCAAAGGATGAAGAAAAAGAGAAGTGAAGGGGAAGGGGAAGGGGAAGGGGAATGGGAAGGGGAAGGGGAAGGGGAATGGGAAGGGGAAGGGGAAGGGGAAGGGGAAGGGGAAGGGGAAGGGGAAGGGGAAGGGGAAGGGGAAGGGGAAGGGGAAGGGGAAGGGGAAGGGGAAGGGGAAGGGGAACGGGAAGGGAAGGGGAAGGGGAAGGAGGAGCAGACCATGACGGAAAATGGGATGAAATCACACAGAAGCAAATGAATCAAAGATATGCAAATACTTTATAATCCCTCTGATTAGAGTCTTCTTAGCAGTAGTTATGATAGAATACACAGATATAAGTTAGTGAACAAGAGAATGAAGTTTACTGGAGAACATGATCTAGTTCTCATTTATTGCATAGTAAGAATATATTTGAATATATTTGGGTATGGCTCTAGTTCCTCAAACATTATATTTAAAAAAGAATCAAACCATAGTTTAAGCTAGATTCTGTTCAAGTTCAAGACAATTAGTTTTCTAAATATTTCAAACAATGCAATTGCTTAAAGCACTGGAAAATATATACACATATTGATATATGAACCTGTTCTCAGCCATTTGTTTCTTTGCCTGGCTCAGTTGACCATCAGCAGTACATTAAAAATATGAAGTAGCTTTGTACATATGTTATATATATTTATAGTATATGCTATCTGAGGAAAACATAAAGTCATCCTTTGCAGCAGATACTGTAAGGTATGTTCAGACTATCACATGTTACTGTCCTTTATTCCTTGGTATTAAAAGAAAATATATATAATATGTCTGTCATAACATATGTGTAATATGGCTTCTGTCATAACAGAACAAGGATCCAGAAGTATACATATATGAAATAATTAAATGAGTTGATCTTATCTAGAGACCAAATAATTTAAAGTTGGTCTTTCTTTACCCTTCCCTGTTCTCAGAGATTTTTTATCTATTCTGAATTACAGAATTTTCTAGGTTTCTTCTCTGAACTTTGACTAAGTTTTTGGAAGAGGAAACAGTGACAACCTATCCAGAATATCAGTTTCCTGGGACCTTTGTTCATAAATTTTTTCCTCATGAAAACAAGATATCACAATGATGGCTTTCACATTTTCTTCAGCATTTCACATTTTCTTTCAGCATTCATGCACGCAGCATGGGCAATAAACAAGAAGAGCTTGAAGCCATTGTGAGGCAGGCTAACTATGACCTTGTGGCTATTACAGAAACATGGTGGGACCTCTCCCATGACTGGAATACTGGGATTGATGGCTACAAGCTCTTCAGAAGGGATAGACAGGGAAGAAAGGGTGGTGGCATAGCTCTCTATATCAGAGAGTGTTTTGATGTTGAAGAGCTAGTGGTTGGAAATGACAAAGTAGAGTGTCTATGGATAAGGATCAGGGGGATAGTCTTTAGGAGTGACATCGTGGTGGGAGTCTGTTATAGACCGCCTAGTCAGGATGAAGAAATTGACGAGGTGTTCTATAAACAACTCGTAGATGTTGCACGATGGCCAGCACTCGTTCTCATGGGGGACTTCAACTTCCCTGATACATGCTGGAAATATAATCCTGCACAGAGGAAGCAGTCCTTGAGATTTCTAGAATGTGTGGATGATTGCTTCCTGACACAGCTGGTGCAAGAGCCTACCAGGGGAGATGCCTTGCTTAACCTACTTTTCACTAACAGGAAAGGACTAGTAGGGGATGTGAAGTTTGGAGATTGTCTTGGCCAGAGTGACCATGAAATGGTGGAGTTTGCTATTCTGGGTGACGTCAAGAGGGTGACTAGCAAAACTATTACCTTGGACTTCCGGAGGGCAGACTTTGACCTGTTCAGGACACTTGTTGCAAAGGTCCCTTGGGACTTGCTCCTGAGGGTTTGTAAAGGGGTCCAGGAAGCCTGGATGCTCCTCAAGATGGAAATCTTAAAGGCACAGGAGCAGGCAGTCCCGGAGTCCCGTAAGTCAAGCCGGAGGAGAAAAAGACCAGTGTGGATGAACCGGGATCTTTTGTTGAGACTTCGAGAGAAAAAGAGAGTCTATGTCCTCTGGAAGATGGGACAAGCTACTTGGGGTGACTACAGAGAACTGGCCAAGATCTGCAGGCAGAAAATTAGAAATGCTAAAGCCCAGCTTGAAGTTAGACTGGCTACTGCTGTAAAGGAGAACAGGAAACCCTTTTACAAATATATTAACAGCAAGAGAAAAACTAAGGAAAATTTCCCTCCTTTACTCAACGAGGCAGGGAATGTAACCACAGATGATAAGGAAAAGGCTGAGGTTCTCAATGCCTTCTTCACATCTGTCTTTAATAGACAGAACAGTTGTCCACACGGTACTTGCCCTGACCTGGAAGTCTGGGACGGGGCGCATAATGCACCCCCTGTGATCCAAGCAGAGACGGTCAGAGATCTTCTCCTCCATCTGAACTGCCACAAGTCCATGGGACCAGATGGGATCCACCCAAGGGTGCTGAGGGAGCTGGCAGAGGTGATTGCTGAGCCACTTTCTGCCATCTATCAGCATTCCTGGTTATCTGGAGAGGTCCCACAAGATTGGAGGCTTGCCGATGTGACTCCCATCTACAAGAAAGGCCGTAAGGAAGACCCGGGGAACTACAGGCCTGTCAGCCTGACCTCGGTATCAGGGAAAGTTATGGAACAAATGATCTTGAGGGAAATCACACGACACGTGCATGGCAATAAAGGGATCAGACCCAGCCAGCATGGGTTCACCAGGGGCAGGTCATGCTTGTCCAACCTCATCTCCTTCTATGACTGGGTGACCAGACAGGTAGATGAGGGAAAGGCTGTCAATGTAGTCTACCTGGACTTCAGCAAGGCCTTTGACACGGTCTCCCACAGTATTCTCCTGAGGAAACTGGCAGCCCGTGGTGTGGACAGGTTCGCTCTTCTCTGGGTGGAGAACTGGCTGGAGGGCCGTGCCCAGAGGGTAGTGGTTAATGGAGTTAAGTCCAGCTGGCGTCCTGTTACGAGTGGTGTCCCCCAAGTGTTGGTATTGGGGTCCATCTTGTTTAATATCTTCATTGATGACCTAGATGAGGGAATTGAGTGTACCCTCAGTAAGTTTGCAGATGACACCAAGTTGGGAGGATGCGTCAAACTGCCTGAGGGTAGGGAGGCCCTTCAGAGGGATTTGGATAGGCTGAACAGCTGGGCTGAGCTCAATGGGATGAGGTTCAATAAGACCAAGTGCCGGGTCCTGCACTTTGGCCACAACAACCCCATGCAATGCTATAGGCTTGGGACAGAATGGCTTGAAGAATGTGGAGAGGAAAAGGACCTGGGGGTGTTGGTTGATGCTCGGCTTAACATGAGCCGGCAGTGTGCCCAGGTGGCCAAGAAGGCCAACAGCATCCTGGCCTGTATTAGAAATAGTGTAGCCAGCAGGAGCAGGGAGGTGATCATCCCCCTGTACTCAGCTCTGGTGCGGCCGCACCTCGAGTACTGTGTTCAGTTTTGGGCCCCTCACTACAAGAAGGACATTGAGGCCCTGGAGCGTGTTCAGAGAAGGGCAACAAAACTGGTGAGGGGTCTGGAGCACAAGTCTTATGAGGAGCGGCTGAGGGAGCTGGGATTGTTTAGTCTGGAGAAGAGGAGGCTCAGAGGAGACCTTATTGCACTCTACCACTTCCTGAAGTGGGGTTGTGGTGAGGAGGGGGTGGGCCTCTTCTCCCTGATAAATAATGACAGGACAAGAGGGGGAATGGCCAGAAGTTGCACCAGAGAAGATTTAGATTAGACCTGAGGAAACATTTTTTCTCTGAAAGAGTGGTCAGGCACTGGAATGGCCTGCCTAGGGAGGTGGTTGAGGCACCATCCCTAGCGCTGTTCAAGAAGCGTTTAGATGAGGTGCTAAAGGATTTGATTTAGTAGTTGGGTAGGGATAGTGATAGGAGGATGGTTGGACTAGATGATCTTGTAGGTCCTTTCCAACCTTATGAACTTATGAACTTATGAACTTATTTCAATCGTGGGCTTTTGAAACCTATGAAAAATGAACATCAAAGAACTAGTAGGCTAAGGATCCACTCTGTCCATTATCCTTATTGAGTGTTGAAATTTATTATGATGTTAAATAATGAACTCTGTAGAAAATATTTCAGTTAACGTTGTGGACTTAATTGAAACCACCAATACACAGGGTTCAAGTACTGCCAATGGAATGTTTGTTCTACTGCACATCTATCATTTTAATGAAAAATAATTGCAGTTATCTCAACATAAGTCTTTACAGGCTGAGCGCTGTTAGGCAACACTTGCTCTTTATAGTCCTGTAATATTGTTCTAAATCTGACCATCTTTATTAGGGATTAGAACTTCAGGAATGACCTGGAAGAAACCTAGTGGTGAGTAAGTACGTATAATTTCTGTTAAGCAGATCACACAGCTAGCTAGACACTTCAAACAGCTAACAGTGGTATTAGTAACAGTAATAATATTATATGAACTGATCAAAAATTCAATCAAATATGTTGCAATTATTTCATTTAGTTACAATCAGACACTGAAAATTCTGGGAATGTTTCTTCTTTAATTAGCTAAAAGATCATTGGTTCCATCAATGCACTCATTGGCTTTGTTTTTGTTTTGTTATCAGAAGCATTTTACATCTTGTCCAATGCTGAAATAGAAGCCAACGTTTTTTCATGCTTAAGAAATATTAAAAAAACTGCTAAGAGATGTTCAACAATGAGTATCTTCATGGATCGAGATTTTGCATAAATCTTTCTAGTATGATTATCCTTACATTAGAAAACTTGATTTATATAAAGTCTGTGGAACTTTTTTATTCACGTAAGATTTTATGTCCTGCATTTATATATAAATTTATCCTGTATATTTGTTGAGATTTTTAATTCTTTTTTGCCAATAGTAAGACTGGTTTGAATAGTTTTAAAGTCCTATTAATCCTGAACAATGTGGGGATATTAGAACTGTACATTTTTTGGCCTTGGGAAAAAAAAATCTCTATTCTGATAGGGTTGGAGTTTTGCCTCTTTATTTCTCCTTATTTTCTATGTCAAATCTTTTTCACATACATTATCAATGAAATCAGTTGGGTCAGACTCTTGTAATCAGAACTGGTAACTACTCTCAGATCTTTATGCAGAAAACTGGGAGCTGAATGGTTTCTGGAGATGTCTTTTTTTACAGTATAGGATCAAAATCATCTGCTATGAGGTACTCAGCTGTATTTCATGCAAATGATGCTATTTTAAAAACATCTTTAATTAATATTCTGCATAAATGCTTTCCATAAAACAGTAAGTAAAACAAAGGAAAGCCCAAGAATATACAAGGGATTGCTATGTTCAAAATTGCTCATTTTTAATTCATTTGCTCATTTAGAATAATCTTGTTTTCATCCTTAATGAAACTGAGTGCAAATTTTCCCTTATATGTAAGTTACTATCTGGCTCAAAGAATTTGATAAGAATTTCATTTTTACATTAGCTATTGACATATTTTGCAGCGGTGGTTATAAAAGCTAATCAAATACTCCAAATATGTTCATTAAACAAATTCTGTAAATTTGATTAGACAATCTTCACAGTTCTGTTTGTTCTTACTCTAAAACTATCCTATTTAGTGCTTTGTCACTTTGTTTCAGAAGTTACTACAAAAAGTCTTTCTAAAGATTTCCAGTGGCCATGTATTATCCTTCCCTTTCTTCTTCCAAGTTCATCTTGGCATTAATGATCCATTTAAATCTCTAAACAAAGATCAGTTAAACTTTAAATTTAGATTTTTTTTCCCAGCATCTTATAAAACAATAAATCAAGAGACAAAAACAGTGAGTATGAGTGAGATTCTGTGGTAAAGCAGTGCTTTATGAAACAGCGCTTCAGTGCTTTTGCAAAAACTAGATGACATTCTGTGAAAGATCTGCTTGTGGATAACCCACAGTCAGTCAGCGAAAGAGATATAATAAATTATTTTACCACACAAAAATTTGCTCAGCCATAGCAGTTTCTAGACAATGATTAAGCCTGTCTAAATGAAGAGCTTGGTTTAATTTGGTTTCTAAAGAGCAGAGATATGAGACTAAGAATTACCTTCATATTTGTTTTGCAGGTAAGTAAGACTAAGGATAAATGAGAACAAATAGAGTCCAATTTCATCAAACCACTGGTTGTTTAGACAGAATCAGAATCACAGATGAAGCAGATGCTTGAATAAGCATAATGGTATTAGACATGATTATTTTTCACTTTTAATGATTATAAACTAGTTAATTACAATTACAATTGCAAATTATGAAGAGGTGGAAACTTACACTGAAAATTAGTCCGTGTAAGCTGAAGTAGAAGAGTGGTTATGGTAGGTCTTTTAAAGCCATTTAAAGCTGTCTATTCAGTACATAAATACATCTGCTTAAATATAAAATCCAGGCATAATACAAAAATTAGTATATACTCTATATTTCTTTGGGCTTTTATTTATTTGCATTATTACTTCCCATTACCCATTTCCTACACATTAAGTATTAGAATCTTCCTTCCTTCTCAGACTTGTTCATGCTTTGTGCAACACAAAGGAATCTTGACATTTGCTTCTGTCCTATTTGAGTATATGTTGTGTTAAAGACAGAAATTAATTTCATTCCAGTATGAAAGCAGGGAATTGAACTAGCAGTTCTTGTCTTGAATAATTATGTTATTTTGCAAAGTCCTTTCTTAATATCACACTGTGGAACAACCACTCCAGGAGGACTGGTTGCAAGAAAAAAGAAGTAATATGAAGAAATTAAATCTTAAACTGTGTAAAGTTATGTTATGCATCATGTTGATGACTAGATCACATACTTCTGGAAATACTTTCTTATTCCATTTTCCTATGTAGTAGAATAGATTTCCACAGGAAAAGAAACAAACAAACAAACAAAAAACAACAACAACAACAAAAAGAAAAAAAAAAAACATATATACATATTAAAGTGTATATTTTTCAGCAATTCTGGAGTTCTGGAGCAATTCCTTGTTTTTATAAATGTACCTTAGCCATACCACACTCATATGAGAAAAAAAATTCCAGAACACTCTCTCTCTTAATAGGTATAAGGACTTGAATTTGCCTTGGTTTGGCCCTATTTGTACTTTTTCAGGCAAAAGTTTTAATCAGAAAAAAAACCAGAAATAATTTCAGATATAGTTTATTGTCTATTACTTTTATTATTAATTTTGAAAAATAGGACTAAATTCAGAACACTTTTTTGGCAAAATTCAGAAAAGGATTATTTAAGGATACTTGTCTAAAAAATCTTGGCGTGCTACAGGCATTTAATCCAGCACATGAGTATTAATGGCACGTTTTTCTAACTCCTGATACATGTTTCTTTGAAATACTCTTAACCATGGCTAGCTCCAAATGTAATGCCTTCTATTTGTTTACATGGAAACTACAGCAGATACTCAGAGCACAATAATGATATTTGATAGAGCAAATTCTGGGGAACCAAGGAAAACATCACTTAACTAATCTTAGATAATTGTACGTTCTCTTTCCTGTACACATTTTCTCAGCTATTAAAACATTCTTACCCATCTGTGAATACTCTTTCAAGATTTAGCAGAACTAAAGAGGGCTTTCTTCCTATAAATTTAATTTTACAAAGTGAGAAACATGATCACTAGTGTATATTTCTATTACTGAAATAATGGGAGAAACAGGTGCTTTCCAATA
>NW_027072033.1:5661618-6089118 GCF_038088225.1 Cyrtonyx montezumae
ATGAAAATAAATAGGCAACAGTGCTTTCAGAGTGACCAGTCCTTGTGGCAGCTTTCCCATCTGCCTGTCAGTCCTACACCTACCAGCAACACCTCCTAAGCACTTCCCCACATGGCTTTCTTCCTTGACTTTTATATACTGTTTTCACTTCTCATCTTCATTTCCATAATCTTATTTCCCACACTATCCCAGTCGGTGCTGTGAAATCAGCCCTGATGCTTTTTTGTATTCCTTTGCTTTCTGTCCCTTAACTACTCCTCTACACTAATTCAGGCATTGTCTGTGAGCATGACAGCGGAGGATTGAAACCAGTCCAGACTGCCTTCCCTTCTTTATGTTAAGCCTTTAATCTCCCCACCACCACCCACCCAGACTGCTATGGTATTTACAGATTCCTAGGTTAGAAAAATTGGAACTTTGAATCACTCAGAATGTAGCTGCTGTTAACAGTTTCAAGTAAACAAAACATTGTTTAAGACAAGCAAACAAACAAACAAACAAAACCAAAGTGAGTCTTCTGCATGGATAGATTGTATTTTTTTCTCCCAGTCCAAATAATGGAAAGGACCATCCTATTCACAGTATAGCCAGTGTCATGGTTTTATGATTTTTTTTTAATCAGCATTCCACATTATAATATCATGTGAGGCACTGGGAGTTAAAGAGTTAATACTCTCTAAGTCTGTGCCAAATCTGTGGGAAACTGGCTTTCAGAAGAGGAGCTACATACCCCAGAGGACTTTGCGTTCCCGTTTTCCACCTAGAGGGAAAGATACATCTGCACACAAGTCCCAGAGGCTGCTTCATTTGCTGTTCATCTCAGCAGCAGAGTTTCTCTAGCCATCTTGCCTTCAGCTTTAGTGTAAGGTCTTTGGTTTTGGATACTCTCTCATTTGATTTATTTAAGATCAGCAAGTGTAAGGCTGTTCAAGGAGGTAGGACAGGACAGGGGCAGTGGGAGCCCACAGCACAAGGAGGGCTGCAGCCAGCATCCAGCCATGGTTGATGACCTGTGCCATCAGGTCATCAGCAGTCCCATCAGCATCCCCATGGTTATCAGTCAGGGTGAAGTAAGAAGGCGGGCTTAGTTGGATGTAACCGGAGATGGCTGGGGGCTCCTGTTCTACATGTCACCTTACAGTGTGTGTGTCACTGTAATCGGTGAGTGATTTCCCTGTCCTTATCTCCATCTATAAGTTTTTCATCCAATGTTCCCCCAGATCCTGTTCCCTGGGTGCAAGAGCCCCTGAGGCCACAGCTCTCCTCCAGTTGCTGGTATGGGCAGGTACCAGCCTGATCCAGCCAAGACACCCCAGCTCCTGAAGGGCCTGGCTATGCTGTCACTCCTACAGACACATCAGTGCTTACAGGCTGTTCTCTCAGCCCATTCCTCACAGGCCACCTCACACACTCACCAGTACATGCAGCTTGCCCTTCATTAGTCAGAAATGTCCAGTCCAGTCACTGGCACTAAAGACACAGTGATTGTCCACCCTGTGCTGAAAGCAGCAGAAAGCTTCTAATTACTATACTATGAATCACATGAAGGTTCTGAAAACTCTCCTGAACGTGGATAACAAACTAGTGATTTCCCATTCATCAAGAATTTTGATATTGTTAAGAAGTGGAAATAAATGAAATTTCTGCAGATGCAGATATACTATAAACTCATCAATTAGGTTTTTAGATTGTTCAATGCTGAATTAGCATTGCTTCTTTCATCTACCATCAGATACTGTTTTCAGGCTTTGTTGTTGTTCCATGAAGCTCTTTACATCATTATCCACTTATTTTAAAGGAAGTGCTATCTTGTCTTCTCACAGAAAACCTGACAGTAAGGCTCTGCACAACAAATTTTAGAAGTAGTTTCAAGTGAGAAGTTTGTTACAAATACAGGGGTAAACTGTTTACCTTTTTTAGTGAGCAAGAAAAATAATTTCTTAGTTTAATAGAATCTTAAAAATGAAGATATGAGAAATAAAATAGAAAGAAAGATTGGGAAGAAAGCAAGAACTAGGTCATAAATTCATGACTCCAGAAGGTGTTGTACTTTGCAGCACCCAAGAGATTGCACTGCCATAGTCAAACTTACCTTACTGCCTGAGGCAGCCTCTGGGGTTGCAGCTGACTACCTTAGAGTTAAATCATGTGCTCTGCTCTCAGCTTTGCAACTTGCAGGGCAGAGGAACCAACTTTAAGGCATTTGATATCTACATACAACTCAGAAAAAAAAAAGAGTTTGATTATCATACAAGCCATCTGACTCAGGCTTGGCATTCATCAAGCTCACAGAAAATGATTTTCCTACTCTGTTGCAGTAGAAAAGACTTGGGGAATCAACTGCAGCACATAGAAATATCACTTTTATTGACATTGTAGAAATATGCTAGTCATTGACAGTCCATTTAGAAAAAATAAAAAATAAAGCAAGAAATATTACCAGTATTCCTCTATTTAAGGAAAGTGAATATATTAATAGTAAATTGACAATGGACTAATTGAAGAAAAGCAATGAAAGAGAATTTGTCTATTGACAAAACTTGTTTAGTATATACCTGAGAGAGTGGAAAATTAAGCGGTATACATTAATTTGCACAGATGTAAAGTGAAAAGGCTGCTTGTGGACATGTTTCTAAAATCCACTGGAATTTCTCATGCCTAAAATTCTACTGTAATAATTAGTGGTATTTTTACTAAGACATATTTATGAAGCTATCATACTAAGAACAACACCAGTGCAATCAATATTAATTTCTATTGATTATCCTGAAACACTAATGCAACATAAAAATTTAGAGAACTGTCTATAAAAATTCTTAAGAAATTCTTGCTAAAAATCAGTTATAGAATACAATTCACTAAAGTGACTGTTAATGTTCCAGAGAGGCATTTTTCTTAATGGTCTAGTAATTTCTACCAGAGATTGGGAATCTCTTTCTTTTCTGTTGCACATCTACTACGCAGACACTACCTTTTGACAACACTATATGCTCTCGTAGGGAAAAAACAAAGTAGAAGCTAAATAATGTTTCTTTCTGTTATATGAACTTTGGTGACCACATCTGAATCAATCAAAAATGTTGACGTAATCCTTCTGAAAAAGTCAAATCAAAAGCTTGGTAAAAGCTTTAATAAATTGTGTCTCTGCAGATCTGATCTTAAAAGGAATTTTCTTAAATAAATAAGATGAGGCTAAAAATGAAATAAATGATGTGACAGGTTTAAATATTTAATGACAAGGAGAAAACAGTAGATCAAAGCAAGGTCAGCTATGCAAAACATTAGAAAGATTCAGATTTGTAATGATCTGAAGGCAAACTGACAATACTGTGTACAAATCTATCTATCTTATAGATAGATTCACACAAAATTGAAGGTCTTAAAATGACTCTATGAAAACTAAAATTAGTTTTGTGTTTTTGTGGTTTTGCACTGTGAAGATTCTTCTCTACAAATATCCCAGAGAAAGAATTCCAGTGGTTCATTCTGATCTAAACTCACCAGTACTACAAGTTTCACCCTAAGAGATTTGAAGAGAAGGGTTAACAAGCCTTTTAAAAATTTCATTTGAGCTCTGAAAGTGCTAGTTAAAAACTCCAATAGACAATTAACTCTGTGTATTCTACCTACTAACAGGTGCGTGCCCAGAACAGCACTGGGTGCGTAAGAATGATTTTGAGCAAGGATTTATGTAGATACACTCAGCAATCAGTATATATTACTTATTTCAATTGTTTACTAAAACTAGTTTTTATTCAGCTTTTTGAATAGATTGCATTTGCATTTGGGAAAGTGCACGTGGACATGAAGAGGTAACTGAAGTCTCACTCATCCTAGTGCTGCACAGTTTAAAATTTGAATGAGAGCATGTGCTCTTTTTGCACTTTCACTATTTTTCAAAGACTAGTATCATAGTTTTTTGGCAGTACAGTCGTGAACAACTGTTTTCAAGGAGGAAATACAGGAAAAATAAAATCTCATCTAAAATATCTGATGAACACCTTGAGACTTCACTAAGAATGGTAACTACTTCCATCCAACCAGTCTAATCTGTTAGTTTCTCAAAAACAAGCTCAAGTATCCCACTGGCTTTACAGTCTTGGTGATTTCCTACCTATATTTTAATAATAATAATAATAAACCCTAAAAATTAAAATGTTTTGTTACTTACATAGATGAACTATACCAAAGATTTTATGAGGCCTGCTCCAAAAGTAATGCCTCCTATTTTGTTATGTCAGACCATGACATCATACCAGTAGCATGGCACTAGGGTGTTCATACTTCCCACCAGTATTCCATTTCATTTTGCTGCCATGAGACAGATGGCAGCAAAGGGACAGTCTTGATGAAGTGGCAACTGTCATGGAAGTGCAGATGGAGCAAAGGTATGCAACTGAATTTCTCCATGCAGAAAAAATGGCACTCAGTATTCGCTGATGCATGGTGAAGGTTTATGGACACAAACCAGCAGATGTCAGCACAGTGAGGTGGTGCGTTTCAACAGTTGCAGAGGGTCACCTCTGCTGGGGCAGGTTTTTATGAGATTGGAATACAGGGTCTTGTTCTTTGCTGGTGAAAAGGCAGAGCTAATGATGGTGACTATGTTGCAGATAAGTGTTTTTGTAGCTGAGAATTTGCTCTTTCAAATGCTGTTAACTGTGCTCATTGTACATTTTGTAGTTTCTAAGGAAATAAATAAGAGTCATTACTAACAGAACTGACCAGAAATATTTCACTTCATTCAATGTGACCCAGGCAAGTCAAAATGTTAAAAACCCATTTTATAACAAATTCAATGCACGTACATATAACATCACTTGTTAGGATTCCACTTTCAACAGAGATGGAGGCTACAGCACATCAGGAAGCTCTGCTGCACTAAAAATAAATAAATTATAAATAAATAAATAAATAGATAAATAGAGATTTATTTTTCCTTTCTTTCCTTGCAGCTGCAGTATTGATTCTTGTGATCAAATACAAAAATCAGTTTTAATTAGAGGTGCTGTCAACTGGTGAATTATGGCTATTCTGATAATTAAAGAAATATTTTCTTAATTTACTTTTTGCTTTTTCTTACATATCACTAAATTCTAGTATGATAATGGAGAACTATTTATATACATATAGATAAATTTATCTATATATACATATAGATAAAAACTATAAGGATGTCTAACTGTTTATTGATTGAAAAATCCTAAGTTGTATATTGGACCAGAGTGAAAACAGTTAAACTCTCCATCAGTGGGATGTCTGAAATGACACAAAACAGGAATTGCTCATATTTTCCCATAATAAGATTTAAAATTTTTGGTTTAGAAAAATAAATTCTGAAAAATTATGCTAATTTATTTGACAGTGATCTCATATTCAAATTTTTTGTTTGCTTGTTTATGTCAGTATAGTATTTTTTATTACAGGAAAATGTATACCTTTTAAAGTATTATTACTTGGCATGATCCAGCTGGAATTCCTCCCAGGTACTGCAAGTACTCCTGTAACTGGGATACTTGATGGAGATAATAATTTTTCACATTAAAAAAAATGCACTTTTTTTTTTTAGTGTCAGTGATTTTAATTTTTTTTACCTCTAAGAGAAGATTCTGAGATAGAAGCATTTCCATGAGTAAAAAGTCAGGAATATGAAAGATGCACATTCTAACCATTAATACTAAATAATTTAAAGCCAGGATATGACAAGGAAAACCCCGTAAGTGCCTAATTAAAATTAGTTCAGTGTCATTACATGTTCAGATTGCTTGGGGATAAAATAACATCTATCTTGTTATGGACATATCGTTTTTACAATATGGACATATGGGTATTCTCGTTACTAAATGCAATTGCATTATCACTAATTTGAGCATGTTAAGGTGCTTAAAGTTCCATTAACCAAAAGCAAATTTTTCACAAATTCTTCAAGTGACAGGTAATTACCATATCATCTTGTAAAAAGAAAGGAGAGAGGTAAGGTGGACGGAGAGAAGAAATGTGTTAGTATTCTACTAGGCAACAATTTAGCATTTACATTCAACTCTGGACATATTAAATTTACTATTGTTGAAGGTTCATTAATGCATATCAGTTTGAAATACCAAGGTGGTTTGTGTGTCCAGACATTTCTTTAATTCCATTTCCCAAAAATAACTTTGGAAAAAAAGTCATCGTCTGCAAATAATGACAATTTCTACTGTCTAAAGTAAAGGGTAGGTAATTAAATAAATTTCTGGAAAGATTATACTTGTAGCTGTGTATGGGTGCTGTCATTTTTAAGTGCTAAAAAACAGAGGAGACCTAGAGTTAAACTCATCTGCATTTCATATACCACTAAGCGTTTTCTTGGTTTGCTTTCTGTTAAGTATGTGCCTATTAATAAAAAGGAAGGCCATAATTTGGGGATTTTCCTCAATGTGTAAAACAGCAATGAGACGTTTGGAATTCTACATTTCATTTGTGTACATAAAACGAATGGTCCCATTTATATAAGGCACAAATATTAATCACATAAACTTCTCTTTTACTGTATGAATAGCTGTGAAAACTTAGGATTTTCCCATAGCTTTTAAAATTTGAATAATAAACAAACACTTAGAAAATATACATTATCTCTGTCTTTTGCACTAGTACAAGAATACTAAAATTCTTATGGAAACCTGTGTTGTAATTCACTTCTATGAGGTTTCTGTAATACTTAAGAAGGTTGTGTTGACCTGTAGAATAGTATTCAGACTCACAGAGAGTCAGAATGAAGGTAGTTGATTAGTTTAAGGTGCACACTGGACTAAAACTGCCCCAATTGAGCAAGCAGTGGCTCTTAAGCAGATATTTACACCATACAAAATGCACAACCATGATTCCATGAAGCAAGAAATGCTAAACTTTCTAGACAGCGGGTTGTCCTATGCTAACTAATTACAGGAATGCATTCTTGCTCTTCACTTCTCACAGCATGCACTGAGTATACATAGGTCTTCTTGAATAGGACTTCCCTTGTAGTGGTTGGTCCGCTTTCTTATCTGAAAGCTAATGCAACATGAATGCAGTGAAGCAACATGGAATTCAAGGAATCTACACCCCCTTAATGTGCCAGCAATAAGTGAAAACCTTGCCCCATTTTAGACCCCTCCAAAGTCCTGCCTATTCCTAGCAAACCACTCCCTAGTCACTTCCTCCGAAGTGAGTGTTCCTCCCCTTGGTTAATTCTGTGAACTCAAGCACAAAGGCCCACCCCATACATGTACAGGGAGCCCCACTGTATAACGCCCTCATACAGCGACCATCCTAGGGTCTCTGCCTCCACTCAGTATCTTATATTTTAGAATTGCTATTCCCTAATGAAACTGTAAGCTAAACTCAACAGATGTCAAATACATGACAAGGAGCACTTATCAAAAGAGGACAGAGGATGATAGAAGTCTTTCAAATAAAAACTGCAGTTTCTAATAGTGCAACACTGCTCATTTAGAAAATCTCAGGCTTCTGTAGTGTTGTTCAATTTAGTATTTCAAGTAAAAGCTATGCATCTGACATACAGGATTACTCAAAACACCTTTGCAACAAGATGTAATCTCATCAGTTTTTTTCCCAAAGGCCAGTCACAGATCATTTCTTTCCTCTCCTATTCCATGTGATGACATGGAGAAACATAAGAAGGATCTCCACATGGAAGCATCTCTTTTTTGAACCTACTAAAGATAGTGCATAGCTCATTTAACTGTGTCACGCTCCAATATAAAGGAGGGAGACGAGGTTCTTAGATTATGTATATACCCAGCGTGAGATTAAGAAACAACGGTTCAGATGTTGGTCCGACCAGTTTATTACCACTATAAACCAGGGAGATGGGGAAGGCGGACACTGTTAGGGTGATGGGGAAGGGAAGGCGAGCGATAGGAAAGATAGGAAAGAAGCAAGGGTTTGTACAAAGCAGGGAAAGTCACCAGCCAGGATCCCAGGGGCGGTCCGGTTGCAAGTGGCTCCGACGGTCCGAGGCAGAAGAGCAGGGGCGGCAGAAGCGGGGAGAGCAGCAGCAGCGACGGGCAGCCCTGAGCAGCAAGCAGCTGTCCTGGAGAAGCGGCACCGGGTCAGCACAGGAGAAGCAGCGTGGGGAAAGTCCAGGAACAGCGTCAGTCAGCACCGGAGAAGCAGCGAACAGTGATCAGCTCGTGAGGGTTCAGATGGTAGAACACCTCGAAGGAGCGGCGAGGTCCAGGAGAAAGCAGCATGTCTCAGGCAGCAGGCCCAGGAGGGAGTTCAGCAGCAGGGATCAGCTCATGAGGTTTCCGATGGAAGGACACCAACACAGCAACGCCAACAAAAGCACAACCATCTCATGGTGGTCGATCCCTCTTTTATCCTTCATTTCTCTTGCCTACGTGGCAAATCCCGTGCTAGCCTGCCAGGCAAGCTTCTCCTGAGATGGCTATCTCCACACGGAGATGAGTACCACACAAAAGAGTGCTAAGAGGCCATTGAGCTGCAGCTGATCTCTCTTTCGTTGCCCAAGGACATGCCCATCTGCTTGTCCCTTAGACAAAGGATTTCACAACCCTTGCCCAGGACTTGCTTGGACATGTTCGGACATGTTCATCAGCAAACTTTGAGGCAATGATATAAAATATTAGTCTCTTACAAACTGTCCTTGATTTGGGAAGTGACAGAGATCAACATACTTTCACTGCTGTATGGACTTGAGTTTGTCTAAATTAATTTAACATTAACTTTCGTTTACAATAGTTTTTTTTTCCTGTAGTTTCCATCATCTACAGTCAAGAGAATAATAATCCCCAAAAAAAGGCCTTTGTGGGAAAGTAAATTCTAAATGAGTTATATAATATTGCAGGAGATATAGCATCTCCTCTGCATTATCGATAGAATTCTGCTCAGTGATACTCATTTGATAACTGGGTATAATAAATTACTGCTTTAATATTTATAGATTTCTATTTTTCTCCTGTGTATTTTAATGACCCATTTAACATGTTACTAATTCTTTAGTTAATATTAGTACCCCATTTCATTAGCATGCTCTGTTCATACTTACTATTTCAACATCTGGACAAAAGAGAACTTTACTTTTCTGAAGTTCCTGTGTTCAGATTTCATATATGTAAACCAGACCATAGAGAGGCAGGCTGTGTTGTCTTTGTTAGTTTGTTTCTCCGAGGAATAACAATAATTTTTTGATCAAAAACAATCAATGAATAAGCACTGAGACCACAGGTTATTTAATGGAAATTACTTGACAGACTAGTGGCACTGCTGATGGCCATGGCTTATGAAAAACAATCCTTTTTTTCATTATTTCTTCAAATGCAATCTTATGATTTGTGAGTGTGACTGTATTTATTCCTCAGCTGCACTTATAGGAGTTGTTTCTGTCTATGGCAACTATTAAGACTGTTTGAGACAATCTGTCATTGTAAACACCAGCCAGCAAATTGGAGAATAAGCTGTTCAACAGACTTTTCTTAAGTGGAGCTTGAACAACACAGTACCACAAACCTGAGTGTGCAATAAACTATAAACAGAAATAGAGCCAGGCATAATTGGAGTACAGATTAACTTGGATGGGACTTCTGGATATTAGTGGTCTAAATTCTGCTCAAAACTGTGTCAGCTGAGGTCTGTCTGCACAATTCTTTTAATACTGTGGGAATAGAATATTGTTTATGCAGAAGAACAAAACAAGAATTTAGTTCATGTTCTCTGTGGCCACCTAGCATCACAGAAATTAGAAATAAAGATAGTAAATTGATTAGCAATATACAAGTATAGATAGTAACAATTTATGTTTATCCAGTATGGAT
Organism: Cyrtonyx montezumae; assembly: GCF_038088225.1. Classification (NCBI taxonomy): domain Eukaryota; kingdom Metazoa; phylum Chordata; class Aves; order Galliformes; family Odontophoridae; genus Cyrtonyx; species Cyrtonyx montezumae. The sequence continues at coordinate 5,671,434 of NW_027072033.1, forward strand.
ATATATGTAATATTTTGTCGCATGACATGCCAAAGTAAGTGAGGGCAAGTTGGAAACTGCCTGTCTCAAGAGGCATCAGGAAGACTTGACACCTCCTGGTGCTCTTTGTTTAACAAAAGAAATGTCCCTTGGACAGAAGGGAAGAGGCCTTGGTAAGAATCACCATGTCAATATGATAAAAAGAATTCTGAGACACCTTGAAAACAACAGGATGGCAACTGGCTAGTGACAAGATAGAGTAAAAGAATCAGAATGTAATTGACAAATGTAAACCTTTGCTGGTACAAGGTAGAATATGAATTAACAAGTGTCAGAATGTAATAAACAAATGTTTTTAGCTGGTAAGATAATGAACCTGGAATACCCAGTCAATGGGAAAACAGGGTAGGGGGTAAGTTCATGAGAAAAAGCATAAAAGCTGTAATGGTGTTCCCATAGAGGCACTTCTGTTGGCAGGACGCCTGCCATTGCAATTGTGAATTAAAAATTTCTTCCCCAGAGATCCTGTCTCCTAAAAATTATCTCAGATATTTCTGACAATATATTATCAGAATCTTCTTTGCCTCGCCTTTAATTTATTGCCTCTCACCATACTACTGTGTTAATCTAAGAAGGTATACAAATGTCTGGTGATATATACTACTGCAGCAACCACCTGTAGATATTTTTGGTTGTAGTGAAAGACTTATGACAACATGTGCATATTAATTTTATTTTATTCTAACTATATCCCTTTTTTCTGAGTTTTATTTGTACTGCATGTGGAGTTATATTCTGTTGACTCAGTGCCAGAATACAACACATGCATGTTCTCCTTTTATTGTGTCAAATGCATACCTGTGCTTTACTTACAGCCAAGAGGGCAGAGTTGCAGAGTAGCACAGATTTTTAACAGCTTAACAAATTTTCAGCTTGTTCCAGACCAAGAAGTGAAGTGGCAATTTTTGAATCTGTGCCTGAAAGGTAGTAGTTACTTTAATTTTCTGATTGGAATTTAGCTGTCATTTACTCGAGGTGGACTCTCATTCCCTCTCATGTCAGACTGAAAAGTGATCTGATACACAGAGCACTCCAACATAACCTCAGTAATTGTGTTTACTGATTCAGTGCACTGTCATCTTTTTATTTTGTTTTATCATTAAGAGGTTAGTTTCAGAACTGGTGTTTTTTTTATTTTTTTTATTTTATTTTATTTTATTTTATTTTATTTTATTTTATTTTATTTTATTTTATTTTATTTTATTTTATTTTATTTTATTTTATTTTATTTTATTTTATTTTATTTTATTTTATTTTACTTATTTTGCCTTATAACAAGAGTAGACAGACTTGAAAAAGCTTTGATAATCTATCATATTACAAGATTTAAACTTTTGACAAGTCTGGATGAATAGACAGTGATATGGACTGAAAACAGGAGGAATGGCTCTGTGCAGAAAATGGCAATTAGTCTCATGACATCTAGTTGTAGGCCAGAAACCTGCAGGGTACCACAGGCATCTATAATAAGTCCAACCCTGTTTCACATGTACATTAATGATATGAATGGTAAGGCAGAATGTACCTTCAGAAAGTCTGCAGATGACAAAAAACAGAGAAATAGCTGATACTTCAGAGAGTCATGCTGTCATTCAGAGGAAGCTTGGTGGGGTGGAGAAACAGAATGATGAGAACCTCATGAAGTCTAATGAAGAGAAATGCTATGTCCTGAACCTGAGGAGGAACAAACCAAGGCATACAACCAGCTGAAGACCAACCACCTGGAAAGTGTCTCTGTGGGAAAAAGCCTGGAGGTCCTGGTAGAAATCCAGCTGAACAGGATCTAGCAATGTACTCTTGCTGCAAAAAAAAGGATAATATTATCTAGGCCTTGCTAGGCAAAGTATTGCCAGCAGATTTAAAGAGGCGATCCTTTCCCTCTACTCAGCAGCAGTAAGGCTGACTCCGGTCCTGCAAAGATAATGTTGTAGAGAAAACTAACAATATTCTTGGCTGCAGAAGGTAGAGGAATATGATTCTACTCAGTGCTGGTGCAGCCATACCTTGGGTCCAGTTTTGGGATCCCCATTTCAAATACAAGACATAAACATTCTGAAGAAAAGTCAAATTGCCATAAAATGATGAAGGAATGGTAGAAGCCCTCCTGTGGGGAAAGACTGATAGAGCTGGAACTGTTCAGCTGGAAGAAGTGGAAGTTCAAGTGGTATCTTGGTAGCATATGTAAGTACCTGAAGAGAGGGTGCAAAGAGGACAGAGCCAAATTCTTCCCAGTGGTATACAGGCACTGAACAAGAAGCATTGAACATGAACTTGATCACAAGAGATTCGTTCTGAACATCAAGGAACACTTTACTGAGAGGAAGATGAGCACTGGAACAAGTTTCCCAGGGAGGTTGTAGAGTCTCCTTCCTTGTAAGCATTCAAGAACTATCTGAGCAACATTCTCCAAGTTTTTCTATTTGACAGGGGTATTGGACAAGATAATTCTGAATACAGTTTGTAGGTACAGGTAATGTAAAAAAACATATATCACTGCAAAACTGCAGTTGGCTTGTCACTGTTAAAAGATGAAATCATAAAAGACATAATAACAAACAATACAAAAGTAACAACTCACCAAAATTATATTGTGTGTGTTACTGTAAGAAAGGAAGCACAAAAGACTACAATTTCTGGTGCATGCAAAAGTTCCTCTGTGCAATTTTCCAAGTGAATCAAGGAGACTTACATAGACTTGCTTAAACTAGGCCTCATAGCTTGTGCAAACAGTTAACTTTAGAAAGGAACACAGGAACCATAGAAATGGTTGCTCCATTGAAGATAAGTGAAGACAAATAGAGCTACTGTTTGCCACTCAATGAGGGGTGCTTTCTGTGAAGATAAAGACAACACAGTGATGGGTAGGGCTGCTGTTTGCAACTCAATGCCTACAAATTTGTAGTCACTGCTTTCCTTAGTGTGCATGTTTGGTGAGCGACTGCCATACACCCGGTGCTGTAATAAAGGGAATACCTGCTTGACATAACTCATTGGCATGTCAAGTTACTCTGCCGAATTTCTCAGCTTCAGTGTTTTGTCTGCCCCCATTTTGAATGGTCAGATCCATGACATACTTCAACAGGTTTGAAGTCAACCTGACATGTCACTTCCACACATGGGATTTTCTTTCCCACATGTGTGATGTAAAGCTTGAAATATTATTTCAGTGCCTACACGTTGGTTATCTACCATAACCATTTCTTACATATAATAAGATGTTCCAGGAACACCTACAGAAAGCAGAAACAGCTTCCTCTTTTAAACTTCTGTTGTTATTGCTTATCTTTTTATTATTGTTTCAATAACAATAGATATTTAAAAACAAAAACAAACAACAACAACAATTTAACTTATCTGAAGTTTATAAGGCATATTTTTGCAGTATCCTTAGGAATAACTTTCTTGTCAAGGGAATGTTAATGGCAGGATAGTTAGATGAGTTCTAATTTAGGTAGTTTTTGATTGTTTTATTTATAGCAGTCATATATTCTCTAAAAATAGAAGCTTTTTTTTTGTGAAAAAGGTTTTTGTTCAGTTCTCATTCATACTTTGTCAGCAATATAAGGTAATACTTTCAGGCTGTATTGATATCTGCTTTCTTCTCCATTCCACATTCCCATCATTCCCCCCAAACAATTAAAAAAATTGAGATTATCATATTAAAGGTATGACTCTGACATGTGCCTAGTTTGGGAAGCCCTCCAGTTGGATCACAAAATTCAGAAAGGATTGACTTGCTTCCTAAACTTCTCAAAGGGGAGTCTAAGTTTGGATAGTTCCAGTCCCTGGTCTAGTCAATGGCTTATATCTAAAGGATTGTGTATAGCCACTTATCGGATTCAACATTTGTCTGTTAGAGCCCTATCAAAGGACTTTCACAGAAGCAAGTCTGTACAGTAGAAAATAGATGGTATTTTGAGGCAATAGATAACAGATTCTGAATTGCCACTGATAAATTCACTAGCATTGTGAATGCTAATATCTCAAGACTAGCCAGTAATTAACAACTCACCTGGGTATCATAATAATTCACCATGAATGCTCACCCTGCTAATGAGGTGCTGTGGTGTAACTGGACAGGAAACCAGGTACCACACAGCTCTTTGTTCACTCTCTCTCAGCTTCCATGGAATGGGAGATTTTGCTCACTCCCAACTTCCAATGAAATGTGAGAGAATTGGAGGGAAAAAAAAAAAAAACAAAAAAAAACAGACAAAACAATGACACCACCAACAAGGAAACTATCCAAGTGCTGAGATGAAAACTAAGACAGAAAAGGAAGAGAAAAAATAATGGTAATGATGATATTTTACTTAAAAAACAAATGATGCTTAGCATTATTTTTCATCACCTGTCAACTGATATTCAGACAGTCCCCAGGCAGTGGCTGCCACCAGACGACACCTGACAAATTCATAGTTATTTACAAAATGCCATGTAGTAAGAGACATCCCTTTAGCCAGTTCAGATCAGCTGTCCTGGTTCTGTCCCCTCCCAGCCTTCATGAGCACCTTTCGAGCCCCATCTCTGAAAAAACGGAAAGGAAAATAGGTCAGAATCATCAGCTAAAATTAGTGTCTCCTCTCAGCAAATTATTGGCAGAAAGACAGTTTTAAACTGTTGAGGAAGTGGAAATCACAGAATCACAGAATTGTAGAGGTTGGAAGGGGCCTCAAGAGATCGTCTAGTCCAAATCACCTGCTAAAGCAGGCTCCCTAGACCAGGTTGCACACATGGGTGTCCAGGTGGGTCTTGAATATCTGTAAAGAAAGAGAATTCACAGCCTCTCTGGGCAGCCTGTTCCAGTGCTTCGTCACCCTCACTGTGAAGAAGTTTCCATGTATGCTTGTGCAGAACTTCCTATGCTTCAGTTTGTGGCCATTTCCCCCAGTCTTATCACCACACACTGCCGAGAACAGTCCAGCTTCATCCCTTTGCCTCATGCTCCTTAGATATTTAAAGATATGGATAATATCCCCTCTGAATCTTCCTTTTTTCAAGACTGAACAGACCCAGCTCTCTCAGCCTTTTCTCACAAGGGAGTAGTTCTACACTCTTTATCATCTTTGTAGCCTTCCACTGGACTCTTTCCAGGAGATCCCTGTCTTTTTTATTCCAGGAAGCCCCCAACCTCTAGTGGTACATGCAGTTATTCCTCTCTAGGTGCAGGACTCTACACTTGCTCTTGTTAAATCTCATTTAGTTCCTCTCTGCCCAACTCTCCAGCCTGTCCAGGTCTCACTGAATGGCAGCAAATGAGTAGGAATCTTTACAAGGTTTGTTGTTTTGTTTATTAAATGGGGCTAGAGGGCCAGTGTCTGGTAAAGAGGTGTGATTAATATTCTGGCCTTACTGAAACAACATCCTCAGGCCTCTGCCCCTCTCCAGGCATTGCTCAGTACTCCAGACAGGAGATCATAGACAGGGTGTTATGCTGCACATCTCAGTTTGGTGCTTTGGCCAGATGAGCCAGTTGCTCAACTCCCAGTTCTGCTCACACTCAGTGAAAGATAACTACGCTGATTAAATCTCATTCTTGCTAATCTGCAATTCTCTATTTTGCAGTATTTCAATGCTACAAGTTTGGTGATTTCCTACAGGGAATATAAGAATTTTTTTCCTTAAAGAATTACTGGGGAAGAAATAAATATTCTCTGAAGTTCCATTTTCCTTTAGATATCTTAATTCCAAAATCAGTAACAGTAAAACCACTTCAGTGACAACTTTTTTCAATCACATGAGATTTTTCTTTGCTGAGGAGTGCTTGTGGTTTAAGGAGAAAAATTTGGAAAAGGTTCGCTGCTTCGGAGCCAAAGTCGAGGCAGCTGATTGCGGGGTGCACAGGGGATTCGCTCGGTTTCCCTCATCCAGGGATTCCCGAGGTGTTGGGGAATGGCTTCAGGAGCACGGAGGTCCTGGTAATATGTACGAACATAGTTTGCACGGTAGCACAGACTACATATTCATGGAAAAGTACTAGATGTTGATAGGAGGTCACGATGCTCCTGGGCCAAGTGATAAACAGCTCAAGGCAGACAAGAACTGCTTCAGTTGAGCAACCCAAGACATCTATGGAAAACTTCTGTGATTATGTTGTTCACCCTGCTTTCAGTGAAGAAGGCTTCACAGGACTGCTGATAATTGTAACTATAGGTATTTTTTAGAGTGAACTGTCCTTGACAGTCTATTCTGTTTAGCTAGCAGGTGTTCCCTTTGGGCTCTGTGTTATGCACTGACCACGCTGATACGGTGCTCAAAGGAAACTACACTGTTTGAACCTTTTTGAGAAAACCAAGAAGACCAAGTGCAGGGTCCTGCACTTTGGCCACAATAACCCCATGCAGTGCTATAGGCTTGGGGCAGAATGGCTTGAAGAATGTAGAGAGGAAAAGGACCTGGGGGTGTTGGTTGATGCTCGGCTTAACATGAGCCGGCAGTGTGCCCAGGTGGCCAAGAAGGCCAACAGCATCCTGGCTTGTATTAGAAATAGTGTAGCCAGCAGGAGCAGGGAGGTGATCATCCCCCTGTACTCAGCTCTGGTACGGCCGCACCTCGAGTACTGTGTTCAGTTTTGGGCCCCTCACTACAAGAAGGACATTGAGGCCCTGGAGCGTGTCCAGAGAAGGGCAACAAAACTGGTGAGGGGTCTGGAGCACAAGTCTTATGAGGAGCGGCTGAGGGAGCTGGGATTGTTTAGTCTGGAGAAGAGGAGGCTCAGAGGAGACCTTATTGCACTCTACCACTTCCTGAAGGGAGATTGTGGTGAGGAGGGGGTGGGCCTCTTCTCCCTGATAAATAACGACAGGACGAGAGGGAATGGCCACAAGTTGCGCCTGGGAAGATTTAGATTATACCTGAGGAAACATTTTTTTTCTGAAAGAGTGGTCAGGCACTGGAATGGCCTGCCTAGGGAGGTGGTTGAGGCACCATCCCTAGCGCTGTTCAAGAAGCGTTTAGATGAGGTGCTAAGGGATTTGATTTAGTAGTTGGGTAGGGATAGTGATAGGAGGATGGTTGGACTAGATGATCTTGTAGGTCCTTTCCAACCTTATGAACCTATGAACCTATGAAAAGTAAAAGCAGGAGATGGTCTGTGGTGAGTGGGAGAGGAAAAGTGCACTTTGAAACAGGGGACGCCCTGCCAGCACTGCCTTTCACATCCGCTGCTGTATTTGCTGGATGAGCAATTTGTCCAAGCACACACAGTCCAGATGGTTCTTGCAATGTGTTGAAGACAACATTCTGACACAGGTGGTGGAGGAACTGACACTGGGAGGGGTGTTACTGGACCTTATTCTCACTAACAAGGAAGGACTTGTTAAGGAAGTGAACGCTGGGGGCAGCTTGGGTTATAGTGATCATGAGATGGTGGAGTTCAAGATCCTGAGTGGAAGGAGCAAAGCAAAAAGTAGGATTGCTACCCTGGACTTTAGGAGAGCCAACTTTGATCTCTTCCGAGACCTACCTGGAGCTATCCCGTGGGCCAGGTTGTTAGAAGATAGAGGGCCTGTGAGAGCTGGTCAGCATTTAGACAGCTCTTCTTCCAAGCACAGGATCAGTGTGCCCCTTTCAGCAAGAAATCAGGAAGGGGTGGCAGGAAACCTGCATGGATGAGCAAGGAGCTCATGAGCAAACTTAAAGCGAAGAAGAAGGTCCATGAAATGTGGAAAAAGGGTCTGGCCATTTGGGAAGAATATAGAAAGGTTGTTGAGGCCTGCAGGGATGCAATGAAGGAAGGCTAAAGCACATGTGGAATTGAATCTGGCAAAAGTGATAAAGGATAATAAAAGACTTTTTAAAATATATTAAGAGTAAAAGAAAGATTAGGGAGAATGTGGGCCCCCTAGTTGGTGAGGGCGGTGTTCTGGTAACGGAGAAGGCAGAGATACTGAATGCCTTCTTTGCTTCTGTCTTCAGTGAAAAAGCTCTCCCTCAGGAATCCCAGACCATGGAGGTTACTGAGAGGGTCTGGGAATGGGGACTTCTCTTTAGTCAGGGAAGAGGTGGTACGTGAGCGCCTAGACAATGCTAATGTTCATAAATCCATGGGCCCGATGGGGTGCATCCACAGGTGCTCAGGGAGCTGGCGGAGGTGATTTCTGAACCACTCTCTATTGTCTTTGAGAGGTCTTGGAGAATGGGGGATGTGCCTGATGACTGGAGGATAGTCAATGTCACTCCGATTTTCAAAAAGGGCAAGAAGGAAGATCCTGGTAATTATAGGCCAGTCAGCCTCACCTCTGTCCCTGGAAAGGTGATGGAACAGCTTGTTCTGGATGCCATCTCCAGACAATTGGAAGAAAAGGAGGTTATCAGGAGTAGCCAGCATGGGTTCTCCAAGGGGAGGTCATGCTTGACCAACCTGGTGGCCTTCTATGATGTTGTCACTGGCTGGGTGGATGTCGGGGAGGGCAGTCGAGGTAGTCTACATTGATTTCAGCAAGGCATTTGATACTGTCTCCCATGACATCCTTATAACAAAGCTAAGGAAATGTGGGATAGACAAGTGGACAGTGAAGTGAGTTGAGAACTGGCTGACTGGCAGAGCTCAGAGGGTTGTCGTTGGCGGTGCAGAGTCCGGTTGGAGGCCTGTAACCAGTGGTGTTCCCCAGGGGCCCGTGCTGGGTCCAGCCTTGTTCAACATCTTCATCAGTGACCTTGATGAGGGGATAGTGGCCACCCTCAGCAAGTTTGCTGATGTCATGAAGCTGGGTGGATTGGCTGACAATGCCTGAAGGCTGTGCTGCCATTCAGCAAGACCTGGACAGGCTGGAGAGCTGGGCAGTCAGAAACTGGATGAAATTTAACAAAAGCAAGTGTAGAGTCTTGCACCTAAGGAGGAATAATTGCATGCACCAGTACAGGCTGGGGGATGAGCTGCTGGAGAGGAGCTCTGTAGAGAGGGACCTGGATGTCCTGGTGGACGACAGGTTGACCATGAACCAGCAGTGTGCTCTCATGGCCAAGAGGTACAGTGGCATTCTGGGATGCATTGAAAAGAGCGTGCGTGGCCAGCAGGTCAAGGAGGTGATCCTCCCCCTCCACTCTGCCCTGGTGAGGCCTGATCTGGAGTACTGTGTCCAGTTCTGGGCTCCCCAGGATAAAAAAGACAGGGATATCCTGGAAAGAATCCACAAAGTATCCTGGAAAGGGCCACAAAGATGGTGAAGGGCCTGGAGGATCTCCCCTATGAAGAAAGGCTAAGTGAATTGGGTCTCTTTAGCCTTGAGAAGAGAAGACTGAGAGGGGATCTGATCCAGGTTTATAAATATCTGAGGTGTGGGGGACAAAGTGTCGAGGCCAGGCTCTTTTCAGCAGTGTGTGGAGACAGGACAAGGGGGAATGGACATAAAGTGCACAGGAGGTTCTGCACTAATGTGCGCAAGAACTTCTTTACGGTGAGGGTGACGGATCACTGGCACAGACTGCACAGGGGGGTTGTGGAATCTCCTTCTCTGGAGATACTCAAGACCCGCCTGGATGCCCACCTGTGCGACCTGGTGTAGGGAACCTGCTTTGGTAGGGGGGTTGGACTCAATAATCCCTTGACATCCCTTCCAACCCTTATGATTCCACGATTCTATATATTTTTAAGACGCATGTAGCCAACTTGAGTTTCCTTTGCTTTTCATGTTAATTCCAGAAGGATCAGGGCACTGAGTTCATTTAATAATAATGATCTATAGTTAGATAACTATACTAATTAGAAAAAGCACCACGACTGCTGCAACACCCACTCACTACTTACCCAAAATGAGATATGATTTCTGCAGCTATCTGCAGCTAAAAATTATCGTGACTCCAAGCACTGAGTGACACCTATTCTATCCATGATTAATATGGGCTTCTGATGTAAGCTGCATGGCTCCTGAAACTGCAGGTAATATTGTTAAACACTTCCTATACATCAGTTGATGAGACAGATCACAATCAAGGTCACAATGTGCAAGTGGTGCAGCAGCTTCAGAAACTGATTTGCTTATAGGAAATGAAGATTTTTTCAAAGTGAAACAAGCACATAAAGGATTATCTTGTAGCAAAATCTCCCAGTCTAAACTTCTAGTGACCAAGCAAAAAGAATACTCAGAAAATCTCAGCATGCTGTTGAAAAATAGTAGAGAGAAAATGTTTTTACCCATCTTTTCATCAAGAATTTTAACACAGATTTCTGTGATCACTCCAGCTCAGTTCTGTTGTCACTCTCTGAGAACTCTGTAGTGATGGTGCATCCCCGACACAAAGATACGCAAGCCTGCACCAATATGGTGTGATAAAAGATGGGGCGGGGTTTTGCCCCTAAGGCATAGCCTATCACCGCTGCTGCTCCCTGTTGGCACCGTGTGACAGCTCCTTCTAAAGGTAAGGCTGGATCCCGGTGGGCCAAATTATTGGTTGTTGTGGTCTGAAGTATTTCCTGCCATGCACTATCCATTTCTGAAGTCCAAGACCTAGGCTCTTTAGGATCATTGCCTTTCAATTGGTCATAGAAAGGCTTCATTAACTGAGGAGGGATCTCTAGAGCATTGCAGACCCACTGGAGGGCATCCACCAAATTCTACACATCCCACAGTGTCTTTACAGTGGGTTCCACGTGGAGACCCTGGGGCATAACAGCCGTTGGACCGAGGCGATATCCCAGAAACTCAACCCCGGGTCCCCACTGAACCTTCTCTGCAGATACGGTAAACCCTGCTGATACTAGGGTAACAGTTATCTTGCTCCCGAGATCTCTCAACCTAGACTCATCTGGGGCTGCAAGCAGTAAATCATCCATGTAGTGTAGGATCTGGCAATCCGACATCTGTTGCCGTATCGGTGCTATGACCCGCTCAACCACCAACTGACAAATGGTAGGGGAACAGGCCATATCCTGGGGGAGCACCTTCCACTGAAACCTCTCTGTGGGCTCTTGGTTGTTCAAGGGCGGCATGGTAAACGCAAAAGCTTCCCTATCTGTCGCTGCCAATGGGATAGAGAAAAAACAGTCTTTGAGGTTGATGACCATTAATGGCCACTCGTTAGGCACTGCCAACAGCAAGGGTCCCCCTTGCTGTACAGGCCCAAAGGGGACCAATTACTCATTGACCACACGAAGATCATGCAGCAAGCAGTAAGACCCCGAGGATTTACGGATGACAAAGACTGGAGTGTTCCAACCAGAAAGAGAAGGTTCTAAATGTTCTGCCTGGATTTCTCTGAGGATTATTTGTTAAAGCACACTGAGTTTGTCCGAAGGGAGGGGCCACTGATCTATCCAAACAGGACGACTCTCCTGTTTCCAGCGCAGAGGAATAGCATACTGCTCACCTAAATGGTAGACAGTGGCAATAACTATAAATTTGTAATCCTTGTTCCTAATGCTGCAAGGAAGTCCCTTCCCAAGACCGAACCCTCAAACGGTACCACCAAGGGTCTCATAAGGTGCTGACCTTCTAGGGTACCATCCCTATTGACAATTGATATTTCAATCTCATCGACTGCTTTTTTAGTTGACACAGAGCCGCCAACTCTGGAAACCCCTACCATTGATGCAGTTGTTTGCCAATCTTTGGGCCAGTCAGCGGTGGTGATGACCATAATGTCAGCACCTGAGTCCACTAAGGCCGTGATGAGAATCATGTGGAGGGATGCGGACTTGGGTGGGAGGTATCCCATGTTGGTCAGGATCACCCTCGCTATGGTCTGCTACCCAAGCCCCTTGTAAGTGCAACTACAGGTGTAGATTCTACGCCCTTCTTGCCTCCCATGGCCCATTTGGTTTGAGGAGGGAGGGGCCCTGGACCGAAGGCTCCCTCCCTACCCCGTTTCCCTGTGGCGTAAGCTTGAATTTTCTACATTGCCGCGCCATATGCCTGGTGTTTCTGCAAGCCTGACAAGTGAGGCCACGGTCACGGGTACCCCCAGCTGGTCCTTTTGTGGGGCATTGAGCCCGAAAATGCCCAGTGCGGCCGCATTTGAAGCAAGGCCCCTTATCGGGGTCTGCTGGACAAGCGACATAACTGATATTAGGGCCGCGGCCAAACCCTCAGATGTAGGGGAAGGTGCATGTTGCTTGTCAAGTACATACTTAATGATCTCCCCAGGCGTATTCAGGTTTCCAGGGGCCGCCCGGATCATATCTTGAATATTCTGATGGGATTTTTGTTTCAAGCAGTCCAAAATGACTGCGTTTTGGGCAGTCCTGGGTAGATCAGAACCCTCAACGGCTTTGATTAGCCGATTGGCAAAGTCCGAAAATGACTCAACTGGATCCTGCGAGATGGCTGACCATGGAGCTGCTGGCTCCGCTATTCTTATAAACTTCCGGAAGGCTGCCATTGCAGCCTCCGATGACGCCAACAGTTCTCCAGGACATAAAAGTCGCAATTGCATTTCTGGGGCCCCGATCATTCTATCCGCTAGGCCCATCAGACGTATCATCGAGGTGGCACCATCCGTATTATCATTAGCTGGGTGATTGGAATCCCATGTCGCTGCTGCCACCACCGACCTCAGTTGCAGTTGCCACTCATCTTTCCATAGTGTTAACTGCACTGGGTTGAGAATTATTCTCATCAACGTCTCAATGTTGTAGGGGAGCATTGGCCCCGGCGCCATCAGCGCTTCAAGGCTTGCGAGCACAAGAGAAGATCTCAGACCCTTTTCTTTAATTGTGGTAACAAGGCGGGTCACTGCCTTAGGGTCCTAAGGGGCCCAGTGCGGTCCCGTTGGTCCTATCATAACGGGACAAACTATGGCACCACTAGATACTCCTGCCTCCCGGAGCTCCTCCCCCAACTTAGCCCAAGGCGACTGATAAGCAGGGGGTAGGGCCTCCTTATCCACCCCTCCTGTGGCTGGGAGCCACCCCTTGAGGGGCGGAGGACTATATTTGGGAGGTTCTGGGGGTGTGGCTCCGCCCTGTGTTAAGGTAGGATACAGAGAGACTGGCCCGCATTCCCGAGGGGTGGGCCGGATGAAGCTTCTGCATTCTGTTGTCCTGACATGTGAGATAAGTAGTCTTCTTATCTGGTGGTTCCCAGGGAGGGGCACAGGGCTCCGGCGCCATCTTGGCATCTGCAGAACAAAAGGAGCCCTCCCCGCCTGGCCCCCCTGTATACCCCCCTGTATACCCCCCTGTACATCCCCCTGTACATCCCTCTGTACAACCCAAGCCCAACAAAACGTGCGTGGCGGATGAAATTCCTTTTTTCTCCCGAGCTGCTTTAAGAGCACGTAAGATCAAACCCCAGGTTTTAAGCTCAGCTGCTTGCTGAGTAGACATAGCATGCTGAGATAGAGCAGAGGTTAGCAGGTCCCACTTTCCGGGCTCATAAATCCCTGTTAGGGAGGACAGCAGTCTCTCCCTCTGCAAAAGTACTGCAGCTACCTCCTTCTTAGAAGGGGTAGACTTGCTGCAGTGTGTTTTACAAGCCTGAAGCAATACCTTAATCACGGATTCCATCACAGTCGCCAGGGATATCTCTCCCCCCCCCCGTCTTCCTCAATTCCTTGAACTCCACAAGAACCGAAGGCTCCAGTCGGTACCTAAGCCTCAAGGGTCGGCCAAACCCCTCCAGCTCCTCCACCACTGCACCGCGTGTCCGTGTCGCAGGCGGTCGGTACGCACTGCAAAGTACCTCACACAGTGCCGGACACCATGCCTCACACAGCACCAGACACCGTACCTCACACGGGCCACAAATTGTTGTTACTCTCTGAGAACTCTGTAGTGACGGTGCACCCTGACCCAAAGATAAGCAAGCCTGCACCAATATGGTGTGATAAAAGAGTTCTAATCTTTGATGCCTGAGGCACTCACTTATATGCTATTGCCTTTATCTATGCTCACACCCACTAGGGCTGCATCTTATTGTACTATGCCACACACCATACTGTCCACCTGTTCTACTACCACACATATTCAGCTTACATATTCTGCTCATCTATGCTTAACTAACATCTATAACTGTCCCAGTATTTTCTACTACACAGTTCTCTTTTCAGCACACGTTTTGGGGAACAGAGAGAAAGTAAATTTATGTAGATTTGTATTTCAGCCTCGTGCAAAGAATTTTGGAGAAGTCTAAAACTGCAGCGAAAATTTCCCCAAATCCTTGTGAAGCTGAGAAATCTGACAGGTATTTCCTTTATTACAGCTCTAGGTGCATGGAGATCGCTCACCAAACATGCACACCAAGGAAAGCATCAACTACATATTTATAGCCATAGTGTATACATATTCATCACATTTCCAAGAAATTGGTTGCATCCTAGAATGAGGGGAGGGTCTCTGGGCCCATCTGGTGGTATCCTTAAAAAAACTTTAGGAGATTAGTCCCCACTGAGTTGCAAAAAGCAGCTCCACTTATCTTCACTGGGCCTTCCATTGCGTTGTAAGCAGTAACCCTACTCACCACTGTGTTGTCTTTATCTTTACAGACAGCCCCTCTCTCCCCTCCCCCAAAATAGGGAGTTGCAAACATCAGTTGCAAATAGTAGCTCTACTTGTCTTCAAGTATCTTCAAAGGAGTAAGCATTTCTGTGGTCCCTGTGTTCCTTTCTAAAGTTAACTGTTTGCACAAGCTGTGAGGTTAGTTTAAACAAGTCTATGTAAGTCTCCTTGATTCAATATTCTGAGCTATTCCCTGCACAAAGCACCAACTATGGAGACACTGATATAGCACCAGGCAGGCTTAGGAGGCCAAGCAGTTTACCAGTCTCCTGTGTGACAGATTATCACCAGATCAGGTCCGATATGAGACAGGGTCAAAATTCAGTTTGACATTACTCATGCACAGTATAATTTATAGTATCATATGCAGCAAGACAAGGAGATTCACAATCAGGAGAGGTGGATGCAAAACTCAGGACTGTATGAAGTGGAGATGACCCAGAAATACCAAGAACTTGTCAATCTTCACAGCCCTGTAGAATATATAGATTTCAGGGGAAGACAGGGGCAACTAATTTGACATGATAGAAACTACTCATTCATGTGCTCATTAAAAAGAGAATATGGGAAAATGTGGAATTGAATTTCATCTTCATTCAAATTGGCTATTAATCAGAATATGTTGTTAGGGAGAGTTTTAAAAAACATTAAGTGTTAAAATTTGATATGAAAATAAACTATGTCATTTTAGTATGTTTTGTTAAAATAAAAAAGTTTCACATTTGAATCATTAATATTGCTTTTTTCTTGAATTTCAATTGCTAATCAAAATCATTTCCTATTGACATATTCGTGATTTGGATTCATCATTTCCTGTAGTCTATAAAAATAATTTTTCTTGGAGATAGTGATAGATTATGGGCTAATTCCCCTGGGGAATACTTTTTTGACCATGTGTCACTATTACCTTATTACCTCAACAAACTTTGAGGTCAATTGCAATGTAGGTCTGTGCTTTTATTTATTTATTTAATATTTTATGCTGAGACTGTGTAGAATAATTAGAGTATTCTGATTGCTACAGTGTGTTTCTTTGTCTTAAGTACTGATGAGCATAGGTGGAGGCAGAAGTAAACATACTGAATTAAAGGTGTAGAATTAAAAGAACAATAAATATCGTTATACCTAATTAATTTCCTAGCAGCTGCACTCTTATGTCACTTCCTTCTATCGAGATATAGTAGAGAACTGCAGGGAACTTAGAAACCTGCTTCATTAATAAAGCTGAAAGTAAACATGAATTCAAGATCAATAAAGCAAAAATATAAGTTTAAATTTTTATTACTCCCATTCAAAAGTAAATGACTGGAAATTCAGTAGCCATCCAATTAACACAGTAATTTGTAAAAGAGAAGTTATTGTGTAAGAAGAGCATGGGGTATGCAGTAGGGATACTTGGTAATTAAAAGATTGACTCTAGCATTGAGACTTTTTTTATAATTTTAGGTTAATTAATTGTCTACTTTTTTCCATATAAAAGCATTTTAATAACATCACAGGAGGGGATGATAGGTCTAATTAATACTTGTACTGTGCCTTGAATAATAAGTTATGAAATATTTTTCACTATTATCACTAAAATGAATGTATTTCCTTTTGTATACTTAGTCTATTATCAAGCTCTTCCTCACTATGATAAAAATTTGTGCTGATGGGGAAAACTTGAAGAAGAATATTGTAACTTGATTTTGAAAACTAAGTTTTTATTATTTATGAAAATTAAGTCTGGAAGAAGATGCAGAATTAAACTATAATAAAAGGGAAAAATATTGAAAATAATTAGATAGGAATTAACATCAGAAAAGACTTTTTAGTTGCTCAGTGATTGTCTTGTGATATCCTGTGTAACTTAACGGGAAAAAAATTACTATGTGGAGAACTTATACTACCTTGTGAAAACTATTCCTAGTAAAAATACATTAAAAAAATCTTTAATTTGGAGATGGTAAAAACAATATATTTTTATATGAATAGTTATTCTACTCCTTTCTCCTTTTCATCCTAAGTAGTTATATGGCCAAGTCTTTTGATTTAGAGAGACCTTAGGGTTCTATGACTGAATCTCTCACTGAAGAACATACGGAGCTTTCCTGAGTATTCTGTACTATAAAATATTCTATGTACTGAAAAATAAATTTGGTTTTCAAGTGTAATAAATATAATGAAACAAGAAATGTATCTATGAGCTGCATGCTTTGAACTTCCCCAGCAGTCTGTGAATATATCTTGCCTACAGTTACATGGAATGGGATAAGATTGTACAACTATAATTGGAATGACCTACATATGGTGCATTCTTTAATTCTCACTGTAGCATTATTTGAAAGTGCAAGGCTTGATTTTGCTAAAACACTTCCTGAAGAGAGTTTTGCTGCAAAAAACTACGGAAATTTAAATATGAGAAGAGAGACTTCCTCTGGAAATGATGAGTATTGTGCATTCCCAGAAAGTTTAACTCTCATTTTTGTAGGTATTTCTGTGAAATGAGGCATTTAGCAAAAAAAATATGCTAAGCCTAATAATTATCTTCTTCCTCACAAAAGTACTCTGTTTTCCATAATTGTGCCACATATAGCGTTAGAGAAATAATTCAAGGAAACATGCAAACAACATTTTCATTTTTTGAGTTTGGTGAAGAAAAAGATTTATTAAAGCAGTCTTGGACATGAAGGAAGTCAAGGAAGATAAATGGAAGATGTGACTAAGGAAGAAGTAACAGAAGTGAGGGTTAGGTTTTAATACCAAACTACAGAGTGAGGGTAACTTTGCTTATTTAATTTCATTATTCCTAATCAGCTGTATTGTAAATCGTATTCAGAAGCAAGACTTTATTGAAAGCCAGAGAGTGGGTATCAACTATATAAATCAACCATGTCCAACCTACTCCCTGCAGGCTGCATGCAGCCATTGCCATCAAATCAGATTGATGCATCAGTCACAAAAAACAAGGTGAAATATTGCACTACTTTTATGATTTTGTTCCTCTTCTTTTTTTTTTTTTCAGGACGAGAGGGAATGGCCACAAGTTGCACCGGGGAAGATTTAGATTAGATCTGAGGAAGCATTTTTTTTCTGAAAGAGTGGTCAGGCACTGGAATGGCCTGCCTAGGGAGGTGGTTGAGGCACCATCCCTAGCGCTGTTCAAGAAGCGTTTAGATGAGGTGCTAAGGGATTTGATTTAGTAGTTGGGTAGAGATAGTGATAGGAGGATGGTTGGACTAGATGATCTTATAGGTCCTTTCCAACCTTATGAACTTATGAACTTAAAAATGTTTTAAGAAAAATATTTTAAATTAAAATGTTTTGATATTTGTATAGTAACAATATTGTATTGTGAGGTCTGCTTCAAAATTAATGCTTCCTGTCTTATTATGTTGGAATCATAGATTGGCATCACATCAGAGGCAGATATTGACAGTATGGAAGTAGAGGCTAAGCCTTTCTGACAGTCCTCTATTAAATTTTGTTGCTGTGTAGCAGACAGCAGCAGAGTGGCAGTCTGACAAAATGGCATTTGAGATGCAAGTGGATATGGAGCAAAAGTGTGGAACTGAATTCCTCCATGAGGAAACAAATGCACCCATGGACAATCCTGGAGAATTGGTGAATGGAGACTTATCAATGAATGTGAGCATAGTAAGGTGCTGGGTAGTGTGTTTCAGCAGTGGTGACAGAAGGTCACGTCTTCTGGTACACAATCTTGTAAGACATGGTACAGGCTCTTGTTCATCATGGATGAAAATGTAGAACTAATGGTGGTGACTGTTTTGAAAAATAGTGTTTTGTAGCTGATATTTGCTCTATCAGTGTTGTTATTCTCTTTGTATTAGTTGTAGTATCCATGTAAATATGTAGGAGGCATTATTTTTGAAGCAACCTATATATGTGGCCCAAGACAATTTCTATTCATTCAGTGTGGTTCGGGAAAGCCAAAATGTTGAACATCCATGATATAAATGATAATTAAGTCTCAATTAATAATTCAAAAGCAAAAGGATTAAAAGAATTGAGTGGTTCCTGTAGGCAAGTAGGAATTTGTTTATGTTCACTAGAATTCTTTACATTCCAATTGGTGACCTACCCTAAAGTGTATCCTGCACTACTGTAAATCCACAGATGGCTCTGTTAAATAAAAACTCATCCTTTTCACCCCCACTTATAATTCAGAAGTTTAATCTAAAAGCAGTTTACTTTACAAATGAGATACAGTATGTATGGAGTAAAGGTATTAGTAGGAGGCCTTTTACATATCTGTGTAATTTTAGTAGCTAGGTGCTGTATCTCTTAACAGTGCAATTGTTGTTTATAGACATCAAAAAGAGATTTAGAGGAATGTTTTTAAAACAGCATCAAAAGAAGCCATAGCTATGGGATTTACTTCTTTCTTAAAAGACTGAATTACTATAACTTCATTGCTTAGCAAGTTACTTCATTAATAGATTCATAGAGTTTTCCTCAAGGAATTAAGACTATAAAATCTTTCATATTTGATCTTGTTTTACCAGTGATATGTTCTTATTATTAGCACAAAAATAAGATAAAAGATGATTTCACTTTGTTTCTAGATAAAATGAATGTTTTACCTTTTAACAACTACATAATCAGTGTCTGAACAGAGCTCTAGACTGTGGATTTAGCAGCCTTTGACAGTTAAGTTTAACAGAGTTGTACAACACAGTGATAAGCAAATAGCATGCTGCCAAGGTTTCTTAACCAGGAAACTTCTTTGGTTTTATGCTCTGAAAGTGTATTTTCAGTCTCTAGGGATTTGTGTTAAGGAAAACTGGCATTGAGAGTTGATTAAATACTTACCACTGGAAAAATATTTTGCATGAAAAACTAAGGAGCATTTGAACTATAATTTTTGTTACTCTCCAGTGGCAGAACGCTTAAATACATGTTGCATTGTTAAGAAAACATGGATAAGATTTATGTGAGACTATGAGAAGATAATATTGAATATTTCTGACTGTGCAAAATGAAAAAAAAGATTGTAAATATTTGATTTTTTCCATTAAGTTAAAAAATTGGTGCTACAGCTGAGTGCATGCATATTGACTAATCTGCTGAATTCTAGTTTTAATCTTCATGGGATACGCCTTTCAGATCTGATTAACTGATCTTTTAAAATATCTTATAATTTTGTCTTTAAAGTAGACCTCAGACTTACGAATAGCATCTGCCTAATAATTTACTTACAAATTAAATCTGAAGAGCAAGGTTAGTTTTTACGTACATAATGTTACTGATGTTCCAGTATAGCTGCTTTTGTTGCAGTGTTTCTTTAGTAATAACCTTTACCAAAATGCAGAGCTAATGCTGGTGACTATGTTGAAAAATAGTGTTTTATAGCTGAGAATTTGCACTATCAAATAGTGATATTGTGAGGGCAAGAGAGCGAGTAACAACATGACCTTCTCCAAGTTTCTCCGCTGCCTGCTGGAAGAGGAGGTGAAGACGATGAATGAGTATTGAATGCTCATCTACAAAATGTGCCAGCCCTGCACCATGCAGTATCACTTTATTGGCTCCTACAGGCAGTTGAATGAGAACACAAACCATGTCCTGGAGCAATTTAAGGTGTCATCCTTCATCTTCTTCCCAGAAAGACAGTTGTGGCACCAGCCTGTGACAGTGCAAATGCTCCATTACTACCTGTGCAACACTCAAACAGATAAAAGAGCTGCTACCTAAGTACAACCCAGATTTCTCTCTTTTTGCCTATCCTCTTCCAAACATAACCAGTGGATTATACACACAATTAGGTGTTTGTTTGTTTGTTTTGGTTTTTGTTTCAGAAATTGGTGTAAATTGGGCAAGGTTTTGCTAAGACATCCATGAAATGTTGCTGCAGGGCAGGGGAGGTTCAAGTTTGATAGTAAGAAAAATTTCTTCTTAATATCTGATACAAATCTTCCCTCTTATTGTTTAAAAGCATTCTCCTCTGTCCTATCACTATCTGCCTGTGCAAAAACTCCTTTTTTGTTAAGGTCCCTTTAAGTACTGGAAGGCCAGAATGACATCTCCCCAGAGCCTTTTTTTCTCCAGACCAAACACGACCAGCTCCTTCAGCCTTTATTCATAGGTGAGTTACTCCAGCCTCTGAACATCTTCATGGTCTCCTCTAGATCTGTTCCAACAGCTCCACATCTTTCTTGTGTGGCGGTCCTAGGCCTAGGTGAGATACTCCAGATACGGCCTCACATGGGCAGAGTGGAGGGGGAGCAATCCCCTCCCCTCTCTCTGCTGGCCACCCCTCTGTTGATGCATCACAGGATACTGTTAGTCTTCCAGGCTGCAAGAGCACATTTCTGGCTCATGTACAGCTTTTCTTCCACAAAGACCCCCAGGTCCTTCTCCACAGGGCTAATCTCAATGAGTTCTTCTCTCATCCTGTAGACATGTCTTGGATTGCTGCAACACAAGTGCAGTGCTTTGCGTTTGGCCTTGCTGAACCTCATTAGGTTCATGTGGGCCCCCGTTTTGAGCCTGTCTAAGTTCCTTTGGTTAGCATATTCTCCTTCTTTGGTTATGAACTGCACCACTCAGCTTGATGTCATCTACCAACTTCTTAGTACTAAAATATTTGCTCAACCAAAATTTTACATCAAGCTGTTAATTTTTTTCTTAATGAATGATTCAGTAGAAAGAAGTGCAAACCATGTTGAGATACGAGAATACAATATCTTATGTTGCTGAGCATTTCCAAACAGTAGAACAATACTGTATGTAAAAAAAATAATTGATTTTTCTGCCTTTCTTATCTTTGGTCCCAGGCACTGTAACTGCTGATAAACTGAGCTATATTTCTTGACTGCTAGGATTTTGGAGAATAAATTTGTAATAAAATGTTTTTAGCTCCACTTCCAAGCATAATTTGTTTTTAATTTTATTCTTTATTTTTATTGTCTAGAAAATATGTTTCTGCAAATGCAAAAATAAGTTTTTTTCTCAACTACTGTTCTCTACTTAAGTGTGTATGAAAGTAACAAATACTCTATTGCCAAGTACTTACAAATGATGACCTCTGATCACACTGGTCTAGAAGCTACATCAGATTGTTGTGTTGTTTTATTTTTTTTGTATCAAAGCACAAGATGATTTTGTACTTTCACCAGTGTTTTAAATAGAAGGTCAAATGAATTTGATAGCCAAGAGAGACTACCTTGCAGCAACTGTACTTCAAATCACCCATGAACATGTAATAAAAGATCCACTTAAGTCATTGTTTTAGAAGAGAAAACTTTCGAGTTATCATTGTGCAATTCTTGAATAATATCTTTTGGAAGTCCAAACACAGCATTTTATTACTCCATTTTTTCCCTATTGTAGTTCAATTGATGCTAATAGAATTAAACAACTGTCCACCTGGAATAACAAAAAAATAAAATAAAAAAAAATCAGATGTTCTATTTCAATATTTCCTCTTTAGTTTTACGTTTATATAAATTCCTTCTAAGTTAATGTCAAAAATCTACTGGGAGCAGTATTAAAGCCTGGACTCTAAACTTTCAGTTTCAGCATAAAGCTAGTCTGTAGAGAAGACGTAATGATTAAGAACTAGTAGATAGTTTTTTCCTCTTCTGCTGTAATGTTTTCTTTTTTTCTTGTTATTCCACTATCAATAATTTGAATTTTAGTTAAAGAAAGATATAAAAAGAATGATGCTACAATATATGCTTTTTAAACAAGACACTTGAGTGTAATATCTGGCATTATAGGAAGACATTTGATTTCTTGAAAATACTTTGTACTGTGTCTCCAATAGGCTCTTTATACTTTCTCATAGCTATTTGTTGTCTGCTGTCAACAGTTTACTCTTTTCTCAGTGATATAATCTAGATTCTATGAAAAGTCTGGACCTGTTCAGAGGAAATTGCAATATGTGATGACCAATTCTCAAATAGATTGCGTTAGCATAGTAGGTGAGGAAACTTGGCTATAACTATGAAGAAAAGGCGGTTAGAATTGTCTAGCATGAGAATAAAAAGGCAAGAAAATAAAAGGAGTTATTTTGAAACTTTATATAAAGAAAAATGACTCTTTTTTATGTGTATTTAGAAGCCATAACCTGCAGAGCTGGAACTGAAATCACTGGGCTGTTGATATTGCAGTTTTTTAAGGATTTAAGCATATATTTCGTGTAATCTTCCACACTGGAAATCATTTAACTCAGTTATTATTTCACACAGTTTTAATATTCTAGGTAAACACATGATGTATTCACAGTTGTAGTGTAATTTGCTAGACAGTGAATGTGGGGAAGTGCTTTACTAATGTCAGATCACCTGATGAAATATCTTGTTTCCCTTCCATCAAGGTTCTTACAGCTCAAGCATTTGACTGCTGTGTCCTGTGATCACTCCTTTTGGCCATATTGCCTGATGTCTGTTGTCATTGTCAGTAACTTTTTCTTGAATATGATGTGAATTTACTGTTTTTGTCTTTAACTTGCATTTCACACATGAATTCTCTGGAAGGAACAAATATGGTGTAAGAATTCTTGGTTTGTATTTATTTATTAGTAGGTTTTTTAGGACAAAAGAGTGATGATTCCTAGCCTTCATCTTACTGTGTCTATGATAAGGAAATTGGCTTAGAGGTACACATCAAAAGATTCAAAATAACAGTATATTTTGTGACAGATTCACTTCCTGGTGTTTTGATCCTCTTTCTTCCTGCTGTTGATATGTAGGGCTTTAAGATGAGATTTGAGGATGGCATACACGTGTTTGAATCCACACATAGAACTATTTTTCATTTATTTTTGAAAAGATGGAACACGAATACTGAAATGGTATTGGACTTTGTGGGTTACAGGTAGTGCAAAAATAAGTTTCAGCATTCATGTTATGAATACTGACATCAGCCATGTGAAATGTTAAGGGAAACCTTCCATTTGTAATTATTGGACTGTACATTTAGAATAAGGTAGAGCAAACCTTTTGACTTTTCAATTCAGGTATGTCTATGCACAGCAAGCTGGAAAAGTGGAGATGCAAAGGATACACTGTGCCAGGTGAGTAATAGGTATAAGATGTGCAGAAGGTGAAATAATTTTGGCCTTTAGGAGAGCTCACTTGCTATATATCTTCCAGATATATAACCAGTGCGTTTTGCTTCATTTTTCTTACTCAATTCCATTGAAAAAACAAACAAACAAACAAAAAAAACACTTCCTAGAAAGAAGTTGTGCATAACATTTCACTAGATGAATCATGACAACCAGTAACATGTTAGATAAGCAGGTAAATCTGTTTTAAAAGGCATAAAAATCTTTCAAAGTCTTCAGTTTTACAAAGTGAAGGGTAAAACTATTTAATCTTTGTTTTATTTTATTTTATTTTATTTTATTTTAGTTTAGTTTAGTTTAGTTTAGTTTAGTTTAGTTTAGTTTAGTTTAGATTAGTTTATTTCACTTCATTTGTTACATCAGTGAAAACTGCCAAATAAACTGTAGATTAAATGCATCATAATACAGAGAACAGAAAACAGAAAACCTGTTGATTTTTAACAAATTTGGGGAACTAAAACAGTAGTAAAGTTATTGGAACAGGGGAGATGGAAAGAAATGCTTTAAATCCTATGGGAACAATTTGAAGTAAATGATAAGGTGTTGCAAAATGGCTGCAGGAGCACGGAGGTCACGATGAAATGTACGAGCATATTTTACACGGCAGCACAGACTATATGCTCATGGAAAACTATTAGATGTTGATGAGGTCACAATGTCCCTGGGCCAAGTGACAAAACAACTCAAGGCAGACAAGAACTGCTTCAGCTGAGCAACCCAAGCTGCCAAGATGTCTATGGGAAACTTCTGTGATTATGTTGTTCAGCCTGCCTTCAGCGAAGAGGGCCTCATAGGACTGCTGATAATTGTAACTATAGGTATTTTTTAGAGTGAGCTGTCCTTGACAGTCTATTCTGTTTAGCTAGCAGGTGTTCCCTTTGGGCTCTGTGTTATGCACTGGCCACGCTGACATGGTGCTCAAAGGAAACTACACTGTTTGAACCTTTTTGAGAAAAGTAAAAGCAGGAGATGGTCTGTGGTGAGTGGGAGAGGAAAAGTGCACTTTGAAACAGGGGACGTCCTGCCAGCACTGCCTTTCACATCCGCTGCCAACACAGTCCTGCCTGGTTTCTTAGGATTAGGATGATATCAAAAGTCGCCTCCTCCAGAATGTGTTTCTCACTGCTGTTAATTGTTGGGAGTTGTTTTAAAGTTGTTTTTCTCAAGGCTCTCTACCAAAGGTTGTGTGATATTTTCTACATGCCCCTGTCTTAAACACTATAAGAATAAGGCTGTCCGAGTAATAAACTGAAGCCTGATCACTCATATATTGAGTCTTGTTATGCTTCCCCGTCTGAGAGCAATCGACTCAGACCCTGATATTCTCAGCAACAAGGAAAGTGAATAAGCAATTTTTGGAGTGACCCATGGGTAATAGCTCTCAATAAGTCAGGCAGAGTCAAGTTCATAACTAAAATTTCTCATTCATAAGCTGAACTTCAGAATAACATTTATTACTGGAATACATTACTTTCTTCTAGAGATTAACTTCCCCCAAATGCAGCAAAACTTTGTGGTATGTGTAACTGAAAACACAAGTGTAATTCCTTGAATCTGTTTTTAATGCTCAGCAAAAAGATCTTGCTCATTATCACCAGCAATTTCTCATTTGCATTTTATAGCATCTCTTCAAATGTTAATGAGACGTTTGAATTCACTTAGTCTTGTTATATATCACTTCATGATTTTAGCAATCATAATAACATAATTAAGAGAAAGCTGAAACCCTGAAAGAAAACAAATTCTATTGGACCGTATAACAAAGTATAAGAGTAACTTGACCTTGACAGAGGAAAAATGCATTTTTAAACTAGTTGAGATTAGTTAAATTTTGGTTAAGTTGTATGTAGTATTTGGAATTGCTTTTAATGGAAATGCTTTTCCAGCATTACCTGAAAACCTTTAGAGGACAAAAATGTTTTTTTGGATGTACAGTAGTGAGAAAGACTTCATTTATAGCCAGAAACGTAGCATATTTTATGACTATATATATGTAAGTACACATATACATACATACGTATGTATACACACATATATTCATATGTAGATAAAATTATGTCAGCTGTTATCTAAGTTTTATTTCCAGAAATGAACATGAATAACATAATAAATTGTTAGTCAGGATTTGTTTTTTAAGAGTTGGTTTCCAGACCAGCTGGAAAAGGATGCAATCAAAAAGAAATATGCCCAAACAGTGCAATAAGGAACTAAAACCACTTACAGGTTATGCAGTAACAAGATTTGATTTATACAGAATTATCCTAATCTAAAATACACTTCTACTGATAGTATCAGATAGAAGAAAAATGGTTCTAATAAAAATTATTCTCAAAACAAAGGAATGGTCACTTGCCAAAAACCAGGACAACATTCATAAAAAGTGCTGATGTGTGAGTGTGACATCTAAGTGGTGGCTATCGTACACTGCCTAGTAAATCTTATTTTATTTTTTTTTTTTGTTTGTGATTCATGTCCTAAGGTCACATGCTGCAGATTTTGCATTGAAACACAGTCACTGTGATAGAGTATCAAATATGACTAAATATGGGGTAAAGGTGAGTCTGCACAAAAAATAATATATGTATATTTTTGTGCTGATGTGATTATATGCAGATCTAAAGAAAATTTAGATCAGTAATCCACAAACACCTTCTAGTGTTCAGACTAACTTTAAGTAACAATTCATTAGGATTAATAGTCCTAGCCACAGAGATTTCTGTAACAAAAAGTTAAAGAATGTCATAAACATATTTGAGACAACAGGGAAGGTGGAGCAGGGGAGCTGCACTCACTGTTAACAGATAAGTAGATTAAAAATAGTTGTCTCTGAAAAAACAGCCATGAACTGGTTGAGAGTTTTTGGATAAAAATTATGTACCAGTCAGTAAAGGACATCTGGTTGTCTGGGTCTACTATAGGCTGCCAGATCAAAGGGAGACTGTTGACAAGGCCTTCTTCGTGTACAAGAAGCAAAACACTTGCATGCTTTCATCCTGATAGCATATTTCAGCCACTTGCATGTTTTCAGAGAAAGCAGCACAGCAGGCAATCCAGGAGACTACTAGAGTGCACTGGGTATAGTTTCTTGATCCATATATTGGACAGACCAAACAAAAGTTAAGCATTACTGGATGTGGTGCTCACCAGTGCATAGGATTTAATTAAAAAAGATTGCAGACAGTCTGGGATGTAAAGACCATGTCCTGGTTAAGTTAATGATCTTTAGGAATATTAGACTGGCAAAAAGTAAAGTTGAGATTATGAAATTCAAATAAGTGAATTTCTAACTGTTTAAGAAATTATTGGATAACATCCCCTGGTAAAGTGAACTTAGGGACAAAGAAGAGTAGCAGCGTTTAAAGGGTGCCTTTTTGGGAGCACAAGAGCTCTCAGTCTTCCAGCATGAGAAACCTGTCATGTATTTATGATATTTGGTATTGGTATTCCACATCATAACATCATGTAGTGCATTAAGAATTAAGGAGTTAATGCTTCAGCTCCGTGGATCATCGATAGTTATGGGTATACCTGTCTCAGAAGAGAAGAAGAACTACATTCCCCAGAGGACTGTGCAATGCTTTACATTTTTACATGTTTCCATTTAGACGGAAAGATAAAAACTGTGTGTTTCGAGACACTCTCTTTCCTTTGGGATGGACTCAGCAGCGGGTGCTTGCCACCGTCTCACCTTCAGCGTTAGCGTAAGGCCTTCAGTTTATCGGACACTCTCTCTTTCTCATTTTATTTGATTTATTAGCTTCAATTCAAATTATACTGTATTATATTGTGTTATTTTGCTTTTCCATATCTTATTTAGTAAATTAGCTCTCCTCATCAGATCTTTGCCACTGTTTGGTTTTCTAGGCCCATTTCCCTTTTCTCTTTTTGCTTTCCCCTTTCCGCTCTCCTGCGGTGTGGGCCCGTGGGTCCCCCACGCCAATCATCACGGAACCGGGCTAAACCTGCCTGTAAACTGTAGACAAAACCAAGCAAAGGATAAAGAAACTGTCATGGCTGAGCAAGGATATGATGATCAAACTGAGGGATTGGAAGGGAATTTGCAGGCAGCAGAAACAAGGATGTGTGGACTGGAGAGTATACAGGAATGGCATCCAGACATGCAGACATGGGATCAGGAAAGGTAAGGGACAGAGTGGACTGAACTGAACAAAAGCTGTCAAAAATAACAAGAAGGGATTCTACAGCTACATTGGTACAAAGAGAAAGGTCAAGGAGAGTGAGAATTAGAAGAGAGAACTGGCTTCAACAGGCAGCAAGAAGGCTGAGGTACTCAACAAAGTTTTTACCTCAGTCTTCACCGTCAGACAGACTTTCTGCATCCCTGAATCACTAGGTAGAGACTGGGGTAGCAAAATCTCCCCAGCTGCAAGAGAAGGCCAAGTGTGAGACCACCTGATGAGTCTGAATATGTACAAGTCCCTGGCCCAATTGAAATGCATCCCAGGGTCAGTCCTGAAGGAACAGGCTGATGCTTTTGCCAGCAGGCTCTCCAACACATTTGAAAAATTATGGCTAACAGTTGAAGTCTCTGGTGACTAGAGAAAGGGAAACATCACTCCCATTTTTTAAGAAATGGAGAAAGAAAACACCTACAATTCTGTGATTCTGTGAAATTAGAATACAAGTAGAATTCCTAAGCACTACATAATGTACTTATCCAATAAACAATAAAATAATGTAACAAGAAATGGCTGCTCTTCTGAACTATTGATATTGGCTGGCTAGGTTACTTAAATGAATGACATACCTCCAAAATCCTTATTTTCATTAAAAATAAAATAAAATAAATAAATGAAAATATTATCCACTGATGCTGTTTTGATATTGATAGTTCTACATAAAGACATGATCAGAGTATGTTTGCCAAGTTTCAAAAAAAAATCAAAACAAACAAACCTTTTTATCCTACATAATGACAAAAAAAGAAAAGAAAATGGTATAATGAAAAAAGAAATAAAAGCAGAAAGGAAAGATCAACATTAAGAAAGTATACTTAAATTCTTACTTCTAATGCATTAGAAAAACAGACATGCACATACCCTTAGTGAATTCTTCCAGATTTCAAATGCTTAAGTCCAGATATGGCAGCTGGAGGATTTTGTGACAGTGACATGGACAATGACATGGACAAAAGCAATACTGGATTTTGTGACAGTGACAACTTGTCACTGTCACAAAATCCTCCAGCTGCCAATTTGTGTGTACTGTAAAATAAGAATTTTACAGTATTTCAATTTGTGTGTACTGTAAAAATAAGAAATTACTAGATCAATCCAGAAAGGAGAAGAATCATAGAATCATAGAATAACCAAGGTTGGAAAAGATCTCTAAGATCATCCAGTCCAACCATCCACCTACCACCAATATTTCCTATTTTAAAACATGTCCCTCAGTACAATATCTAAGTGTCTCTTGAACACCCCCAGGGTTGGTGACTAGACCACCATCCTGAGCAGTCCATTCCAGTGCCTGACCACTCTTTCAGAGACTAGGATTTTTGTACTGTGCAACCTGAATCTGCCCTAGCACAACTTGGGGCCATTCCCTCTCATCCTATTGCTAGTTACACAAGAAAAGAGGCTGACACCCAGCAGCCCCCCTTCAGGTAGTTAATATCTCCCCTTAGCTTCCTCCATACTAAATAATTCAAGTTCCCTAAGCTGGTCCCAGTGAGGCCTGTGCTCCAGATCTTTCACCAGCTTCATTTTCATTGTCCAGACATGCTCCAGGGCCTCAATGTCTTTGCTGTAGTGAGGAGCCCAAAACTGAACACAGTAATTGAGATGTGGCCTCACCAGGGTTGTGAATACAGAGGGACAATTACTTCCCTGCTCCTGCTGGCAACAAGTGACCTCGAACTACAGCCATTGAGCCTCACCTCTGTGCCTGGGAGGATATGGTCCCTCACCACATCATTCTCTGTAAATTGGAGAGGTATGGATTTGAAAGATGGACTGTTCGATGGTTTAAGAACCAGATGGCTGGTCACAACCAAAGGGTTATGATTAGTGGTTCTATGTGTCTGTGGAGGCTGGTCACAAATGGTGTCCCCCAAGGGTCAGTCTTCAGACCAGTGCTTTTCAACATCTTCATCAATTATATAGATGATGGAATTGAGTGTACCCTCAGCAAGTTTGCAGGTGACACCAAGCTGAGCAGTACAGTTTACACACTGGAGGGAATGGAAGCCATCTAGAGGGACTTAGGCTGGAGAAGTGGGCCCATGTGAACATAATAAGGTTCTGATTATTATCCATTATTGATAGTTCAGGCAGACAGTGATGAAATTTCTCAGGGAACCCTGCAAACTATCAAAAGAGGTTTCAGGGTTTAGGGAGGTTGGTTGAGGGAGTGGGAATGCAAGTGATGTTTTCCTCTCTGCTTTTTGGGGTGGTGAGGGATATGGAGCAGTCTAGGAAAGCTCAGACTCTGAGTAAGTGTCTGAAAGACTGGTGCCACCATAGGAACTTTGGGCTCTTTGATCATGGGGCAGTGTTGTGGTTTTGTAGTTTTGATGCCAGTATTCCACATCAGAACATCATGCAGGCAGTTAAGGAATTAATGTTGTTTCTCTCTCTCTCTCTCTTTCTCTCTCTCTCAATCTCTCTCAATCTCTCTCTCTGGGTGTGCCCTCTCAGCTGCT
Source organism: Cyrtonyx montezumae (assembly GCF_038088225.1). Lineage (NCBI taxonomy): Eukaryota > Metazoa > Chordata > Aves > Galliformes > Odontophoridae > Cyrtonyx > Cyrtonyx montezumae. The sequence goes on from NW_027072033.1 coordinate 5,701,644, forward strand.
GTGGAGGTTCAGCAGGAGTGCTTCCCCTGCAGTTCCTCCCTAACATAAGCTCCCAGCTTTTGGTTTGGAAACTGTCTCTCTGTCAATTGTTCAATTTTATTAGATTTAGTAAAGTTACCATTCCTTCTCAAATTGTGCCATTGTATTTTTGTAGACCTATCTATCCCTTCTGTTTCCTCCTCCCCCCGGAGCACATGGCTCTGCTTGGGCAGCCATGTGGCCACTGATGGTGCAGGTTTTTGTTTTTTTTTCTTTCCTTTCTCTCTCCCTTCTTGGTTTCTCTTGGGTCACTGCCACAGATAACACCGTGATAGGCAGTTTACTAGGCATCTGGCCTGATGACTGTGGATAGGTCTTGCCAGTCTCCAAGAAGAAAGCAGATCCTAGGCCAGGAGCTGGCAGGGTTTGTTGAGAGCTTTAAACTAGGTATGAAGGGAGAAAGGGAGGAAATGTTGCTCACTAGTGTGGATCAAGTTCAGAGTTGTCAACCAGATCTTATGGGGGAACAGTGTGGAGGTCAACAGGACAGAAAACGGCTTGGAGACGTGTTGTCGCTGTAGGAGATGGCAGGGAAATATCTCTGAATCATCCTGTAGGATCTTGTGAGGACTCCCCAGACGAGTTACCATTGTGAATTCCCTGCCTGAAATCTTCTTGAGTCCCTTTAGGGATACCTGTGCCTGCTGCTTCCCTAAAATGTCTGTATACTACTGAGTGCACGATGGGAAATGAACAGGAAGAGTTAGAGGTCTGCATGCTGTTGCAAGGCCACGATTTCATAGTGATCATGAAGATGTGGTGAGATGGCTCACATGACTGGAATGCTGCCATGGACTGCTATGTGCTTTTTAGGAAAGACAGGATGGTGAGGCTGCGTGATGGAGTTGCACTTGATGTGAGAGAGCAGCCAGAATGTATTGAACTTCACCTGTGGAAGGATTAGATAGCAGTGGAGAGCTTGTGGGTGAGAATGAAGGGGCAGGCTGGTGTGCAGGACACTTCTGTGGGAGGATATTATAGTCCCCCTCATCAGGAGGAGGAAATTGATGAGGTCTTATATAAGCAGCTGGAAATAGCCTCATGATCTCAGGTGCTGGTTCTTATGGGGGACTTCAATTATCCAGATATTTGTTGGAAAAGTAATATGGCAAGGCACACATGCTCCAGACAGTTTCTGCAGTGTGTTGAAGATAATTTTCTGATGGAGGAGCTGACAAGGAGTTGGGTGTTACTGGACCTTGTTATTACTAATAAGGATGGGCTTGTTACAGAGGTGAAGGTTGGGGGGCAGATTGGGATGTAGTGACCATGAGATGGTGGAGTTTGCTTCGAGTTTGAAGCAAACCATAAAGTAGGATTGCTACCCTCGGCTTCAGGAGAGACAACTTCAATCTCTTCCAGCTCTTCTTGGAGCTATCCCTTGGGTTAGGGTGTTAGAAGGTAATGGGGCCTATGAAAGTTGGTCAGCATTTAAACAGCTCTTCTTCCAAGCTCAGGATCAGTGCATCCCTGTGAGTCAGGGAAGGGTGGTGGGAGACCTGTGTGGATGAGCAAGGAGCACAAGTATAAAATCAAAGGGAAGAGAAAGGTCTGTGAAATGTGGAAAAGGGGTCTGACCACTTGGGAAGAATATAGGAATGTTGTCAGGTCCTGCAGGGATGTGATGAGGAAGGCCAAAGCCAACCTGAAATTGTATCTGGAAAAGGAGATAAAGGACAATAAGAAAGGTATTTTCAAGTATGTCAACAATAAAAGGAAGACTGGGAAAATGTGGGTCCTCTACGAACTAAGGGAGGTGTTCACATAATGGGGAATGCAGAGAAGAAGGAGATACTGAACACATTCATACTGAACACATTCTTTGCTTCTGTCTTCCCTGTGGAAACTCACCCTTAGGACTCCTGAACCATGGGGATAGATGAGAGAGCCTGGGGAATGGAAGGCTCACCTTTGGTGAGGGAGGAGATGGTCCAAGAGCATCCAGGCAACACTGGTGTACATAAATCCATGGACCCCAATGGGATACATCCATGGGTGCAGAGGGAGCTGGCAGAGGTGATTCCTGAACCTCTCATTATCATCTCTGGGAGGACTTGGAGAATGGAAAAGGTGGAAGGCTGGAGGATAGCCAGTGTCACTCCAGTCTTCAAAAAGGGTAAGATGGAGGGTGATGGAGCACTTGAACAGGTTGCCCAGAGAGACTGTGGAGTCTCCTTCTCTGAAGATGTTCAAGACCTTCCTAGACACCGACATGTTCAACCAGGTCTAGGGAGCATGCCTTGGCAGGGGGGTTGGTCTAGACAATCTCTAGTGCTCCTTTCAACCCCTACAATTCTGTGATTCTGTTTTCCACTCGGTCTTGTGCAATCTTAAGTATTTATAGAGACTGGAGGAAAAATTCCTGTAAATCAGCCCTGCAGAGAAGGACTTGGAGGTCATAGAATCATAAAATCATAGAATCATGGAATCATAAGGGTTGGAAGGGACCTCAAGAGATCGAGTCCAGTGACTCTGCCAAAGCAGGTTCCCTACACCAGGTCGTACAGATGGGCGTCCAGGCGGGTCTTGAATATCTCCAGAGAAGGAGATTCCACAACCCCCCTGTGCAACCTGTGCCAGTGCTCTGTCACCCTCACCATAAAGAAGTTCTTGTGCACATTCGTGCGGAACCTCCTGTGCACTTTCTGTCCATTCCCCCTTGTCCTGTCTCCACACACTGCTGAAAAGAGCCTGGCCTCGACACTTTGTCCCCCACACCTCAGATATTTATAAACCTGGATCAGGTCCCCTCTCAGTCTTCTTTCCTCAAGCCTAAAGAGATCCAGTTCACTTAGCCTTTCTTCATAGGGGAGATCCTCCAGGCCCTTCACCATCTTTGTGGCCCTCTGCTGGACTCTTTCCAGGATATCCCTGTCTTTTTTATCCTGGGGAGCCCAGAACTGGACACAGTACTCCAGATCAGGCCTCACCAGGGCAGAGTGGAGGGGGAGGATCACCTCCTTGACCTGCTGGCCACGCACGCTCTTTTCAATGCATCCCAGAATGCCACTGTACCTCTTGGCCATGAGAGCACACTGCTGGTTCATGGTCAACCTCTTGTCCACCAAGACACCCAGGTCCCTCTCTACAGAGCTCCTCTCCAGCAGCTCATCCCCCAGCCTGTACTGGTGCATGCAATTATTCCTCCTTAGGTGCAAGACTCTACACTTGCTTTTGTTAAATTTCATCCAGTTTCTGACTGCCCAGCTCTCCAGCCTGTCCAGGTCTTGCTGAATGGCAGCACAGCCTTCAGGCGTTGTCTGCCAATCCTCCCAGCTTCATGTCATCAGCAAACTTGCTGAGGGTGGCCACTATCCCCTCATCAAGGTCACTGATGAAGATGCTGAACAAGACTGGACCCAGCACGGACCCCTGGGGGACACCACTGGTTACAGGCCTCCAACCGGACTCTACACCACCAACGACAACCCTCTGTGCTCTGCCAGCCTGCCAGTTCTCAACCCACTTCACTGTCCTCTAATCTATCTCACATTTCCTCAGCTTTGTTATAAGGATGTCATGGGAGACAGTATCAAATGCCTTGCTGAAATCAATGTAGACTACCTCGACTGCCCTCCCCGACATCCACCCAGCCAGTGACAAGATCATAGAAGGCCACCAGGTTGGTCAAGCATGACTTCCCCTTGGTGAACCCATGCTGGCTACTTCTGATAACCTCCTTTTCTTCCAATTGTCTGGAGATGGCATCCAGAACAAGCTGTTCCATGGTGTTCCAAGCTGTGTCATGGTGGATAAGAAGCTGGACATGTGCCAGCAGTGTCCACTTGCAGCTCAGAAGGCCAACTATATCCTGGTCTGCATTAAAAAAGGGGTGGCCTGTAGGGAGAGGGAGTTGATTTTCTCTCACTACTCTTATCTTTTGTGGGCCCATCTGAAGTACTTATTGATGGTGAACTCAGTGCTTTCATCCAGGTCATCAGTAATGATACTGAACAGGATTGGCCTTAATCCAGGTTTGGGGCTCCCAGGACAAGAAAGATACAGAGCTCTTGGAACAGTAGTAGAGGAGGGCCACTAAGATGATAAAAGGGCTGGAGCACCTCTTCTATGAGGAAAGGCTGAGGGAACTGGGCTTGTTTAGCTTGGAGAGGAGAAGGCTCTGGGGAAACCTTGTTATGGCCTTCAGGTTATTAAGGGAGCATCTATTCTGGAAGGGGAATGACTGTTCACATGCATTGATAGTGATAGGACAAGGGAGAATGGTTTTAAACTAAGATAGGGGAGATTTTGATTCGATGTTTGGAGGAGGTTTTTAACTCAGAGGGTGGTGAAACACTGGAACAGGTTGTCCAGAGAGGTTGTCGATGCCCCATTCCTGGAGGCATTGAATGCAAGGTTGGATGTGATTCTGGGCAGCATGGTCTAGTGGTTGGAGACCCCACTCATGGCAGAGAGTTTGAAACTATATGATCTTTGAGGGCTTTTTTAACCCAGGCCGTTCTATGATTCTATGATTCTGTGCCGTTGGCCTTCTTGACCATCTGAGCACACTGCTTGTTCATGTTCAGCTGAGTGTCATATCTGTATCCTCATGTCCATTCCCTCCACACAGTCTTCCAGTGTAGACTGACTATACACACAGTTTTGAAGTCTGTTTCTTATTCTATAAGATGAATACTGAACAATTTAAAAAACATGAACATTTTCAGTATAATTTGTCAAGTAGGAAACACATAAATGAGAAAGTCTACTATTTTGTATCATTCAGTTTTAGCAAGCTTCACAAACACTGTTAACTCAGCAAGGACACAGATTTCTCATGGTACAGAACTTTAGTGATGTTTTTCTTGTGTGAACAAGTAACATTCCTCCCATTTATCAGCTACAGAAAGCCTGCAGATATTAAATGGTTTATTTCTTGACTCTGTTGTAGCAACATCACAGTAGGTTTAGGCCTGTCTTATACAGTAACAAAAAGCACTGGAAAAACAATCCTTTCACATCCAGTTCTGTGTGGGAAGAATGCTCTTTGTATACCTTATATTCCCTATAATTTGAGAAGTTAGAAGAATTTAAGAATCATCCATGACTTCTCAACATGTCCACAGGCAGAATAGCTTTGGAAATATCTCAGAGCTAATCATATAATGCATTCTTTATTACAGGGGGACCATTCATTATACCAGGGGTACCTGGAGGATGACTGTCAACAGTTTAAGGGCCAGTTCCATGATGAATGAGGTGAGGAGACCCTGGATCCACGCCCCAGGAAAGGGAAAAAGGAAAAAGAGGAAATGGTAGGGAAGTGAGCCTAAAAACAAAACAGCAGCAATGATCTGAGGAGGAAAGCTAACTTACTGGATAAGATATCAGAATGCAAAATAATACAATATATTGGAATTGAAGATAATAAATAAAATGAGAGTGTCCAAGACCCAAAGGTCTTATTCTAACTCTGAAGATGAGACGGCTAGAGAGTACACACTCTGACCTAATGAGCAGAAAGAGAAAAAAAAAAGAGGGATATCATGACCTGCAAACAGTTTTATCTTTCCCTTTGAGTGGAAAATGGACAAAAAAAGCAGTGTGAAGCCCTCTGGAGTACATAGTTCTTCTCTTCTGAGACGGGTATACCTGGAACTATTGATGATCCACAGAATTGGACCATTGATTCTTTAACTCCCAGTGCATTACGCAATGTTATGATGTAGAATACCGATAATAAAAAATCATACAGCTGGGACAATGACTAAGTTGCAATACTTCTCTTCTGCAACTCTTAGGACAGCCCAATGAGCCTCAGTAATGGTATCCAAGCTGTAAGATTTAAGCATTCTATTAGTCCAAGTGCAGCATCTTAGACTGTGCTGTTGACCTAAACCCAAGTGACTGGTTTTAGATGTTTTAATTGCTCATCATAAACAAAATTAAACAAATCCCTAGAGAAAATAGTGAAAGCAAGACACAGAATAACATTATAGCTTCTGCAATGTGCCATTGGATATGCAAAATTTGGATATCACAATTAAATTGATGTTCCTATAAACAAGAATTTAAAGTGAGGCTTATAATATAATATATATAATATATTATATAATATATGATATATATATAATATAATATAATATAATATTATATATATATATATATAGTCTTATCTGTGGTATGCAATTGTAGGATTCAGATTGTAGAATAATCTTGAGTATTCTGTGGAACATGAAAGCTAACATATTTCCAGGATATAACTATCATTTAGAAACCAGAGCTAGAAACAAGTAATTTAACAACTAAAATAAATGAAAGGAGATGGTGCTGTTAGTTTGATTTCTAAATAGTTCCACTAATTATAGCATTGCAGATTTATCTATTTAAAACTAACAGACTGTGTGGAACAGCTGAGATAATCCTGTTATTCTAATTTTTGAAATAGCTTTTTAACTGATACAATTTCTGGAGATCTGTAGATGTTAATAGATCTTCAGTTCTTACTAAATGCATATCTAGTTTTTTACTGCTTTCATTTTATGACTTCCCTCCATCCTCCTTCTCCCAAAGTCCCACCTAAATTTACTACTGCACTGATATTTATGTTTTCCTTTTCAATTATTGATATTTGCCAAGCATGAAATGTTGAGATCTATTTAACTCATATTAAACCTAGATTAAACATAATCTTTGTGACCAAAACCATTCTATGATCCTATAATTCTGCAAAATTAGAAATAAAAGCTGAAGAGAAACAAGTTGAACCCTGTGTCTGCTGCTAACATCAACTTAAATACATAGACTTATTTTGGGAATAATTTTCCCCCCACTGATCATTGTGTGCTTGCTGAAAACCAAACAAGAAAACAATGTAAATGAGTAGACTATGAAAAATGAATAAGTAATCACTGAAAATAAAAAAATAAAAATATTCTCATTTCTATTGGAGAGAATTTCTTCAAAAACTATGTAATGGTAGCAATTTTCTAGCAACTCTTTGCTAATTCACTTAAGGAAGAGACATGAAATAAGATTCTCTTGAGCATTAATGATGTGATTTTAAAATTTTACTTCTCCTCTTATTTATGCTGATTTCATGAAAGCTGCATACACCATTTGTGGAGTTTAATGCCTCTCAACTTTAAAACATATCAAAACTAGTTGTTTTTTCCCTTTTAGAGTCAACCATTTTTAGAATTGGATGTTCTAGCTGGGATTTAACGATTTTACATGAACTATTGTATGATTTACATAGTCCTTCTCTTGAAAACTCTTACCATTTTCTTTATTTTCTGTCTGAAAGGAAAGGATTAATGGAAGATGATGACTATTCAGTGTAGCATAGGTTGTAGCTAGATGTAAACTTCATTACTGTTCCAGTTCCCTCTCTTCTTCTAAGGAATCATTTTCTTAATTGTCATTTGCTTTAGCCTCTCTGGCTTTGTTTATTTGTTTATGTAGAAATCCTAATTTATAAACTATTCACTGTTTTCTATCTAAGCCATAATGCAACATAAAAACAAAAGGAAAAAAAATAAATCCCGAATGCACACCGTTATTTTGTTATCAGCCTTTCTAACTGGCAAATATGAGTCCAAAACCCAAACTGGTTGTACACCTGAAGTGTAATATAGCAGAAAACTTATTTAAACTTTCTTTGAAAGAAAGAGTGATGCCATGAAAAATGCAACTTTGCCCGAAAATCTTTAAGACCTTCCTGACAGTCATTTTGCCCCAAGTTCTGTCAGGTAGGTTTTAGACTGGCTTGGTATAAATCAGTCCAAGAATTCACTATGATAGTGTTAGACTTCATTTGTGTCCTTTTAGAGCTAATGGAGAAATCTGCATTTCCTGACAAACATCATGAGCTAAAACTCATTCCAGAAGATGGAAATGTCATTGCTTTTCATTTCATTTAGATTTCTATTTGAAGTATGTGTACAAAATAAATAATCTATGAAATTGTTGAATTATATGAATATAATAATAGATGAACTATACTGTTGGCTGGTATATATTTGAAAAACAAATAATCAGCAAGAGTTCGAATGCCAAATATAAATAAGGTTTAGTGGCTGAGGTAAAAATAGAAAGAGGTATTATCTTTACATTACTAGAAGTGAGAAATTATTCCTGAATATCTTACAATATCTGATAAAGAATTGTTTTCTCTTTTCTACCTTCAAAGTTCAACAAAAAAGGCTTGCAGACTTGGGTTAATAACAGATTATAGCCTTTTCTCAGAGGCAAGGGACAACAAATTTTGCAACAACAACAACAAAAAAATTAAAATGAGACAATATAAATAAAAAAAAAAAAGAAAAAAAAACTGTTTCCATGTAGGGTAGCTGAGATTTCCTCAGGAATTTGAAAATATTACATGAAGTAAGGTACATGAATTGAAAATATTACATGAAGTGAGGTAAGGTACAGAGCAGATAACACTAGAAAATCAAGTCCCTGAATCTTCAAAGTTTCAGTAAAAATTAAAACAACAATCCCTTTTTATCATTATTCTTTCCTCTGTTGTTCCTTTTTTTTCTTTCTTTCTTTCCTGTGTTGATTATTGGGAAATGTAACATTAAAAAAAAAAATTCCTGTCTACTGTATGAATATTTTCTTTCACTGTACCCTGAAAATTAAGAAAAATTTTACTTTGTCCATTTTAATTCCAGTATTGAATAGAAACAGGAGCATAAGCAAATGCTCTTTTAAAAATGAGATGCTATGAAAGGAAAAAATAGGAATAGTTTTATTAAGTTATATTAGAATCATGAATATTTGCTGAGATTGGGAGGGGGGATTCATTTCACTAGCATAGGACATGTTTTGACATATGAATGAACACAGAAAACACAAACTGAATATTTTGTAAGTCACAATTCACATCCGTGATTTATAAGCTTCTGAATTAGAATTTTACATTTTTTCTCCTCTCTGTTATGTCTGTTGCACTATTGCTCTTACAATAAATATTGTATTCATTACTCAATAATTCCATTCTAATGTGTCCCTCCAACATCCTCATGCACTTAATTTAGAGATCGTGATAGCAACTGAAATATTTATAATAAGAAAATTTGACAACAAAAAGGTCATTTCTTCTGTGATGAACCTTTCTGGAAGAAGTAGTATTTTAGATACACTTGATCTGTGAATAATTTTCTGGTATATTTTTTATGGCACTATTAAGCATGTGGCCTTAAGCACAAAAATGAAACTGTTTTGTTCTATTTTTGTATGCCTCAGGGCACTTGAAACAAAAATAAGACAGACAAAGCACAACAGCAGGATTTCTTAGGATGTTTAAATGGCATTAAATTTCTACATTAGGGTGACCAAATTTCATCCCTATCAACTAGTCTATATACTTTCAAATATTTATACATAATTTATCTGATAATATGAATGACTACTGGATGTAGCAATCTCAGCAGGTTAATGTCTTTAGGCTTAGTAATCTTTCATGTAAAAAGTTTGAGATGCATAATTCCAAGCAGAAGTGAAAGGACATGAAAAGATAATTTATACTGCCTTTTTCAGCAAACTTAGAACAATGCATTTTTAATAAGAATATATTTGAAAAAATTAACAAAGCATGTAGCTTTGTTAAGTCATGTAGATTAAGAGATGTTCAATATTCTCATAATATCAAGACAATATAATTGATGATTATTTGCCCTGAGAACATCAGACAATAGCCATTTCTTCTTTGCTACCTTGGTGCCTTGATATCTTCTGACATTTTCTGTAGACAGAAGCAACTTCATCAATTTCACACCTTACTTGTTGGTTGATCTGTTTAGATGATTGTTTAAAAACACCCCTGAAAGTCATGTATCTCAAATACAGATACAATCTTTGTTTCAGGGTGAAGAGAATGTTAAAATGTTACTGTTCTCACCTTTGGCTTACTGCACAAAGCTTGTTTTAGTAATTGTACTAGAGCAATTCAAATCAGGAAAAGAGGGGTTGAAGATGAAAAACATGATCAAAATTTCAGAAAGGCAGCAGAGAATTGAATTTAGCCTGCAGCTAACGCTTCTATTGGCTCTGACAGTAATTTTGTTCTTGTGTTTTGCCCTACAATTGTATCTAAAAGTAATAATATTAATGGATGGAGTAGGAAAACTAGGAATTGTCTTCAGAAATGGTAACTATTCAAAATAATTAACCCTGAACTCTTGCAACTGTCATGGTTTACTTCCTAAATACACTGTTTCCTTGAAAAGTGCTCATCTGAGAAAAAGAGAAAGTCAAAGAAAAAAAGAAAAATGCAACTTAAAGAAGATCACTTATCTCCATGGATCAACATTAGGAGATAGTGTTTCACACAAGACAGGGAAAATCTGCTTCAAATCCTAGGTTAAATGTAAGAGAACTTCTCTTTCTTAGATTCACATGATGGAACATGATTGAACTATGAGTATATGTTCATGGACAACTGAATGTATAGAAGCCTGTCTGAACAGCAAAACACTGCACATAAAGATATGTCTTTTATCTATGATCTAAGTAGCAAAAACTCCAATTTTCTTTGAGTCTGTTAAAATAAATCAAAAGTCAATGTAACAAACACCCACAGTGCTGGAAAAAAATGTAGTACGTAAGTCTGAAAAGACAAAAGTAAAAGGCATGACTAATGGTAAATAAAATAGGAAATAGACAAAGCAGCTTACTGTTTACATAATGTGGGACATTCCTTTTCCTTGAAGATGGAGTTAGTGCTCAGTGGAAGCAAAAAAAAAAAAATGAACAAAAAGAATCAAAAGAATGATTTGAAGACAAATGTCTAAGCCAAAATATAACATTCCTTGTACTTTTTGTGGGTGAAGTGATATAAGACATAATGATGAACTGCCAAAATGCAAGATATCTAAAAAAAGATAACAAGAAAAATGTTTGAAAGTAAGTGGATTGCTGGACTCCATTATTGAAGAATATGATGCATGTCTTCCTAGGGAAAGTCAAACAGCCGGTCACTGCTTGTGGCTAATTACACATTTGGCCTCCTACATGAGCCTACTCATTTGGTCTATGGACAGAATAAAGGTGTTAAATGTTTGATATGTTAAACAGACTCTTATGATGAAATCATAATGAATAGCATTTTCTAATGGGTAGCTTTTACACTTTATATAGATACATCAATTATCACAGTAATAAACATATTAATACAAATTAGTGTAATAAGATCAAAATCTGTATCCAAACAGCCAGTAAAGACCAAGGCAAAGAACTTATAAAGTACCTGTCTTTTCTACATTTGTTATTACCAGTTCTACTTTCTCCCTGCCCTGTCACTTCTGACCAATGTACCTGTAGAATTCCTTCTTGCTATTTTTCACATCCTTTAGCAGGTTTAATTTCATCTCTGCCTTGGCTGTCCTGAGCTCATCTCCATATGGGTTAGACAGATAAAATCAAAATAGATTTTTCTCATTTGAATTCTTAAGATTTTCTTCCTGTGATGAGATTTTATGAGGGCTTTCTCTGCTGGATGAGAATCATTTAAAAGCTGCTATTTTTTCCCTTGTGAAATATCTCACATTTCCTCCTCCTGTGTTGCTTAGTATATCAGCTATTGGCCTACTTATTTTATTAGAGGAAAAAAGGTGTATATTCAGGCTAAAAATAAAATAATGCAGTTGTATTTAAAGGTGACAATGTGCTTCAGCAAATAAATGTTTAGTCTGCAAACTTCAAATCCAGGATTTTCTTTCTGAGCTCTGAAATAAGAAGCAGTTACCTATGGATAGCTTCTAATCTTTTAAATTAACTAAAACTAATTAAGTTTATTTATACAGGATTCAGTGGTAACAGTGTTGTCAATAGCTTATGATAACTGTCAGAGACTTTATCTGGAGAGGAATAGAATAGCAAATTTCAGTTAGTGTATTTCCACAGCTCCTCTCTGCTGACTTAATCTGGGCAATTTTCAGTCTTAACAAATGTCATTTCAGCGCTTGAAAACTTCTTTGAATTTTGCAATACAAAATGTCAGACCCTAAGATCAGCATAGCGGCAGTAAAATGTTATAACATCGTGCAATACTCTTCTGAGAGAGGAGTAGAATTAAACAATTATAGAAACTAAGGAACATGATACTGAGCAGATAAATTACAGAAAGATGTATTCTTCTCTCTGATATAAAGTTAGAAAATGAAAAATCATCATAAGAATGTTTTATTCTCTAAGAACAACAACATTTCTATTAATAACAAATGAAGTCCTTGGAACACTGCATCTTAGCTTAGTTCTACTAAAACTCCATGTTCTTTCTTTTGAGAGACTTGCAAAGCTGCTGCTTCTTCCTTCATCTAACAAGGGCTGTGAATAGACATGAAGTCCCTCCTCTGTGACATAAGTACAGTCAGAATTCCTCTGTAGATTTCCTAGAGTACAAACAAATCTCATTTTTCAACCTCATCACAGTTTATATATATGATTATAATCAAAACTGATGTTCTGCCAACAAGAAATTTTCTATCCAGTTATTTTCAGTGCCCTTTTTGGCTTTGAGCACTTGGCGAAGGGATGAGGCTGGACACTTCTCAGCAGTGTGGTCAATAGTAAAAGGGGAAATAGCCACAAACTGAAGCATAGGAAGTTCCACACAAATGTGCATAGGAACTTCTTCACAGTGCAGTGACGGAGCAGTGGCACAGCTGCACAGAGAGGTGGTGGAGTCTCCTTCTCTGGAGATGTTCAAGACCTACCTGGATGCCTATGTGTGCAACCTGGGCTAGGGAGCTGCTTTGGCAGAGGGATTGGACTAGATGATCTCTAGAGGTCCCTTCCAGCCCCTACATTTCTGTGATTCTGCCATTCTGTAATATCTTCTAAACTTTTGCCAGGCTGTACTTCTTGAGATACTGAAATATGACCACCTTGTAAAAATTTATGTCCCAATTATAAAGTCATGAGACTGTTTCTACTGTTCAGTCTATGTGGTTTCTTTCCACATCGTATAACTGAACAGAAAATCTACCTGAAAACTGATGCACCATCTCACCATAGTTGGAGTAAAAGCCTTTGCTATATGTCCAAGTAATGATGCCTGAAATGCCATATTTTTCAATTTTTTTGCCTCATTCTATTTAACAAAAATGGAAAAATACTCCATTTAGAAAGTGTATCTGGATGTACTTTAATAGTGTAATTATTATGACCACAGAACTGGTCCAAGAAAAAGGTTTAAATCACTTTTACTTAATGCTGCTTTAATTTATAAGTGAGGAGAGCACAGGGAAACCATCATGATGAAAATGCTGTATTGGTGCAAAGGAGTACTTAAGAGATGCTGTTTTCTTAAAGCCTCACTGTATATGTAGTTCAGTATATGCTGCCAGGTGTCCAAGTTAGTCAGAGCTTGCTAGCATATTACATGCCAGCCAAATGCTTATTTTAAGCAGGATATCAAAATGAAGAATATAGTCACTAGCTTTTTAGTTAATCAATCAGAGCACATTAGTCTGATGACAAAACAAAAGTTTTAGATGAATGATTCCTGTTCCTGCTTCTTTATTAAGGAGGAAAATTACAACTGAATACCCTCAAGTTTATACCGTAGGGAAAATCAAAGTTTTTCCGATTAATATTTTCTCTTTCTGTCTAAAAGTGTTGGTATTCTACTCAGACAAGTAATTCCATCAAGTTGTTTTCATTTATTCTGTGAACAACAAAGCTGGAAACATTAATGTCTCCTTAGAGAACAAATAGCCACCCTACTGTGTTAGACCCAGGAAATGTATGTAGAACAAACACAGAAAAGAGTAACTGTAAACAGAAGTATGGGGAAAAGAATGAAGTTCATCTCCCCTACAGTAATTTTGTACCAAAAGAAATATAATTTCAAGTATTTATACCGGGATCCAATCATTAGCCAGTGCAACTGAAAGCAGCAGAAACAAATGTCAAATAAACAGGACAGTATACTTGTAAATAAGCAATAAAGATCTCAATTTTAAATGAAGAGAGAAACTCATTACTGTATAAATTATTTTACTCTAAATGCATTTCTAAATCTTTATTATTTAAGACCACGACTTACATTATGCACTTAAGTTTTTCATTCCTTTTAGTATTATTTGGCTTTTTATTCAACTTTATCACCATAGTCACCTTCTTTTCTCCTCCATTTTTCACTTAATGAACTCCATTACTCAGTCCTGATTTCTCTAATTCATTGCTGCTCTTCTCTTGCCTGTCATACAATCAGAAAATACAATATTGTGCACATGGATCTTTCACATTTACTTGGAATAGAGACTGTTCATCTCAAAGGCACAGGCAGAGATTGCCAGAATTATGATTTTTTTTTAAATATAGATACATATAAATAAATATATGTATTACAAGAACCTTGCATTCTGTGGCTAATCCATATTTCAGGAAGAACTCTGACAGTGTCATATCTATATTCCAAATTTGTAAATGTTACTACCACTAAGGGTTCTCCTAGAGGGCTTTTGGTTTCCACCTCTTCCTGCATCTTTTATTTACTTACACCTCTTCCGTCTTCTTTTATTTACTGGGTGATTTTATCAGGATTCTTTCAAAAACTGTTGAAAATGTTCCAGGTTTTTATCTCTTCCTCTAAGTATGGCAGCAAGTGGCAAGTATGTACAACAGAGTTGACAAAAAGTACTGCCATTAATATTTATCCTCTGTTCTGCCATTTCTTGTCACCCCTTCTGAAGTGGATTAAGCTGTTAGTAGCAGCTTTGTGAGTGCTTCTTCAGTTAGCCCTCCATTTATAAGAAACTCTGGAGAGTTGGGTAGAAAGGAACCATATAAGGTTTAACAAGAGCAAGCATAGAGTCTTGCACCCAGAGAGGAATAGCCACATGATTCAGTACAGGTTGGAGGATGACCTGAAGGAGAGGAGCTCTAAGGAGAGGTATCTGGGTGTCCTGGTGGATGACAGGTTGGCCATGAGCCAGCGGTGTGCCTTGGTGGCCAAGAAGGCCAATGGGATCTTGGGGTGCATTAAAAAGAGCATGGCCAGCAGATCTAGGGAGGTGATCCTCCCCCTCTACTCTGCTCTGATGAGGCCTCACCTGGAATATTGTGTCAGTTCTGGGCTTCCTGATATAAAAAAGACAGATCTGGAAAAAGTCCAGTGGAAGGAAAAAAAGATGATAAAGGGCATGGAATACCTTCCTTATGTGGAAAGGCTGAGAGATCTGGGTCTGTTCAGCCTTGAAAAAGAGAAGACTCAGAGGGGATCTGATCCATGTCTATAAATACCTAAGGAGTGAGAGGCAAAGGGATGAGGTTGGACTCTTCTCAGCAGCGTGTGGTGATAAGACTGGGGGAAATGGCCACAAACTGAAGCATAGGAAGTTCTGCACAAGTGTGCATGGGAACTTCTTCACAGTGAGGGTATGAGGCACTGGAACAGGCTGCCCAGAGAGGTTGTGGATGCCTATGTGTGCAACCTGGTCTAGGAAGCCTGCTTTGGCAGGGGTTCTGGACAAGGTGATCTCTTTAGAAGTCCCTTCTAATCCCTACAATTCTGTGATTCTGTGATTTTGTGAAAAATGTACTCCTTTTTCAGTTCTGTTAGGAACGAAGTAAAAATGACTGATGTCTTGCCTACTGAACATGTAGTCTATTTAGAAAATAACCTCCTTGAAATCAGTTATTAATTGCCTTTTTTTGTTGTTGTTGTTAATTTTCTTTGCTTGCTACTGAAGTGTTGTCATCATCTCTGATGAGCTGATCATTGCTTTGACTACTATAAATGACTGTTGCATTTACAAGGAGACTGTGATTACAAAATGACAAATAATACCTAAAAGTCTGAAAAAAAAGATGTTTCTACAGTATGTTTTCTTAGTATTAGAAAGGTACATTTTGATTGTTTTTTATATCCTTATATAAGCAGAAAAGAACTGTGTCATAAAATGATCACTTATTGTTAATAGTAAGTATATATAACTTTTTAGTGTCATATTCTTGTAACTTTTAGAATCCAATCAATAATAAATACAGTACCATGCTTTTGTAATGTTTTTGTTTCAGCCTATATTCTGAAGTAACAAGAATAGGGATATATGGCATTCTGTACTTCTGAGTTAAATCTACGTGTGCATTTTTTTCCCCACAGTAATTGCTCATGCAGTGTTAATAACACAGGTCATACGGAACACATGTTCCATTCTCTTGTGGTCAAAATGCTTTGGATTGGAAACATTTGCCTGCTCTTTTTCTTAGTAGTTTTCTTTCTGAAATACTTGGATTCATAAGAATAAAAATAAAAATAATGTTCAGGGCTGGTTACTTTCAGATAACAAATTATCTCAGTAAAGAAGGGAAGCATTCATGGAGCACAGTTCCTTCATATTTCATTCCCTGAGGTGTCTTGAAAAAATCTTTTAATTACAGAAAAGAAATGAGGTCTGACTAGGTCAGGCATGTGACAATCAGGAAAGACCATAATCATTGTAAATGATTATTTTCAATTAATTTCACCTTTTAAATTCCTCGCCTAATCCTTCATGGACAAACACTTTCCCCTACACACAGATGCATACAAGATTAAGTCTTTGAAAATTCTTTATCAGACTTTTCATGTTGTGTGTTTAGTAAATAATAACTGGTTCTTTTGTATTTAATGTTCAAATTTTCAAATCTCACCTTTTCTTCATCTATTTAGAATAATGTTACCACCTCTGTAAAAGCAAGGTCAAAGTATTTGTCTCCAGTGACAGTTATTAATGCAAGTGCTACATAAACATGACAGCAAAAGTTCACCAAGTAGCAACAACACCTAAACATTTTTATGCAGTGTTCCTATTTGTCCAGAATGACCAGACTATATTTATGTAGAGATGTACAAATGTCACTGTTCTGGAAGGTCAGACCATTGGGGCTAGCAATCTCCCCTGCTAGGGCCATTGCCATCAGACACTAATGTGGCTGAGTAGAAAAAGGCAAAATGACGTTTAGCACAGCAGCTCCTTATATATATATATACGTACATCTATCATCGTCTGCGCCCCCTAGAGCATGCACCATACATCACTCACAGAGCAAGGGAGGGCCTATTGCGTCACATCCTGGTGTCCAAGCCATGCCTACTACAACATACAAAATCTCAAGGAGAACAGAATTGGGCAGGAAAACTTACCTCATCTGTAGAGATGATAAAAAATTGTAACAGAAGAGGTTCATATATCTGTTGGACATCTTTCAAAAAATGATCAGAATCATGCTTGAATAAGCATCAGTAAAACTATATCTCCTTATTTTGTTAAAGAAAGTGAGAAGGATAGATGATAAATAATACCTTATAAGATTTGTTGCCTTTCTTTTTAGTTAGCAAATTTCAAACTAAACTACAGAGCATAAAGGAAAAATCTAAAATGTCATCACATACATCACATTTTGCAAACAGATCAATCTGAGGTAAGAAAAAAGAAGTGTTTGGTGTATCGAGTAAATTAAATGATGAAACCTGCATGGCAAAGGCTATGTTGGTTATTGCTTAGTGTTGCTACAGAAAATAAATAAATGAATAGACCACAGTAGAACTCCATTTGCTTCTTTGAAATAGCCAAATGTCTTATTTTGTCTGTAGTCTCAATTAGAGAATTACAGAATGGTAGAGGTTGGAAGGGACCTCTGCAAGTCATATTGTCTAAACCTTCTACTCAGGAAGGACTAGTTGTCCATCACCGTGTCCAGACGAGTTACAAATGTTACTCATCACTTTATATTGCCAGGTTACTTTATTTTTCTTTGTAATGGATAAGCACAGAGAAAAGGCAACATCCTACACCTACAATGTGAGCAAAACTTGACATTAATATCAGCATTCTGCTGTGTGGTTTTTGTATGACATATTGGTGTCTGGGGCCTCTCAAGACATGAGTTCTCATGATAAAGAATGTGGACAGTGGAAAAGAAGAGGAACTGTGTCAGGCACAAAATGCGTTGCTGTCGTCTTTGGGAGCACTCCACACAGCAAATTAGTAACCTGTCATTATATCCTCACTGCTGAATGTGTCCTTACAGCTCATCTTATCAGGTTAACTGCCATAGGGTCTCTAATGAGAGTAGGGGCAGCAGAACAAAACAATTGTCTCATTTAATTGACAATACAGATATACATTTGTACATCTGTAAATAATGATGGAGTAGAAAACAAGCAAGCATCCTAAAGTTTGTTTATGTTATTATTTAGATTATTAGAAAAGTCATTAGTTTCCTTAAAATGATGTGTTTTTATGGGAAAAAAACTTCACAGCTAAAAGAAAAACTAAAAAAGACATATTCCAATGTGTCTAGTAATCAGATTTTGTTTGCAATTCAGAATCAAATAAGGAATAATGTCTGTGAAATCAGTAACAGACATTGTTTTCTATATAAAATTTTCTTGTTCTCAGATGAGCTGTATCTAATATTCATCTGTGAATTAATTGATTACAATCAAACAGAATAGTCTAGAAATTTCTCTAATTCCATTTGCACAAATAATGACTTCTGGACAGATCACTGGTGTTAATTAAGCTCTCCATCTAATATTTCTGTGTAGAACAGTGTTCCTCAGTTCAGAGAATACTAAAGGTAAGTATGAGATTCAGCTGTGTTCATCCTTAACAAAATTCTGGAAGAGAATCACACAAGGTTTTTATCTATCTATCTATCTATCTATCTATCTATCTATCTATCTATCTATCTATCTATCTATCTATCTATTTATCTATCTATCTATCTATTCTTTATGCGACTTGTTAGGTATTTAATTAACACTGTAAATCAGATTATTTGTTAACCTTCAATTCATTCACCCTTATGCTGATATATGATGTAATTTTAAGGTAGAATAATATGCATAAAATATGCATTTTTTACTGAATATCTTAGTCCAGCAGGATGTTCTTATAAGACTTTGTATTATAAAAGAAAGGCTTGAAAAGAATGTGTTAGACTCTAGATTTAAAAATGAGTGCTAAGATTTCATAATGGAAGTTGAATATGTTCTGAAATCATGTGATTTTATCTCAGTTTTTCATCCTAGCTTCTCTTCTTCACCCTCTCCAATTAGTATATACAGAGATGTGGATACTTTTTCAATGTATAGTTTGTCATCTTTTGAAAAGAAGGTGATATAAAAATTGGATTGACTACATATCAGTTTATTTGACTATAATGAAATATGTTTTTGTTCAAGTGTTTTTTGAATTCTGCTAGGCTTGGTGTCATCACTACTACCCTGAGGAGCCTATTTCACTGTCTAGCCATCCTTACAGAAGAAACTTAGTTCCCAATATCCAGTCTGATCATTTCTTGACTCATCTTCATGTTACTCGCTCCCTTAAGACCTTACACAATGATAAATGTCTGATTTAGGAGTAAAGTAATAACAAAAGCAGATTCTTAAGGCATATTTTGTATTTATTCAAGAAAAACTACCACAATTAATACTACAAGTTGTTTGATCAGGATGGATGCACAAATGGAAAAATACACCTCTTGTGAGAAAGAAGTTTGTAGACCATCAAGACCTAATAAGTGACAATTAATTTAAAACGAATTTATTTCTTGCAGTGTAATACAATTTTTGTATCAGAATGGCTCAGCTTTCTCCTAACAGGAAAATTTGGAACAAACATGGCTTAGACATTGTGACTTTTATTACAAAGATGTCAAAAAAAGTGGTTTTTTTTTTTTTTTTTTTTGTAATAAAAATGTCTTGCCTTGGTTTAAACCACAGTACTTAAGGATCTGATGTTCACACAAATATTAAAATAACTAAATAAATAAATTATAGAATTCTGGTGTTGCAGTCTATCATTAGGATTATCTACGCTTATGGCACTTACGTCCCACATCTGGGACACCAATTGTAATTGGACTTCATGCATTTGATCATAACCTGGAAGGTCAGAATTTTCCATTCACTTCATTTTTCATTTACCTTTCATTTACACTGTATCTATTTTATTATTTTTTTAATGAGCATTTATTTATGAGGATCTTCTGGAAGTGTAAAAGACAAGTTAAATAACATCTGCCGCTCTTCTCCAGTCCACTAAGCTGGTCATCTCATTGTGGAAGGCTGTCAAGTTGGTCAAGCATGATTTACCTATTGTAAATTCATGCTGAGTACTCCTGATCACCTCTTATCTTTAATATGATGGGAAATGATTTCCAGGATGAGTTGTTCAGTCATGCTCCCACCACCAAGGTGCAGCTGACCAGCCTGTAGTTCAATGGATCCTCCTTATTTTACTTGAAATAAGCAGTGCACTTGCTCTCTTTCACTGTTCAAGGAAGCTCTTCAAGTGTCATGATCTTTCAAAGATAATCTGGAGAGATGACAATTATGCACTCCAAGTGCTTCAGTTTTGTAGGTGCTTGCTATCAATTCACACAGACTTGCTTATCTCAGTTTTGTTAAAATGGTCCTTAACATCATCCTCCACTGAAAGTAACTCTACATTGCTCCAGAATTTCCATCTGTTTTCAGGGACCTGGGATTGCTAATGCTCAGCTTTGGTACTGGACACTGAAGAGAAGGCATTGGGAACCTCAGCATTTTTCGTATCCAATAACCCTCCAGAAGGCTCATATTTAATCTTTCACTGCTAAGGAACACTAATAAGCCTTTCCTGTTCCCTTTAAATAGCTTTCTACCTCAGTTTTAAATGTTGCTAGTTGTCCAGGCTTGCAAATATTTAGTTACCTTAGACAAGATCCTGTTATTATCAGTATGATATGCATCTTTTCCCCCTGAATTCTGGAGTCATGAGCACTGATATGTTATGTTAACTAGATTAGTGTTTTCTAAACTTGATGTTTCTTTCTTCAAAGCTTTTCAACAGTGCTGACCTTAATTTTTGGAATCTTAATGGTTAATATTCTTAGTTGTCATTTCCCATTAGTTTATCTTTGAGACAAGGGACATCCGAACTTTCCTCAAAATGAATGTTTTGAACCATATCATGAATATTCTGCTTGTCCTTCTTCCTATTATTTCTTTAAAGAACAAGAACAAAAATACTGAATATGCATTTGTTTTTCCTGTACTTGACCTAGACTGTTAATGAAACCTAAAAAGCAAGATTAACATTCTCATTTGTCTCAACAGAGAAACAAAAATATAGACTGTTCCTCATCAGACACATCATTGTTCTGCATCTTGAATAGTTTGTCCAGATACCTTTCAGTATCACCTAACTTTTCAGTTTGTATTTACTTGACCAAAAGGAACATCAATCTGTCATCATAAAGTCATCCCCTTGAAATTCTTTTGTATCAGTCATATTCTCACTCATTGCATGGACAGAACTCCTATGCACGCAGTAGGGCAAACAGTGTTATTCATAACCCAACAACATATTAATGATTTGTAATATTGCAAGGGCTTAGAGGGATAATAAGTTTGTCCTTATATGTACAAAGATATTTCCAGTGTCATTGCAAAGCTACAGATAAGCTACAGAAGTACTGTAATGGCCCTCCCAATCCTTACTTTGGTTTGAACAACAAAGAGGCAAATTATAAATTAACTCTACTAGCTTAGTTTAAATGGCAATATTTTTGTAAACAAGATCTTATGTCTTATTTAAATATTGGCTAACAAATTCCTTAGGGGAAAAAAAAAAAGAACACCTGTGAATTCATCTACATTAAAATGAGGCTGGTTTATAGTAACTGAGCATCTGACATTTATAAATTCTGGGTTGTTTAACTGGAATAATGAGGAATGCAGCATCCTTTGCTTTCTATTTAATAAAGGTTATTTTATAAAAGGCTACATGCTACAGATTGATAATTAGCCAGTAAGCCCTTGCTAGTAAGACAGATCTGTGTAAATTAATATTTACTCTTGAATTTCTAAAAGATTTTAAGCATAATGCATACCATAATTAGCTAATGTATGTGCTTAAATCATGGTATTACACTACTGTTCCCTATTTCTTAATGTGCCCATTGACACAAACAGATGATTTGACCAAAATATTAGTAGTAACGAAAAACAGAACCTCTCTCAATGTTATTTTGTGCTTTTTTATGAGTTGCATATAGATCATGTTTAATTTCTTTTTGGCTACACAGAAACTTGCTTAGAAAAAAAATGATTATTATATTACATAATATATAAACATTAAGAAGATAAAGCAGAGTGAGAACCCTGGGAGACATTATTTTTATAACATAGAATAACATTTCTTTGTTCAGTGGATGGATCTCTAATGAATTATAATTTTTGTGCTTTTCCTTGAAACTGCATTCTCATTTTAACTCTCCTATTTTATGTACAGGAAATTTTCTTCCTTGATCAGTGAAGGAAAATGTGCTTACGTAATTCAGCAACTATCTATTATATTTAAAAAAAACTACATACTGAATAAGAGTTAAGAAGATCTTTTGCTGTTACGTGCTTTCATTTACTTCCCTTATAATAGTCATTAAATAATACAATTGCATTTCATATTCAAGAGCACCACAATATTGGTATTACTATTCCAAATGTTATTTTCATTCAAACCTTGGAATAAGTTTTTTCCACCCAAAAAGGTACATTATATTTCCAGAGCATAGTCTGGGAAGATAAGGTTCTCAGACCCAAACAGAAAGACTGAAACTGTACTTCTTGATAAGTTTTCTAGTGAAAATGCAGTGTGATTTACTTATGGTAATTAGTTCATTTAACCAGAACAACGTGCTGTCTGCTGCAGCAAAATTGAGACCAAATATTGCAGTTACAAGTGTCAAGTATAAGGGAAACTACATCCCACCACCCAGTGACATAGGGATAACTGCCCACCATCTTGTAATGAAGGCAGAAAGCAAAGAAAGCCTCATACTAAAGGCAAATGGAGATTCACATTTAACTGAGATGACGTCAGAGTATGATAAGTTTCTCTTTGTAATATTTGTATGCCCCTTTACTACCAAAAGCCTAAATAAGATACAAACAGTATGATCTCATACCACATTCTTATCTCCAAATTGAAGAGCTATGCATTAAAAGGGTTGACTAATCAGTGGATAAAGAATTGGTTGGTGGGCCACTGCCAGAGTGTTGCAATCAACAGATCTATGTCCAGGTGGAGGCTTTTGATGAAATATCCCACAGGTGTCCTTCTTGGGACCAATGCTCTTCACCATATTTATCAATGACGTAGATAGTGAGATAGAGCACACCTTCAATAAGTTTGCTGATGACACTAAACTGTGTGGTACAATTGATATGATAGAAGGAAGGGATGCCATTCAGAGGTACTCGGATGAGCTTGAAAAGAGGACTCACATTTGGTTGAACAAGGCCAAGTGCAGGGTATTTTACCTGGGTCAGGGCAATCCCAAACCTGAGTACAGACTAGGAAAATAAGTAATCAAGAGAAACGTTGTGGAGAGGGACTTGATGATTCTTCTGGATCAAAAGCATTCTACAAGCAACTGTCAGAAGTTGTACAATCACTAGTTCTTGTTTTCACAGGGGACTTCAACTTCCCTCATACACTGGAAATACAGTTCAGCAGACAATAGGCAGTCTAGGAGGTTCCAGGAGAGTGTGGAAGATAACATCCTGGTGTAGCTGGTAAGGGAGCCTATAAGGGGAGGGAACGGCCTCCAGTTGCTCCAGGGGAGATTCGTGTTGGATGTTAGGAAAAATATCTTTTCCTCTGAGAGTCAGGTGCTGAAACAGGCTGCCCAGGGTGGTGTTTGAGTCACCATCACTGGAGGTTTTCAAGATAAGTTTAGATATACTGTACTGAGGAATATGGTCTAGTGGGGTTGGTAGGTGGTATGGTTGAAATGGGTGAACCTGGAGGTCTTTTCCAATCTTAATTATCTATGATTGTATTATTCTGTATAATGTGAATGATAGTATGGACTCCAACAGTTACATACTTGTATTCAACACATACATATTTTCTGATGCAATTATTTCAGGTTTTTTTCTGTTTGATTTTTTTTTTTATTTTTTATTTTTCTTTTTCTGTTTTCTTCTCCTATCTTCAAATTTTGTCCCGAAGGAATTGGATGCTTCATCACCACAAGACCACTATCACAGCATGTAATGATCTGTATGATTTTTTTTTTTTTTCATGAACAGAAATATGGACAGAGATATCTATCCTGGAAGGCAACAAAAGGATGCACATATACAGAACAAAATGAAAGGGGATAAGAGTACTCATTCACACTACTTGTCATGCCCAAGTCCTAGCTTGTGGCTATGGCCTTGGTAAGATTCAAACCTCTGCATACTTTTGGAAACTTTTGTTTGTTCACTCCTTATTGCTCTGTAAACTAGACGTTTGGTTAAGACGAGAAATAGCACAACTGTAAGATCTTCTATTCCCAGCCAAGCTCTTTACTTTTCCCACACTACAAATGTGTTCTGTCACCAGCACCTCTTTCTTCCCACTCTTCCTCGACCTAAATTTGGTATAGAAAATGTTATATTACTCTTTGTTTCCCATTCCACATAAATTCAGCTCTTTTTTAATCTGTGGTGTTTCTCCCTTCTTGTTCCCCAAATATTCAAACTCCATCACTCTCATTTGTTAACACTGGATTGAATAAACTGTAAGAGATTATTTTTTCTTAATTCCTTGAATATCTGGAAGAGTTAACTTGAGGCCTGCAGAACAGAAAAGACTGTAACAACCAGCAAAGAGAGAATTACAAACTATTTAATGTAGTAATTTAATAATACCAGAACATGTGTATTTAAGGAGGTTTTAAATGAACAAGCAAAAAACTAGACAAGGGCAAAATATTTATATGAATTTAAGGAAACAGAAATTAAAAAAATATTATGGAGATAGAGCAACATTAATGAGAATATAGTAGAAATCATATACATTCTCACAACTACTACATGCTCCACAGAACCAGTCACTACTCAGTGCCGTACAGTGCTCAGTGCCAGCAGATTTGCTCTTCAGATGTTTGAATTTACAAGCAATAATTCAAAACTGGATCGAGTTTTGCCTTGTCTTGGCATTTTCATTGTGGAACTCTTCCCCTTTCCTTAGATATTTCCTTGTTTACATATTTTTTTCTGTTTTTAGAAATACTGGACTGAGTCATAAATTGTCATTTAACAGCAGTATTATACTTTTGCGCTACTATTTTCTAGTAACATAAGTCTTAAAGTGCCCCCTTTAAAATATATGTAAATTTCAATTCTTTTTATTCAGTTTAATTCACATTTATTCATTTATATCAATTTATAATAGAGAAAATATTTTGTGGATAAACTCTTGTGAGTTCTAATATGAGATGCCTAAAATGAGTCCCTTCTACCATGTACATATAGTTAGAAGATTGCAGTAGAAGCAGTTCCAGCAACTCTATAATGCCCAAGGTTTGACACGACAATCATAGAAATGAAATAAAGAACACACTTGTCTGCTTCCTAGTAGAATTAAAGCACCACTTTAGTTTTCTTGGTAATTCTGAAACTCTTGCCTTTAAATGCAGCTCAGACAGAATATATGCACAAACAAGTGCATATTGTATTTGTAACCTGCTCTCTTCAAGACATTATTTTCAACAGATTAAAGTTTCTATACAAGTGGAATCATGTTACCCAACAATAGAACATACTTCTCTATATCTGAATTTCTGATATATTTCAAAAACTGTGTAATTTTATGACCTCATTCAATTTCATATAGGAATCTCTGTAGGAATAGTTTAACTAATAGTAGTCTCAAAATTTGGAGCAGCTTTATTTCTTGGAATAGGAAGTCAGTTTGTTATAAAGGTTTCTGAAGAAGAGAGTAATTCCCTAGATTATGCTTTTTTACAAACTTTCTAACATAAGTGCATGAATATCTTGTAGAGAATGCATGTATGATCCATGAATCCATTACACTCTTTTTTTCCTCCCTTTTTAATTAATAATAGAAAAAATAACAATAACAACAAAAAGAACACAAAAAATGGAGGTAGCTTCTTGTTCCAGATGGCTGATTTCTGTCATCCAACTCACCATTTCAAGCAGCTTTAAGTGGTCTGATCAAACTTGGAGAATCTGCTTCGGAATGCTGAGCTACAGCTGAGCAAATGGACTGCTGAAGCAGATGTCTCAGTCCTGATTGCTCTGCTCAGTAACATCATTGCCTGGAAGAGATCTCACTGCTTACATAGAAATCCAAAGTCCTGCTTTTTTGCAGACATGGGGCCAGAATTTCTTTACAGTTTGGCAGCTGAACACCAAAATATCCACAAGGGAATCTCACTTAAGCATTCATGAAAAGAGAACCTACAGAGACTTCTGAACAGAACCTGTTTGGTAGTTTTGTGATTGTGAAGCATGAGACACAGTACTATTTAGTTTGCTTTTATGATTTCTGACTTTATCAGAACTTGCAGACAGTGATAATTTAACTGTTTTCTCATTCACAGTTCTTACTTCTATTTTTACTTTAAGGAACCAATTCTTAACTTCTTACTGTAAATACTGGTAGTGTTATCATGTATCAATGGTTTTAGATAAGGTTGTATGCATAATTGTACAAACAAAATTAATGAGGATTTATTTATCTAGAATGGTAGAGTTTTAACTAGGGTCATTTGCATAACTGACTGTCTAGATCCCTTTCCAAACGACTTCATAACCACAAGCAATTATGACTCAGTTAATTAACAAAATATTTTGATTCTAAGCAGCATTTAATACTTTTTTTTGTGTTAGAGTGACTTATAATTTTGTTACCTTTGTTTCCCCAGACTTCAAGGGATTCAGATTATACCAAACCTGCCAAATAACATCCCGAAAAAAAAGATAAAGCTATAGCAAAAATAGATAAATTGTGCTATATTTGTCTTGATTACTACTGTTACCACAATTAAACTGCAAGCATTCAGGTGTAACCTTGTTACATAAGAATGAACAAAAGTGTTGAGTAACAGGAAGTCTCCAATGTAAAATGACTTCTAAAACGTTCAGAGAAAAGCTTTTTCATTTATCTTCCAATTACAAGTGGCCATGAATTGTATGGAAAAAAAAACAACAGAGAACAAATAGCCCAGATGGGGAATCAGAAAACAATGAAGAAAATAAGACTAACAAACAAAAACACAAAACAAACCAAAACTCTATGAATTCAATCTCAACAGTACTGAGGAAAGGGGGAAAAAGAAACAGTCCTGCCACTTGAATAGATTAAAAGAAAATCTTTGTCTAACTTGAAATAGTGACAGCCTGTAATACAACATTTCACTTGAGTAGTATAATTTTTGTTTTCTTCTTACGTAAAATCACTTGGCAGAGGGTTGTAGAATGAGATTGAGAGACTCTAAAGACAGTCAAACAAATGGAAAAGATTTGATGACTCAGTGAGAGCTGTTTCTTTCATGATAATTTCTTAGTGTGAAGGTTTTTGGCAAGGATAGAAAACAGGATTTAAAACAAGGGGAATTATAGTGTATATTTGTGTGATTCTCTGACATAAGACAAACATTCAACTCCTTTCCTCTTTCAATACTGCTGCTAAGAAGGAAGGAAATGGACCTGGTAGATTATCAGATCAGGCACTCCCCTGCTTCATGAATTGTGTGCTTGCTGACTTGCAAATAACATTTGAACCTCCACTCTTACCTGCCAGATTCAGCAATGCAGAGTGGTTTAATAGTACTGAGTGTTCAATTTAATCTCTATGCATAAAGAACTATAATTCATTTATGTGTAATCTAGTGGTCTTGAAGTCGTCTCTTGTGAACATTCACTGACAGTCAATCAGGATTTTCACTCTTGGGATTAAAATAAAAGAAAATTCAAATGTTTACAGAATAAGAATTTTCACTTTCGTTACTTCAGTGCAAGCTTATTAGAAATTTAATTTTAGTATTAATGGGATAACTCAGTTTTGTTAGTGATAGACTCATGCTCACCCTCTCAATGAGTAAAATTTATAGATCCGTAAGTCTGAAGAGCAACTGGAGCATTTTAATCCCACTCTCATAAATCTGAGGAATAGAATCTGTTTAAGAAGCATAACATATGCAGACTCCAAACAATCCAAGCCCCAGATCCTCACTAAAAATAGTGCAGTTCTACAATTTCCATGAGATTTGAAAGTTGAGCTGTACTCCAATACCAGCAAGCAAAGAAACTGGATCAATTTTGTGATTCTGTGATTCTGTGATTCTGTGAAGTAGGGTATGTATGAAGGGAGCCATCTTCCTGCCTTGTGTGCTATCAAGAAGCAGCCACAAGCTGCCCTTTCTCAGGCTATCCCATTGCGAAGTGGGAATTTTTCAGTAGTTTACATTGACATCAAAACATTTGCACCATATTATACTACGCTATTTGGTACACCCAAGTGAAGTGCATCCAACAAAATTTGAAGAGAGAAGGCTTTCCATATAGTCACAATTAATTGCACAAAAATAATTTATGCTACTACTCTAAATTAGCTTCTATTCAGAGCAAAGTTCTGTTAAAATCAAAGTCTCCTATCATTGCTAATAAGATTTTAATCATTTACATGTATACTTGGGCTGCAACTTGTGCATTATTCAGGGAAAAGCGGCTTATTTCTCTCATTTCAGAGACCTGAATATTTTTTTTTCAGTTCACATTACTTCAATTTTATATTCATTAACTCAATACCAGAACTTAGGATCTGAAACATCTATTAATCAGAGATTCTAATTTAACATTAAACAATGTATGCAGTGAAGAGACGACTTTGCAGCAAACTTTTTTATTACAATCTAAATTAAGTGAAATGCTGGCTAAAGAGATGCTCAATTCCTTTGTAATGAAGAAAAGAAGAAATAAGAAAGGAACTACTAGTTCATTGAGGCTGATAAGGCAAAGCATTCACATCACTTGAGGACACTGAAGTTCTGATACTAATGACAAGAATATTCAGCTTTCTTCCTAGAGGAGATTCTTCCAAAGGAGATGCTTGCACCTTTTTTTCCTATCACATGGTATTAATTGCTGTTTTATGAAATATAACTTCAGATTAGTTTCAGACCAGTTTCAGATTTCATGTGTAGTAAGTAAAACAAAAGATTAAAGACTTTCACTGCATGGAAATAGTATATTTCATCCACGTGAGATTTCAACAATCTAACATAAGAATTTTTAAAGGCCAATTTAAGAAATCCTTTCTAAAATTATATATTTTATTTTACCTTTTTTATATGCTTCTTCTCTCCCTTTATTCTTTCTCCGATCCCTTCTCTCCATAACATGCTTATGCTGAGCTCCACAGCACTCTGAAATTGCAATACATGAGCCCTGTTTAACTAAAAAGTACAACCTATTTCATGATGTACTGGATCTTTTAATGTCCTGGCTGCACTAGCTTATTTCAAAGCAGATCTGAAGTCTATTTCTATTTATTTCAGTAGATGAAAATTTGTACTTGCTTGTAACTTGGAGGTATATGGACAATGCCAGCTACTGGTCCCTCCTACCTCTCTCCCCTTCTTTCTTTTTTCATCCAAACTCTTTATGATGTCAACTGGCTGGATTTTAGGACAAAATCTGCAATTTACAACTTAAAACTGATAAAGCAACCTACAATAAATAACTCTCATGATCTATCACAGCTATAATCAGAAGAAATCATACAAGTCAGTGTTAATTTCAGTTTGTATCTCTTGATTAGTGCCTGCAGAAAGGATAGTGCAAATGAGAAGGGAAATGAACAATCTAGCATATATGCTTATCACTAAAGCAAGAAGTGAGTCACTGTCTCATTGCCTCAGCTGTATGACAGGAAACATTTGATTCAGTAAAGGGAAGGAATGGGTGGTTTTCTTGTTCGTTGTGTGCTTTACTTCTACTTCTTCTGTAGATTCTATAAACCTAATAACATACAAGACAGCATTCCTATAGAAGTTTACAGAACAATTATTCTTCTGTGAAATAATTCATTTTTGAGAGTGGAAGAACTAATAAGAAAATATTTTGATTTATTGTTGTAGTTCTGGATGTCTATAACCACCAATTTAATGAATGCAAATCCTTTATAATTCTAATCCCCTTTTTCTGACTTACAACATTGCTCTCTTTTTCTTCTTTTTTATTTTTTATTATTATTTCTTTTTAACACATCTTGCAAATATGTATTAGAATGATGCATTTCCATAGATGGAATGCTAGTATTTAAGGTCACTTTTAAAGATCTTGCTTTAAAGCAGTTTCAGAATGAGTGTTTTTTAAAATAAAGATGAAGAGCTTTCAGTAGTAGTTTTTTGCAGTCTGTTCTGCCTTTTTCTAAAAAAAGAAATATAAACTAAAAAGTGCAGACTTATAAATCCTTATTGTACTCTTATATTTGTTATTTACTGGGAACTAATAGTGATCACTGTCATCAGATTTCATTGGACTTTTCTGTTTTTAGATAATGGAAGCAGACTGAAGTGAGCAGCTTAAGTGATCTTTCAGGGGCACTCTTTTTCTCACAACTTGTTTCATTGAAAAAATATTTTTTTTTTTCCAGAAACTTTTTTTCCTGCCTCTCATTTGGAGTGGCTTCTGTGACTCACCATCTTCTCTGTGCTGGATATAACCATGATATTGCTTTGATTTAGTAGTGTGTTATGTGGTACTCAGGACCATAAGGGAAAAAATAGCTAGTGGATGGGACTGAGGTCCTTGAAAGTTCCTTGCAATGTTCTTCCCTATGCAAATGTAGATATTTTCTGTCGTTGTGCCATAAATAGGTAGCTATGCTGACAGCAAAATCATGGGTCTGATGATAGAAGAGAGACACATAAGGGACACACTCCTAAGCATTTGAACAGACAGAACAATGATCATTAATTCAGATTATAAGCATCTAATTACGAGGATTAATAGAAAAGTTGAGAATAATGCTTGACTTCACTAACAAAAGATGACTCCACTAACAAAAGGTGGCAACAAAATCACTATTATCTTTGAAAACACAGAAGAAAGAGACATTTTCAGGAGAAAAAAAAATAATCAGATATATTCTTTACTTTAGATTGTCACATAGAATATTTTCAGAAAATATTACCTTAATGATTTTTAATACATCATCCTTGTAAATGATATTCTTATATATAAACACCAGTGGTTGTGAGAAAAATAAATAGAACTCGACGGCAAAGCATTTTGAACTACATCTATATATAAAGCTGGATAAAGAGAGTTGACCCAACATGGATGAATGTTCATGCAGGGTATTTATATTCTTTATAAAGATACATATTCAGTTGTCATCGGAAAATGGATAACATTAATTGTACGCATTCTCTCTGAATTTGTTGTCCAGACCTGCAAAATTTCCATCTCCACTTAGATTAGAAGTCAGATCAGTCTTTGTTGAAGGATTTAAGTCAAATGTTTTGTGTGTGTGGAATATAACTATTTTGGCTAAAAAACGCATTACTGTAAATCAATATTTTTACTTGTAACAATTTTCAAGATACATGTTGAAGGAACGCTAAAACTAGAATAATGAAACCAAATGTTGAAAACTATCAAACAAACAAAAAAAAAATAGTAGTAAAAATAAAATAAATGAACATTTTTATTTTGTAAGCAATTTGTTTAGAAGAATGTATTAAAAATATTTAGTTTTTCGGGTATTATTCATCATCATCTAAATAGTTATTGATGGAAGATTTATGAAGCCATCAAGCTATCTGGCAAACTACAAACAATTGTATCTATCAGGAGAGGCAAAATCTACTGATCTAGTGTATACAGATAGGGATAAGTTATAGAGGATTACACAAGTGGGAAATCATAAAATAACATCATAGAAAACTATTGTTTTTAGACCAAGTATATGCGCTCTAACATTAAAGTTCTACATATCAGATACATCTTGTATATCAACAGGGTGATGTTTATGTTTTAGCAGTCACTAACATAGTGTAAAGTTCACCTTGATTATTTCTGGGGTTTAGTACTTCTTCTGAGATGAAAGCATAGGAACTATTGACACAGATATTAGAGCTTACAAGTCTTCTTTAACAGTGGAGCATCACATGGAGATTACTTTCAATATCTTGATCTAGCTAATCAAGCAAATATTTAAAAACTTATGGCCACTTCAAACATATCCTCACAGTGTATGCAAAAAACCCCAAAACTTCACATATGTATCAAAGTTGAAACAACAAACTAACTAACAAAAACCTGCAGAACTTAACAGCAACTTAATTACTTCCTGTTTATGTATGTCTGATGTATATTCAGCAGACTTCACCATGTGACTTGTTCACCTTTACCTCTGAAAAATAAATGAAAATTAATAGCTGTTTTTTGGATTGGATTTTAAGCACTGAGCCTTGAAAACTTTAGGTCTTTTAGTGCACTGTATATGGCCTATTTTAGGCTGTGGTACATGCAGATATTGTGTCATTAGCATATGGGCTTTTAAAAAGAAAGTTACTAGCAAAAGTAAAGTTTCAAATGTGTTGAAACAGATAAAGGGAAACAGGAAGAATTTGTTCACAGTTTTTAAACTTCTTATTTTCATATAATACTCTACAATACATGAAATCTGACTGTGGTAAAGGCATTAAACCAAGTTAATGTAATTAGTATTCTGTTTTAATTCTTCTATCTCCCACATGGTTTTGGGAAGGTCTGGTTTACAGATTATTCTCAAACATGAGACTAGCAGCTGCAACTTTTCTATTCTAAATTAAATACCTTAACAGTGCACTTGAGTACAGCCTTTGCTGGAGGAAAGGGAATTCTGACATAGTAAAGGAAGGTAAGAGTAAGCTGTGTACTTCATAACCACGTTGTTTTTTGTGTATATGCATGCATATATGGCACAGTTTCAGAAGAATCAGATAGTCAGAACAAGGAAATAACAAAGGCTATCACACAACTTCTTCAAATACAATGGGCACTGAAATAATAAAAAAAAAAACAAGCAGGTTTTGATATATGCAGTATAACAAAGTACAACAATTTTTTTAATATTTTATGTTTTTAAGAAGCTAGAGAACAGAATCCAAGTACCTTTCTTCGATTAGAAGAAAGTTGCATGAAAGCTCAATGGTAACTCAGAAAGAGGACTTGCTTAACTTGTTGCAATAAGCTAAACCATGACAAGAGTACTGACTGAGGAGGTGGAAATCCCTACTGTCTATGCCTATGAGACATCAAGAATACCAAAGATCAAAAGGTCATCTTTTCAAAACTATGATTACAAGTGTACCTGCATGATGTTCTATGAAAATATTTGTTTCAAGACAAATTCACCTGAAAGTAGAATGTTAGAGTTTGCAGTCTTTAAAGTATAGCATGCATTTGCCTTTTTGTCACTATTGTAATATATTTTTTTATTCATTTTTTCCGTTTTCACCCATTAAATACATCTCTTTTGCTTCACTAAAAAACAGCCTTCATGAGTATGACACTTTATATCTAAATGTATGTAGTAATAATAAAGATTTTTTTTTGTTTCTTTACAATTTTAAGGGATAAAGATTAGAATATGGCATGTACTTTCCTCTGACAGGAAGAACAGTTACATCTAAGCACTGAGACACTACATAAAATCCAACTCCCTTCCATTTTATATACTAGTTTTCAGTTATTCAATCTTCTCAACAAAGGTTGAGTTTCAGTTTCCGTCATATATGTTTGTGTAAGCTACATTTATATGTGGAGAAAATTGTACACATTCATACATTTACTATTATTATTTTCAAATTGAGTGAACAAAGTATTCAGATAAACAGCAACAATTGTACATCTGGACTGCTTCTAAGATTTCATGTTAACATTTTCTGTCTGCCCTCACCACATAAAATTAAGAATTTCACAAATGAGAAATGATAGGCATTTACTGGTGATTGCATATTTATCACATATGGAATATATTGAACATAACTGGAAAATCTCTCTAGCTGCTTGTTGATTATTCTGCTTACAACTACCTTCATTCTCAATTAAACTTTTGTTCTGTGACTATAGATTGATTTTAATCACCCTAATAAAACACTATCACACAGTAATTGCTCAGTATGATTTCAGAGTGTCTTTACAGTATCAGATTTTCAATTTATATGATTTTCAACTTTATCTAACTGCCAAAGTTAATTAAATTAATTGTGAATTAAGTTACCTTAGTTAAGCTAATGACATACAGATTTACTATTCTTTCAATAAGAAATTCATTAGCATTCATTAGATAAGCCTCATGATTGCTTTGCAGTATGACATTGACAGATGAATGCATATCATGTGTTGTCAACAAAATGAAGTATCTAGTGGATGTCTTGCTAATTTTGAGGTGTGGTAGACAATCTGAACAAGTTCACCACAGACATGGATGAGCAAGTACTTGTATTAATAATGGGTTAGAATTCCCATCAATTTTCACTTATATGAGATCTGATTTTCTATTCTGATATTTCTTCTGCTGACATATTTGTGAGTTTTGTTGTGCCATTTCTTAAGGGAACAAAATTGAGAGATTAATTTTGTGGTTTTGTAAGTGAACATCATTATTTAGAGCAATGTACCATTATTAATAGTTTAGTATTTTCTAAACCAGTGTGATGGACTCCAAAGCTGTAGAAACATTGAAAATAAACTTTTTGCTATCTAGAATCCCAGTTGCCAAATGGAATTTATCATCTTATTTCCTTGGCCTCTTGCCTTGTATAAAATAAAATATGGGAAAGGATTGGGAACTATGTTCAAATCATAGATGATTAGGTCTAAAGCAACTAGATAATAGCTTTTAATGAATGAACTGTGCCACACTTTAAGCCTCTTATTTTCAACAGGAACTGATTGCAAAGACAGGTTAAAATGGATTGATCTTTCAGAAATAAGAGATCAATGATTTTCCCATAAAGAGTAAGAGAAAAATGAACTCTGTCAATAAAGATGGAATTGGGGTGTAGAGGGGAATTCTCTTAGAGCTATTGTAAAGATATGCAGTGACTGTTCCCTCAATGGGACATACCATGTTTTAATTCTGTTCCACTTCAACATTAGGCTGAGGTGGAACATCAGCATCTTCAGCAAAACACTGAAGTTTGAAGCATACAATGCTATAGGTAAATACTCAAGTGTAGTAAGTTGGCTGTTTTGAGATTTTAGAGTTGCATACTGCTGTCTGTTAGCATGGAAGACTCTCTACCCAAAATAAGGAAAAATCAAGAGTGGATTTTAGATAATGTGAATTTACTGTTGAGATGCTGCCCAGCATGGAAACTCACACAATACTTACATCTAAAGAGCTGATGATGAAGAGACTGTATTTAACCCTGATGACAGAAAAACAGATAGGAGTTTTGCTCAGCATAACAGTGACTGATACCTGTATGAACTTGTTGGACATTTTCATCTTTCTAGATTCATTCAAACAACTGAGACTTCTGAAATTATCGCGCTTGGCAACATGGGCAACAAACAGGAGGAGCTAGAAACTGTGCCGCAGGCGAGCTCCCACTTAGTTGTCAGTACTGAAACAAGGTGGGGATCATTCCCACAACTGGAGCACTGCAATGGATGACTATAAGCCCTTTGGATAGGCTAGGCAAGAAATGGGCTTGGTCTCTGTGTTAGAAAGTGTTTCAGTGTTACAAGGCTCAGGGCTGGGAATGATGATGCTTAATCTTTATAGGTAAGGATCAGGAGCAGAGGCAACAACTCTTACGTCCTGTTGGGGTCTATTATAGACCTCCTAACCAAGATGAAGAGGTAGACAAGGCATTCTATGAGCAGATGACAGAAGTTGTGCAATTGCCACCCCTTGTTTTCATGAGGGCCACAAACTTCCCTCACGCAATGGAAATATAGTGCAGCAGAAAATAAGCAGTCTAAACTATGTAGCTTGAATACTGGTAGTGGCCATTATTCAGAAATGTGAAGCTCTGTGCTGCTTAATTTACCCTTCAACTTTTGAAGATTTGCGATCTGCAAAGCCCAGTTTTAAATGGTGTTCCAAGAGTTCTGTACAAGCCCTTTGGCAGAAGACATTGCAAAGCATCATTCCTCCTCTTTGTTTTCCCCACCAGGTTCAAGACATTTTCACCACAAGGACTGATAAGCTCCACAATGACATGTTAATACAAAGCACACAGACAATTTCCTCCTGGACTCAGCAGTTCTAATATATTCTTAAAGCAGTTTGGTGTGATTAGACTGAAATAGGCAAGTTCCCAGTGACGACTGACCTACATATTTGAAGACTTCATGGTAATTTTCAGAAGTAAGAACCTTTGTTTCTAACATTCACATCTATCAATTTAAAACTTCTGAGAATTTTTATTTATGCATTTAATCATTAGATTTGGACACAAAAAACTTTAACTTGTTAAAAAAAATGAGTATCTAATTTTCCTGCTTTGATATGGATATGACTGAAATTTAAAATTTCTCATGTCTTAACAGGAACTATTGTTACAATTCCAGTAAGTTAGTGGGGATTACAAAATATATGAGAGTACTGCTAGAAATCAGCGTACCACAGTATGTATTTGTTTATGTATATATATATGATCACACTTTTCCAAAAGCAATTAAACCTTTCCATAATTTTTATTTCTTTAAATATTTATGAGTTAATATGCATCATTTCCAATTAACTTCTCTGCATTACAACATCTACAGCAAAATGATAATTGCAGCAATATCCATAGTAGTTTCATATACATAACACATTTTAATTTCAAAGTGCATTTTATTGCCATTATTTATTTGTTACCTATTTTTTTTTCCATCTGATTTGAAAGTCTTTCAGTAGATTAATAACTGTTAAGTTCTCATTCACATTTAGAAATATGTATATAGATCTTAAAGGAGAGTACCTCAAATTGGTCATTTGTAGCTAGTAAAGGATGTATGGTTTTTGAGATAAAAATTAAGTGCCAACAGTCTGCTTGAAGAGGCATTTGCACAGCAGTGTACTTAGAAGTGAGATATAAGTTCAAATCTTCAGCCTAGATTATTACACCATACATCTTTTCTCCAGAGAGGAGAAAGTCTCTGTAGTATGGGGGAGGCATTATGGGACACAGTGATAGAGGAACACTTATCAAAATAAGTGCTAAATTATATTATTCTAGGATTTTGTAGAAATAATGTAATCACTGAAACACACAATTTTCCACTGTTAAAAAAGCCCACCATAAAATAGGATAAGGATCTACACTACTTTGACTTTTTATTTTTTTCAGTGGTCTGTTTCACTTTCTCTGATGATGTAAAAAACTTAGGCATTCCTAGAAATGATCCAAAATCAGACTTACCTAAAACACAAAAGCAGATCTAGTCTAACAGACTTGAAGTACTAATTTTAAATATTAAAGTTGTATCTCAGATGAAAATATAAAAATTGGAGAACTGAATGTTGGAAGCATCTTTTTTTCAGATTTTATCTTAAAAATATACTGGAAAATAGCAGATGTTATGTAATAAAAGCAAAACAACAAAAAATAAACAACTCAAACAAATAAATCCAACATGTTTTTCTCCCTTTAAAACACAGGGATGGTGCATAGGAAGACCTTACAACAGTTATGCCTCAGTAGTAGAAAAATGAATGTGTTTAAACAATTTATATAATAACATTTTGAAAAATTCATAAGAAACCATCCACACTTATGAGGATTATCTCCACTTAATGGGGATAACCAGTAATATATGACAGATACAGAAAGCCCACCAGTGCTTCAGCAACAGCAACAACAAAACAACAGTTCACATACTTGTGAGTTCCTGAGTAGTGCGAAGTTCCAAGGAATTTCTAAGTATCTGCATGAATGGAAACAACAAAAACTCTCAAGGGACATTATTAATACCTACGTAGATATTCTTTGTTCAAATGTTTGCACCCATTGCTTTCCTTTATATACAGAAGTTTTCTACTCTGAAATACTAATTTGCTGTTAAATTGTCTACACAGAAATCACTGAGGAGCTTTTAAAAATATAGTTATTAGAGTTACTGGAGCACCTAAAATCAAAATGTTCTGAACAACAAAATTACCTAGAATTTTCTTTTGGATTTCAATGAAAGTGCTGAAAGGATGTATTATTATAAAGATTTTTATGTAATGTTATTTGACATCATTTCAGAACTTTTCACAAAATCATCAAAATATCTTACATATTGTAAAAAAAATCATAACATTTATTTAGCCAACAATTTGACACAGATAATGGGAGAGATAAGGCTAGACTAGGATAGGCTAGAATAGTCTAGTACTGTTCAGTTGGAACATACCTTGAATGACCACAAATTGGCTGTCCACTTCAGGCCAAACCAAATGATGAACTATATTATTTAGGGTATTATCCAAGTTCCTCTTGAACAATGACAGGTTTGGGGCATCAATCATCTCTATAGGAAGACTATCCATTCTTTAACCACCATCAAACTATTTTTTTTATTTTTTTTCTAAAATACAGTCTGAACCTCCCATGGCTTTGTGCCATTCCTCAGCACCTGTCTTTAGTTACTAGGAGGAAGGAACTGACACCTCCTTCTCCACTTCCCCCTCCTCATATAGTCACAGAATGGTTTGGGGTTGGAAGGGACCTTTAAGATCATGTAGTTTCACCCCACTGCTATAGGCAGGGACACCTCATTCTAGACCAGGTTGATCAAAGCCCCATCTGGAACAGACTTCAATGCTTCCATTGATGAAACATCCAGAAACTCTCTGGGCAACCTGTTCCAGTGTCTAACCATCCTCACAATAAAGAATTTCTTCTTTATATCTAGTCTAAATCTACTCTTTTCCAGTTTAAAACCGTTTCCCCTTGACCCATAGTCACGCTCCAATATAAAGGAGGGAGACAAGTTTCTTAGATTATTGTATACCCGGCGTGAGATTAAGAAGCAACAGTTCAAATGTTGGTCTGACCAGTTTATTACCAATATTGACCAGGGAGATGAGGAAGGCGGACACTGTTACCAATAAGTGTGATGGGGAAGGGAAGGCAAGTGATAGGAAAGATAGGAAAGAAGCAAGGATCTGTACAATGCAGGGAAAGTCACCAGCCAGGATCCCAGGGGTGGTCTGGTTGCAAGCGGCTCCGATGGTCTGAGGCAGAAGAGCAGGGGTGGCAGAAGTGGGGAGAACAGCAGCAGCGACGGGCAGCCCTGAGCAGCAAGCAGCTGTCCTGGAGAAGCGGCACCGGGTCAGCACAGGAGAAGCAGTGCGGGGAATGTCCAGGAACAGCGTCAGTCAGCACCGGAGAAGCAGTGAACAGTGATCAGCTCGTGAGGGTTCAGATGGTAGAACTCTTCAAAGGAGCGGCGAGGTCCAGAAGAAAGCAGCATGTCTCAGGCAGCAGGCCCAGGAGGGAGTTCAGCAGCAGGGATCATGAGGCTTCTGATGGAAGAACACCAACCAAGCTCATGGTGGTCCATCCCTCTTTTATCCTCCATTTCTCTTGCCTATGTGACAAATCCCACGTTAGCATGCCAGGCAAGCATCTCCTGAGATGGCTCCCCACAGAGATGAGTACCACACAAAAGCAGCCATTGAGCTGCAGCTTATCTCTCTTTCGTTGCCCAAGGACATGCCCATCTGCTTGTCCCTTAGACAAAGGATTTCACAACCCTTGCCCAGGACTAGCTTGGACGCATTCGGGCATGTTCATCAGCAAACTTTGAGGCAATGGTATAAAATAATAGTCTCTTACACCCATCTCTACATGATCTTATAAAAAAAAATCCCTCCCCAGCTTTCCTGTAAGGTCCCCTTCAGGTACTGCAAGGCCACTA
The DNA here is from genome assembly GCF_038088225.1 of Cyrtonyx montezumae. Classification (NCBI taxonomy): domain Eukaryota; kingdom Metazoa; phylum Chordata; class Aves; order Galliformes; family Odontophoridae; genus Cyrtonyx; species Cyrtonyx montezumae. Next base: position 5,741,317 of record NW_027072033.1, read on the forward strand.
TGAAGTCTCCTTAGAGCCTTCTCTTTTCCAGGCTGAAGACACCCAGATCTCTCAACCTGTCCTTGTAGGGGAGGTGCTCCAGCCCTCTGATCATCTTTGTAGCCATCCTTTGGACATGTTCCAACAGGTCAATGTCCTTCTTGTGCTGGGGGCTCCAGAATTTGACGCAGTACTCCAGTTGGGGTCTCGTGAGAGCAGAGCACGGGGCAGAATCACCTCCCTCCATCTGCTGGTCACACATCTCTTGATGCAACCCAGGATACAGTTGGCCTTCTGGGCAGTAAGGGCACACTGCTGGCTGATATTGAGTCTTTCATCAACTGACACCCCCAAATCCTTGAACTTCATGATGTTGGCATGGGCACATTTCTCAAGGCTGTCCCAGTCCCTTTAGATGGCATCTCTTCACTCTAACTGCACCACTCAGCCTGGTGTCATCTGAAAACTTGCCGAGGGAACATTCAATCCCCTTGTCTATGTCATCTACAAAGATGTTAATAATACCTGCTCCAACACTGATCCCTGAGGAATGACACTTGTCACCAGTCTTCATTTGGATACTAAGCCATTGACTGATCCATGAGCTTGCCAGGCACAGAGGAGAGAGTGACAGGCCTATAGTTCCCTGGATCTTCTTTTTTCTCCCTTCTTGAAAATGGGGATTATGCTTCCCCTTTTCCAATTACTTCACCCAACGACCAAGACCTTTCAAATATGATGAATAGTGGCTTGGCAACTTCATCTGCCAGTTCCCTCAGAACCTGTGAGTGGATCTCATTGGATCCTGTGGATTTGTGCACTTTCATGATCTTCACATGTTCCCAAAACTGATCTACATTTAAAACAGACAGATCTTCCTTCTTTCTGTTCTTAACTTTGCATTTTGCAGCTTGGGTGTTGTGGCTAGAGCCCTTTCCAGTGAAGACTGAGCACCTTAGCTTTTCTATGTATCTGTCCTCAGGGAGCTGCAGACAGCAGTGAGGTCACTCCTATATTCCTCTTCTCCATGCTATACAACTCAGGTTTCCGCAACAGCTCCTCACAGAACATGTCTTCCACTCCTATTATTAGCTTTGTATCTCTTCTCCAGATTCTTTCAAGGACCTTAGCATCCTATTAACACTGTGGAGATCAGCAGTGTAAATGGCCCTCCAGGTGTTGTTGCACCAATGCTAATTATAATGTGATAATTATCTCTGTTGATCACAAGGTCATGCTGTTTTTAATACACCCCAGAGTGTACCCTTCTTGTCTGCCAACTTTGAATGACAAATATTTTGCTAATAATCTTGATACAGGCTCCTTAAGAAATATGAAAGGCAAATGTAATTTCTACCTCTTTCTCTAATGTATGAAATAGAAAAGAAATTCAGAAAATGCCTTTAACTTTTAAAATACATCTACCAGTGAACTTATACTGAGAATCCAGTTTTCCCTGTTATTTACTACATGGAAGGAATGCAGTGTTTTGTTGAGTTGGTTCAAAAATCTGTAACATTAATAAAATTTGACTTCAAATTCCTTAGTTTTACTGGTACTAGCACATTGATATTACCATGCTAGTGCACAGAGAAGCTCAACATGCAAAGAAAATCACTGAATCAAAACAATAGAGATAACTGTTCATTTTACTGTCACACTATTTATGACTTATTGAATTTTTATGGAACAAAGGAAAGAATATTTCTTTCCAATACTGTGGTCTGTAGGAACTGTAACAAAATTCTATATGGTTGCTCAGCCCACGTTATTTGCCTACTTGACATAAGGGCAGGAGACATGTAAATGGCCAGTTCCTTTACCATGACAGCTTTGCCCACTAAGGAATCCAGAGCAGTTTTGTAGTGGTTTGCGCTCTTGCTAGGGGCAAGCACTTACGTCAGTCTGCTGACATGTCAAAGGAACAAAGCAGTTCTAGACTTCTGACCCAATCATAGATTTTGACTGACACATAAGCCTAAAGACACAGTCATGCAGGCATGAGGAATTTCCAGAACATACTTTCTGAGCCTGTGATCTATGATCTTTTCTTACTAAATGTTTCTCTAGAATCTTCCTAAATAACAAGAATACTTCACGTCCAGTTCACATTTTAAAAGTATAGATCGTGCAATTGCAGATGGAATAGGCATGCAGTCACAGCTGTGACTGCAAAACTATGGACATGCTGTTCAAATCCTGTTTCTCGAGTATTTATCTTTCATCTCAAGTATGTTTCATAACCTCTAATAAACTTTACATTGCTGTAGGAAACTGTTTCTGAGTTAAATCTCAGTGTGACATATCTAAGATACATTCACAAGAGTGTTTTCAAAATTTGATCACTACACTGTAGTTCCTCAGTGAAACATATGACTTCAGCACCTGTCTTGCTTTGTATTTAGCTCAAAGAGACAAATGTAATAAATGTTAATATAATTCTGTATTTCCGATAATAAACAACCAGACGAGAGAGAAATATGTTCATCTGATATTCAGTACTTCTATTCTTTTGGATCAGTTATTTGCATGGAAAACAAACCATCACCTTGGTTTCCTTAATTAGAATTCCCAAGTCTGAATCCTGTGCAAAGTATTTTGCCTGATTGCTTCCTCATAGCAGCATCTCCAGATTTTCCACTTCTAATCAATCTGCAACTGAATGGATACCATTTGCAGTCCTTGAGAAAATCCTCCACAGCACACAGTTTAGAATAAACTTTTCAAATAGCCTTGTCTATAAATAGTACCTAGTCTTCCTAATTAAAGTCTCTTACAGTTCTTTTGCTGTTCTTCCATTCAATTCAGGAGCTCCATCTTAGCAGAAGTTAGCATGTGAACACTTTTTTCCTTGGTTGGACTTCATTTTGTGACTAATCTGGAATTTTACCTTATTTTCTGTGTAAATCTTTCTCCTGTCTGGATGATAAGCAATCAAGCTCCAGATTAATTTTCAAGTTTCTTGTTCAAAATGTATAATTATTATTAATAAAAAATATAATTGTGGGCCCTCCAAAGGTTTCTTAAGTGTTAAGAATTTTCAAACACCAAATTGTGCCAGGAGAGACTGAAAGCATTTAAGACAAGGAGAGTGGTTCTGAAAGTAATCCCTCCTTTTTTGTTATGTTGGCCCGCAGTGACAGAGGCAGATGTTGGTAGAATGGCAGTAAAGGCTGAACCTTCTCAAAGAGCTGGGACTGCTTTGCTGGAAAGCCTCAGGAAAAATCTGGCTATCTAGCTTTTGTTCTTGCACCTTTCCAGGTTTTATATGGTGCCAAGCAGTTTAATCTACCTTTGAATTTATTAGCAGAGATGTGCACACACACGTGCGCAATACTGGCTATCTCTGTGACCATCAGCTGTTTTTGCACATGAAGAAATGGCATGTTCCCACTGTTTGGTGTCTTCATGGAGATTGCATGAAACTTCATGAGAGTGAAGAAGGGAACCCAGCTCACTGAGTATATCATCATCTTTCACTAGCCCATCCCAGTGTGGATGCAGGAGGTGATATGAATATTATACATCAGTAAGCAATATTCTGGATTTTTCTAACATTAAGAGTATTCAGTTTTTGCTCATTACCAGCATATGCTCTTCAAGTCGTGCACTTCAATGGTCTGATCTAGAAAATGTTCACATCCTGAATAATTTGCCATTACTGTCAAATTTGCTTGTGTTCTGAAGGGCTTTATTGTGCCTTCAGAATAACTCACCATCACTTTAGTCTGTCCACTTTGCAGTTAGTTGCTAACTTCACATTATTTGTGGTCTAATTCAGATCAAAGCTGGTAGAAAGAAAGAATTCATCATATGTTTGTGTTACATGTAAAGATTCTCTTTAATGCTTTTAAGTAATGAACTGATCTCCCAAACATCATTCTGTCTTCTGGAAGTACATTATTTTTCTATTTTACAGCCAGCAGTTTCTCTGCACATTTTAACCCCCAGTCCTGCCTAATGGGCTCTTATATCTGAGATGGACTCTGAAGGATTCAGCATTTTTCCATCTCAAGAAAATGTACAAGTAAAATCTTTCTCACCAAATAAAGATAAGCAGAAATGTATCTTTCAGTCCCTGTATCACTCCTGAACTTGCTCTTGAATATCTATATGTTTCAGCTTACTGAGATATAGGAATTTATGTGAAAAACTGTATAAAGAATAATGCAAAACATGTAAGTGAGAGAAATCATTTAGGAAACAAACAAACCAAACAAAAAAGTCACATTTACAGAAGTAAAAATTGAGGAAAAAGTAGGTTCTTGAGCAAGGGGCTTCTTGAGTCAATCTCAGTACTTTCAATTGAATAAAAACCCAAGTTTTCTGAATCTGACTATGTAGGTTTGATCCTTCAATAATTTTAATGGAATTTCAACTTAGTCACTTACTTGGGGACACTGCCAGAAATGTGCAGTAGTACTTGAATAGAAGAAGCTGCCTAGCAGTAGAAAACAATAGCTTATGGGCCATAATCATTGTTGATACAAGTTCTGCACTGAAGAAAAACTGAAGATAGGCTTAAAGGAAAATTTCCTCTCTGCTTCTGCTAAGCTGCCATTCTTGCACATGCCTTCTTTTGATTCTCCTTCCACAGAAGCTGTCACAGCTTTTACTTCTATTGTCTTTGCCCAAGCTTGTTAAGTCTCAGTTAAAAAAATAAAATGAGAAAAAGCAAGTTTTATAATAATAACTGCTGTATAATAGTACAGATTACAGTTATATAGAGAGAGGTGGAGGACTGCATTAGAAGAAAGGATTTTGAGCTGGAAAACAACATCTGAAGAAGGTCAGGAGATTTCTTTTACACTTGTCTAGACAATCTGTGAGACAGCAGAAAGGACCACAGAGGTCTGAAAAGGAGCAGGACAAATGAGGGAAGAGTGAAGCAAAGAACCAGAGGTTGCCACTTGGCTGATGTGGCACAAACCAAAGTTGTTTATCACAGAAGTTGTCCATAAATACTGTTCATGTTTAGAATAAAGTGGCTTTGTGTTATGACTCTTAAGTTATGAAGTCCATGTCTTCATATTATGACTCTCATAGAGTCATTGTGAAGTCTATGATTTTTGGCCCGAGACTGTACATGCAGGAATACTCAGGTATGAAAAGAAATCTGGAAATGAATCAGAATGAGAAAGAACACCATATTGGTGTAGAGCTTGACTGGGAGAGATTGAATCTTTTTGTACATTGAGAACAACAGAGTTGCCACGGTGCCATCTTCAGGGAAATAATGTACAGTTTTGTCAACAGTTTACAGGCCAGTTTGTTCCTGTTCCATGAAAAATGGAGCAAGGGGACCCATGGACACATGCCCCAGGAAAGGCAAAGGGAACAAGGGGAAAGGATAGGGAGATGGGCCTAAGAAAAAGCCAGCAGCAATGATCTGAGGAGAAAAGCTAAGTAATTTACTAAATAAGATAGCAGAATATAAAACAACACAATAAAATACAATGTAATTGGAATTGAAACTAATAAATTAGATAAAATGAGTGTCCAAAAACCAAAGGCTCTGACTGAAGGAAAGACAGCTGGGGAGCACGCATGCTACTGGTATGATCTGAAAAGGAAAAATAGAGGGGTCTCATGACTTGCCAATAGTTTTATCTTTCCCTCTGAGCAGAAAATGGAAAACTACAAAGTAATGCCAAGTCCTCTGGGGTATGTACATTTCTGCTGAGACAGGTATACCCAGAACTATCGGTGATCCGCAGAACTGGAGCATTAACTCTTTAACTCGCAGTGATGTTATGATGTGGAATATCAATAACAAAAAATCATAAAACCATTACAAGTTTCCTTCACATTTTTCATGAGTGAGAGATCTCACAGGATGACACTCATTTTTTCTTTTTTAATTTCTTTCTTTTGTCCTCATAGTGCTTTCCCTACAATAAAACTGTCATCAGAATTTGCAAAGCAACCCAGAACATCAGTTTAAACTGTATTTCCCAGCCGGTGTATTTATATGGTAAAGAAGTGTCTGCCTGTATTTACAACATATACAATAAAAAAATAAATATATTTATATATATAAATACTATTATGATTTGGCTCCATGCTTCTTTTAAAACTACCAAACTGTGAGAATCTAGTTTTAGATGTTTGTAGAAAAAGGAAAACGTTAGTAAGCATCATCAATTGAAAAGAAAACAAAAACAAAAACAGAACATGACAACAAAAAGCAGTTCGAAGAACTAAAAATATATGTTTAGAATTTCTGAATTTCTGATATAAGATCACTTGCGCTTCAAGTATACATGAAACAATAAAATTAGTGGTTTACTTTCAGTTGAATCTTTTCTTACGGCCTAAAAAAAAGGAAGCAACAAATAAGTGAGTTTCTCTGCTAATAGGTTCTGGAGCCTCCCTTATTTTTCTCTCCCTCTATCTCTTTTTTATAAGAAAGACAGTAAGGAAATTAATTCTATTGGAATAACGGACGAAGACTACAATCTTGAGCAGCTTCCCAATATCAAATCAATAGTGGTCTGTCAGTAGGTTTATACATTGAATTAATTTCTGAAGGAGAAAAAAAAGGCTGAGAATTTGCTAATGGTTTCAAGCCATTCTGTGTTAAGTACACATAGCAAACAAGAATAATAATAAAAAAAACCCTGCCATCTGGCTGTGGTCAAGCTCTGTCACCTCAACCTGTGCAAAAACCCCATTTTTTGTTCTAGGCACAAACACATCTTAGATAAAAACTACCAAGTTACAATGAGTTTATGTAAGAGATCATCTTAGATGAAGCTCCAAATAGTTCAATAATGCTGAATTAATTGTTGCTAATAAAGTAGAAAAGTTCTCCAGACAGCTAATTCTCTGCCATTCCAATGGTCACAAAAGTGTGCTTCTTAGAAGGAAGGGCAGGTAGAGAGAAGAGGCACATACAAAGTTTTTCAAGGGCCTGTGAGTAAGCAGCCCACCTTGATACTTTATGAATTTCTGTGTTACAGCTACAGAATTGCTCTCAGTAGCTTAACAAGAAGATTTCTACTTGTTAAGGCCAGCTATCACTCCTGGTGATTTTGCAATTATTCAAGCACTATGTATCTTGAAACAACAGATGTCACTGAATTCATTATAATGGGAAATATACTTCCAGTCTATGAAGTTTCATGTTACTGAAAGGGCATTTCAGGGCAGTCATATCTAACTTACTGAGTTTGCTGAAAGCAACCACCTGTATGCATTTTTTAGTTTTATATAGTATTTACATTTTAATTCAAACATCTGACCATAGCCCACACTTTTCCATTCTCCATTTCCGTACACGTCTCATAGGTGTCGCATAATGCTGTGCTCAGTGCATTAGAGTGTGGTCAGCAGGATGAGTAATACAAAGAAGAGAATTAATTTTAAACCAGTAACATTTTATTTCCCTGCTTGCCTCTTCTGAATTAACACACTATGCACCTACACACATTACTTCCCAAATCAATCTTTGTTGGCACCTGGATTATGGTTTCAGTTAAGAGGCTTTTTGAGAGCTCATATGATCACCAATCTAATCACTGATTATCTTATGCCTGGTTTTAATATCCAATCTGGACAGGATATTAAAAAAAAAAAAAAAAAAAAAAAGGAGAGGGGTGGGGGATGGATGCTCTAAACCCCATCCAGCCTGACTTTGAATACTTCCAGGGTGGAGGAAATTTCTTCACAGAGATTTCCAGAGCTGGACTCTTCTACACATGGCTTTCCCAGGCTGATGCACTGGGAAATATCACAGTTTTCTAATGGAGTACACTTCAGAGTAAAAATTCAGTCCCAGGCTTTCTTGTGTTGCATAGTCTATCGCTAAGGTCATATGATATTATGAAATTATAATATGAAATTATGTCCATCCACCTGTTGGTTAGCTATTAGAGCTTCATTCCTACGAAGTAAAGAAACCTCCTAACTCCTTTCTAGCTGGGTGGATTTCCACTTATTTAACATCAGGTGATTTTAATTGATAGATTGTTGTTTTGTGGGGTTTGTTTGTAGAGTATGTAGCAATTAGCTACAAAAAGTTTAAGTATATGGAACTAATTACAAAACATTTTCTGTCAGATGACCTTGGTGTCATTAATATATGGAACACTAAATGTGAATAATGAAAGGCAACATTTAAAAGACTGAGGCCAGATGTGCTGTTAAAAAAATATTTTTGTGAGTTACTGGATATTTTGACATGGCTCATTGGGAGTGAAAAATCAGTGGCAGCCACCAAACTGACATGATATATGTCAATCACGTCGGGGACATTTAGTGTTTCAGTGAAGTGCTGGAGGAGAACTTTGTCATAGCTCCATTTGGTTAGAAGGTTGCTTTGTCCTAGAAAGGTTTCCTTGCATCTTTATGCTCACTGACTCCTATCATTTTCAGAGGCAAAGCTCATTTATATATTCAAGGGCAGAGTTCTACTGACATCCTCAGCTCTGGGAGAATAAGTGTTTTCTTAAGAACTAGGATATAAGGAAAATCACAAATCAGAGATGACTATTTCCAACTGTCTGATCTAAAACCAAAGTAATTCATATACTTAATACTACAAAACTCTTTGATAGATATTTGTTTACTCGCCTTTTTTCTGCATACATTGTCAATAGCCTTTGACTAACACTGTTTCTATGGGTGTTTTTATAATTTGCAACTAAAACCTGCTTGTGATGAGCTCTGAAGATGAGCAACTTAGATTTGGACTATTCTTTTCTCACTCAGAAGGAATTGTATATTGAGTATCCTGTAGTATTTTTACAATTATTTCCACGGCAAAGGAAACAACAACAAAGAATTGAAAGGAAATGTGAAATTGTGAAGATGAATCATATTTTTATGGACACATCAACCATACTCCCAACTTTAAGGTGATTTTATGGTTGTAAACACATTTATGTTGTAACTGACTCCATAGCAAATGGATTTGCTTCAGCTCTTTCCATGTTAAACATGGTTTTGTTTCATTCCTGGTGATTTCTGCAAGTGAGAAGCTGGAGTAGCTTTATGCATTAGGTATCTGTTTTTCTGTATGGGAGAACTGCTACTTCATCCCTAAGAGGAGACTTATTCAACTTGGAATTAATTTAAGGGTTGTGTTAAGCAGGTACTGAACTGCTAAAATAGAGAAATCAAGTACTCTCTACTTTGCTGTAGGAAGATAGGATGAGAAAGACAATCTCTACAGATATTCTTGGCAGACAAGGATAAAGCAAAAGCTCTATTAAAAAAATTACTGTAAAATGCAGTTTATTAACACAGTGTAAAATACTGATTTGTAAATATTTTATTGCTTTCATCAAATGTATTAAAAAAGGAGGAATAATAACAAATTTGCAATGCTCTTTTTAAAGACATTCATCTTTTTGTCTCTATAGGTACTGCTTAGTTGAAAATAAAAGATTATACCTTAGTTTTCCATCATTGTTTCAATTTTGCATTTCAGATAAGATTCTCTGTGCAATAAAATGTACATGGCTATACAAGAATTATAGAGATTAATTCAGTATTATATTTAGGATTTAACGTATAATATTATAAATAATAGAAATATTTAACCATATTTATATATATATTTAAAAATTGTAGGAATTGTAATACAATGTTATTGATATAAAATAATAATAATAATATAAATAAAAAATGATACTATGATAATACCATGTACATCTCCAAAGTCTATTTTTTAACACTTTTAAAATTGTATTTCACTCTCTCAAAATAGTACTTATTCCATATTCTGTGCTGTGCATTGCTTTATCCTGACCTGTAGAATTTTGTTTCCTAGCAAACTTTGTTTCCTTATACTGCAAAATAATTTTATGACAGACACATTGTAGAACAAATAAATAAGCAAATAAATAAACCTCTTTAATGTATTTTATATTGTTTTTCTTGTTTCTGGCAGATAAGATTTTTGAGTGACAGAAAAGGTACAGTTAAATAGAGGCAGAGCTGAGGGCCATTGAGTAAAAACCTAAGAAAAATATGATGAAAAATAAACAGTAGATGTTGATACTTCTTCTGTATACACAAAGAAGTGGGATGGACTCCTTTATTTCCACTGTTCTGTCTTCCACGTGTGGTTATTTGGGTTTCTTTTTTGTTTTGTTTTTTTTTATTTCTAAAGTATTATATTTTCTATAAGTTTTATTGCTTTAGCTTAAGCACCTTGATTTCTGAGTGCTCCTTCATTTACACAATTCACAAGCAACCCTATATGTAATTGCATGCAATGTAACAAATAATTGATTTCATCAGGTTTAGGATGAGAGAAACCAAGACTTACAATGTTGGTGTTCATTCATTTTTTAAGAACTTAATCTTCTGAGTCCTTGCACAAAGATATTTGTACCCACTAAGTAACTATCCATTTCTCATTTTTCTATTAAATAAAAATAAACTTCAGCTATTGGACATTTGAACATTACACACATAAAAATCCATGGGTCCATCATTAACTTAGGAGTTTTTCTTCTAAAAAATCCTTTTTCTATCCTCTTAATAACTAATGCCTTTAGAGACGGGGTCTAATGATCACATACACTTATTATGTTCTTATTAGAACAGGACTGGTCACTTTTTTTTACTGATAAATAAAATAAAATAAAAAGAGGGTGATATATCCAAGTCTTTAATGTACAGACAGGTTTAAAGGAAAACAAAACAAAACAAACAAACAAAAAAAAAAACTGATTTCTTCAACCAGACATCTGTGATTGGCAGTTGGGTGAGCCCTGACTGCCACTGAACTATAACTTAAAACTGAGAAGTCACTTTTACATATTAAGTGAATAAATAAAATGATTGTGCCCCTCACCACTTATCTTTCACATTTACAATAATAACAGGTGCATTACAGCAGCCCAGCAACAAAGCTGATATTCACCTCCTGCAAAATAGTTTTTTGGGTTTTTATTTCAGCCTTACATGATCAATGTCAGAGAAACTGCATTATTTTTCTCTCCTGTGTCCTAAGCAATTTATTTCTAAATTATGGAATTATTTTTAGCAAGTCTAGCATGGCACCTAGGGACGACAATAACTGCGAGAGCCTTTATGATGCTCTGTTACAAAGATGAGAAACAATATAATTGCAGGATTTGAAACCCTACTCAAGTTGCCTCTCTCTATCTTCAGGCAAATAAATGTATTTATAAGTTTAGTGTGTAGTCTCTGTTTTTTTGTCTGATGTCAAGCTCTGGGAACCACAGTACTCCAACTCAGTAATACTATCACAATTGATATTTTGGTATGCTGAGCTAGGAAAAATTGAGCCATTATTATGTAAAAAGTTACATAAATGAAAATTTATATTAAAAATATAAGAAACAAAAAATCACATAAGAAAATTACTCAATTGGGGAATTATAATATTACAAATGCAGTTTTATTATCCCTATTTCAAAATATTTAACACGTTTCTTGTCCTAAAAGGACAATAGATAAAGGTTTTTGTTTGTTTTTGTTTTTGTTTTTTTTCCCAATATCAGCAAAGTGTGCTTGTCTTTTGGCATTTTTCTGTTTATATTCATTCACTTTCATTTAATGAAATACTGAGAAGTAGCATTAGTCTTTTTCAGGAAGGTTTCAGTTGTAGCATATTCAGATCTAGTGATATATTGTGCAGGGATGGCATTCATTTCTCATCAACATTGCTGCATCTTACACTGAGACTGGCAAATTTGTCATTACCAGTGCTTTGCAGACAAGCTAGACCTTGTTCTCACCATTAAGGAGAAGCTGGGGATAGGGGGGAATGTGAAGCTCAAGGGAAGCCTTGGCTGCAGTGACCATTAAATGATGGAATTCATGGGCTTTAGGGCAGCAAGGAGGACACAGAGAAAGCTCACAGCTCCAGGCTTCAAGAGATCCTTCTATGACTATTCAGACATCACTTTAATCTCATGAATAATGAGAGGAAAGAGATAGAGAGAGGAGAAAAGAGGAAGTTAGGCAAAAGTGTCAGGAGGCCTGCATGGATGAACAAGGAGATCCTGGATAAACAAAGACACTACAAGGAAATCTACAGAGGATGGAAGCAGGCAGGGATTGGGTTAAGCCTTAACAGATTTAAACCTGTACAGGGACATCAATGGCAACAAAGGAAGCCTCTATAAGTATGTTAGCAATAAAAGGAAAACCAAGGAAAATGTGTTTCTCTCTATAAAGAAAAGAAAGCCTTGATTATCTGTGGTATGGAGAAGGCTTAGGAACTCAGTAATTTCTTTTGTTTCAAATTTTACTAGAAAAAGTTCTGGTCATATTGCTCTAATTGAAGAAGGCAACATGTAGAATAATTTCTTAAGGTATAGCGTTATTCATTGTCATTCAAGGTAGAGATCATTCACAGGGACTCCAAAGCAGGGTGGAGCCCAATGGCACAGAGGATGGAGCAGACTGGAGACTGCAGCAAAGTTCTGCTATCCACTGTAGACAACTTTAGTACTTGGCAACATCAGGAAGATGTTCTAGGAAGAACAATGCTGAGATGGGAACTTGGTGGTGCCAAACTGTTTACCTGCTACACCCTGGGCCAAATGTCATCTTTTTGACAAAAGTCATCTTGTTGATGAAATGCCATCCTTTGGTGAACTTCACTCATTATAATATGAATACACACCTCCATTCTGAAAGCTATCCACCTTCAATGTGTTATAATCCCTCACTGAGCATGCACTCTGACTTTTTTTATACCTTTAAAAGTGAGGCAAGAGGATTTTATGTTAGTAAAAAAAAAAAAAAAAAGGATTGTAATGATTAGAGTCACTCAAGCTCCACCTATAGAATAATAGTATAAAAATGGCATAAAAAAGGGAGAAGATAAGGAAGGATACAGGTGAACACTTGATGACTCTTAGAATTACCTGATGGGCAAAGCCTCTCTTCACCCCCATGGAGTTGCCTACTGAATAACATTCACAAACATGGTTATGATGGCTGCTTCCAGGGAAATTTAGTAATCTCTTAGAGTTTGCTTTATAACTTAGCATGTTGTGGCCAGGCTGAAGTATACATAGTTCTTTACATGTGCTTTGTATTATTCTTGGTTAAACTCACGTGCTCAGACAATGAATCTTCAGTGACAATCCAAAAAATCTGTAATCTGCTACTAATAACTGCACCATTCCCTAAGATAACCATATGAATCCTGACTGAAAGCCACGGAAGAAATTATGAGTGGGTTATGAATAAACTCGTGGAATGCCGCTAAATGAATCAGGAAGTGAATTATTTATGAATCTGCAATTGTGATAGTTCATATGTTGAACATGACTGGACTTACAGTGCCAAATTAAGCATCAGTCAGAATACTGATTTTTAACATGGCACAAATGCAAGGACTAGGAGAATGGCCCATTGCAGGACCTGATAGGTTTTAGACCATCTAAGGAACCTGAAGGTACACAAGTCTATGAGATTGGATGTTAGATCAAGTTGCTCTAACAGTATTCATTATATATGAGAAATCATGACAGTTTAAAGAAGTTCCCAATGGCTGGAATACAGGAAACATAAGCCTCATCTCTAAAAGGGAAAAAAGAACTAGGGAACTACATGCCAGTCATGTGTCCCATGACATCATGAAGCATATTCTCCAGGAAACTATGCTAAGGCATGTGGAAAACAACGAGGTTATTGATGACAGTCAGTACATCTTCACTAAGGGCAATTTGTAGCCAGCAGATGTGATTAACTTCTATGCTAGGGTTACAGCAAAATTGAACTGATATCAACTACCTGGACTTGTGCAAAGTTTTGGCAATCTCTCACGTGATATCCTTTTCTCTACATTAGAGAGACATGAATTTTATGGATAGTCCACATTATGGATAAGAGATTGTCTGGATTGTCACATTGAATGTTCCCTTAATAGCTTTGCAAATGACAGCAGGCTGAATGTTTCGGTCACTGTGATAGATGGGAGGGATGCCATCCAGAGAGACCTTGACAGGCTTGAGATGTGGGCCCATGTGAACCTCATGAAGTTCAGCAAGGCTGAGTGCAAGGTTTTGTCCTTGGCTCAGAATAATTCTTAGCATAAATACAGGTTGGGTATCGAATGGATTGAGAGAATCCCTGAGAGAAAGGATTTGAATGTGTAAATTGATGAGAAGATTAACATGAACTGACAATGTGCTCTTGTAGCCCAGAAAGCCAGCCAGTTTCGGGGCTGCATCAAAAGAAGTATAAGCTCGAAAGAGATGAGTTTCCTCCTCCATTTCATACTCATAATACCACATCTGGAGTATTGTCTTTAGGTCTGGAACCCCCAACAAAAGGACATAGACCTGTTGGGGCAAATCCAGAGGACGGACACAATGATCAGAGTACTGGACCATCTCACATATGAAAACAAGTTGATAGAGCTGAAGTAGTTCACCCTGAATAAGGGAAGACCCTGAGGAGACCTCATTGTGGTCTTCCAGCATCAAAGGAAGCACACAAGAAAGCTGGAGAGGGACTTTAGTGCAATGATAAGACAAAGGATAAAAGCTTTAAACTAAAAAAGTCTAGGTTTAGATTAGATACTTAGAAAAAATATTATCTGGGTGGTAAAATATTGGAACATGTTGCCCAGAGAAGCTGTGGACACTTAATTCCTGGAAGACAAAAAGGCCAGGCTGGATGGGAATTTCAGCAGATTTCTTGTGTCAAGGAGGCTGGAATTAAGTGATCTTAAAGGTCCCTTTCAATTCAAACTATTCCAGTATTCTATGATACTAAATAGAGAAATCTTCACCTATTTTTATATGTCATAATATGCTCCCTCAGTTAAGGTTCATAATCGTGTTTAACTATAACAATTTTTTCCTCACAACTGCTGTACCACAAAGGGAAAGCCACAGAGATGATATCCTAAGCTTACTTTATTGCTAGTGGATGAAGGGAATTTCATTTTAATATTTGAACAGTAGTCAATTCTCCTGAAAAGCCATAAATGTAGCATAACAGTATATTAAATATTGCAAAGGAAACTCCATTTTCCTTGGCCTTTTTCCCTGAATGCCATCACGTTTCTTTTTCCACAGTTGTACTTGAAAACTGAAGGTAATGTTTAGGAAGGTAAAATGCAAGATAGAACTTGGGAAAAATTCTCACAATCCTGAGGAGAAAAATATCTTCATATAAATTACTATTTTAGAATTGTATTATTGTTATTAATATAATTATTTTTACTAGTATTGTTATTTGTTATTTGTTTATATTACTAATATGATACAATGCAATTCAGTACAGTGTGATACAATGTTAATATTATATGTATGGAAACAGAATTTTCTCTAACAAAATGGTAAAATGGACTAATTAAGAGCAGCTAGATAGATACAGAAAACATATACTGTATGATCTTTGCTTGCTTCATTTCAGGTCCCTGGGACTATATGGAAGACACCTGAGTTCAAACCTGGACAAAACCAGAACAGAAACAACTGGTATAAATGTATAGATATATATGATTTTTTTTCCCTTCTTATTTAAATGAATGAAGGTAAATTCTCACTTCATGGAGGATTGAGAAGACAGATATTTAGATAAATATTGACTTTTAGTCTGTCTGGAACTGAGGGAGGCTGAAAAGAGACAGTGCCAAATCACAGAATCATAGAATCATAGGGGTTGGAAGGGACCTCAAGAGATCATCAAGTCCCACCCCCCTGCCAAAGCAGGTTTCCTACACCAGGTCGCACAGGTAGGCGTCCAGGTGGGTCTTGAATATCTCCAGAGAAGGAGACTCCACAAACCCCCTGTGCAGCCTGTGCCAGTGCTCCGTCACCCTCACCATAAAGAAGTTCTTGAGCACATTCGTGCAGAACCTCCTGTGCTGCAGTTTCTGGTCATTTCCCCTTGTCCTGTCTCCACACACTGCTGAAAAGAGTCTGGCCTCACCACTTTGTCCCCCACACCTCAGATATTTATAAACCTGGATCAGGTCCAATCTCAGTCTTCTCTTCTCAAGGCTAAAGAGACCCAGTTCACTTAGCCTTTCTTCATAGGGGAGATCCTCCAGGCCCTTCACCATCTTTGTGGCCCTCTGCTGGACTCTTTCCAGGATATCCCTGTCTTTTTTATCCCGGGGAGCCCAGAACTGGACACAGTACTCCAGATCAGGCCTCACCAGGGCACAGTAGAGAGGGAGGATCACCTCCTTGACCTGCTGGCCACGCATGCTCTTTTCAATGCATCCCAGAATGCCACTGTACCTCTTGGCCATGAGAGCACACCGCTGGCTCATGGTCAACCTGTCATCCACCAGGACACCCAGGTCCCTCTCTACAGAGCTCCTCTCCAGCAGCTCATCCCCCAGCCTGTACTGGTGCATGCAGTTATTCCTCCTTAGGTGCAAGACTCTACACTTGCTTTTGTTAAATTTCATCTGGTTTCTGACTGCCCAGCTCTCCAGCCTGTCCAGGTCTTGCTGAATGGCAGCACAGCCTTCAGGAGTGTCTGCCAATCCTCCCAGCTTCATGACATCAGCAAACTTGCTGAGGGTGGCCACTATCCCCTCATCAAGGTCACTGATGAAGATGTTGAACAAGGCTGGACCCAGCACGGACCCCTGGGGAACACCGCTGGTTACAGGCCTCCAACTGGACTCTGCACCACCAATGACAACCCTCTGCGCTCTGCCAGTAAGCCAGTTCTCAACCCACTTGACTGTCCACTCATCTATCCCACTCTTCCTCAGCTTTGTTATAAGGATGTAATGAGAGACAGTATCAAATGCCTTGCTGAAATCAACGTAGACTACATCCACCGCTCTCCCCCCATCCACCCAGCCATTGACAACATCATAGAAGGCCACCAGGTTGGTCAAGCATAACCTCCCAAAGAAAGATATAAGATGGTACATGACCTTTCCTTATTAACTAAAACTTCTAGAAAGTATTCTGGAATATAGTAATGAGAGGGAAATTTGGGTAGAAAAAAGGAAACAGAAGCAATGACTTTAAGTGCTTATTTAGCATTAAAGTTTTTAGGGGTTGAGATGTGTAGTAAGGGGATATCTCTCAAGATGCTCCTGTGAAACATTTCAGAAGAATTCAATAAAAGTATGAGCCTTCATTTAAAATATTATTTTTGCTAACCACTGCAGCTCTTAAGTTTATGGATAAGATTCTTGCCACAAAGAAATAGACTTAGACAACAGTAAAAACAATAGAAGCTTGATTGCAGAGCTTGTGTTGATTGCCTAAAGGTTGATGTTAATAAAGATTCATTCCAAGAAAAAAGGTCAGATATGTTTCTACTGTTTCTCTTTCTACTGTCAAGAATGTTTCTCTTTCTACTGTCTTGCTTAATAAACCTAAAATTATGTTAAAAATATTCTGTTTGACAGAAGAAAGTATTAACTACTATTTTGCAAAAATATCAGGAACAACAGGAAATGTCTCATTTATATAGCAAATGTTGTTTTGATAAAAATACCGAATGCTCTCAGCAGTATTTTGAAGTACTATACAGTGAATTTAAACAGAACATGTCCTTGGTAGATGCAGATCACAAGAACTGTCTTTTGATATGTAGATTGGTTTAGCAGTTTACAGTAGAAAATATTTTCCCTTCTTTCCTTAATTCCATTGAAGATATATTCCCATATATTTTCTTTTCATTTTTCTTGTTTTCATATCAACTGTCTATTCAGTGATTGTTTCCAACAAAGAATTTAAGGGGGCGTGGATATAAATTATTTGATCGAAGTTCCTTTTTTTTTTTTTGAGAAGACATAATTGTTTATCCCAAAACTTTTGTATATGTCATTAAATTATAATAACGTAATGCCCTCATATGCACCTATTTTATGCACCATTAGTCTGACTTAGAGAAAAGCTGATGTTACTAAACAAGTTATCTGCTAAAAGTGAATGTGGAATTATATTATCATTCCTTCTTATTTGTTGCTCCACCCTATTTATCTTCCCTTCCCTTTCCTTCCTTTTTCACGATTCCCATGAATATATATGAATGTCTAACAACTTCTCTGAGACAGGTTCATGTTACCAAGAATGTTTAACCAACAGTGTCTGGAAGATTCTTCTATGTGACATCAGAAAAATTGCATTTGAATAGTAAATCCCCCTGAGGCTTTCTGCAGGAAGTCCTTGCATGGCATTCCATGTAATTTTTGACCACTAGATTAGAGGAGCAAGAAGATGCAGTAGGCTTCATAGTCTTTGTTTAGAACACTGCTAACTCTTCTGTAGCTATGACAACTTCAATAAGAATTGACTCAGGAACTTCGTTCCTCTGTCCCAGTCCTAAAGTATCATCTGGTTCAGGACTTGAGAATGGATCATTGAAAAACAGAATATCTTCTTGACAGACTGATGGCATTTTCTGCTAAATTTATGTTAACTAATCTAATACACACATTTCCAATCTGTCCCCTTTAGCCTCCTCTATATTTTTGAAACACTGACTTGTGTTCTGATTAATTTTGATTTGTAGTAAGCATTATACCTGCAGAGAGAGATATTACACTGTACCGTCTGCTGGAGGTCAGACACACAGAATCTTTCTACAGTCCGATCTGTACCTGTCCTGGTTTTGAAATAAAAGCAGAAGAATCACCAACACAAACAATTGGGAGATGTATCAGTGCACATAAAATGAGAAATCTGTAAGCTCTGCTGATGTCATACTGTGCATTGCATACACCCTCAGCATTCTGAAACACTGAGATTGATATGAACATTACCTATGATCACTGACCAACTTCAGTTTCTCTTTAATAAGCAATAGAACAGCCTGGGATTTTTTCTAGTATTCTCTCTTGATGACCCTTTCAAGCAGATATTTTACTCTTCATGTGATTCTCCGTCAGGAACATCTTCATTTTATTCTGTCTATTTCATAGTGTATCATCTTATGCAGATAATTCATAGCCCTGTTGGGATTTTTTCTGGATTTTCTTAGGAAGTATATTTGATGGAATCACTTATGTTTCTGCTGGTAAGGAATCTTTTCCATTTAGCATGTTGTTGTTACTGTGAAACAACCTGAAACTGAGAGTGTCTTACCTTCTGACAATTAAAAGTATACTCCAAAATGATTAATTTCAAAAAAGCTCTTTTTAAATTCTTTTTTTAATGGAATCACTCAAAACAAACAAACAAACAAACAAACAAAAAAAAACCCTTGCAAAAAAAAAAAAAAAGGGTTTTAATTCTATGAGAGACATTAATCCACCAATAAAGCTTCCTCTTCCATTTTTCTCTCATCCACTCTCCTCTGCCTCCTCTCCCCTTTCCATTCTCTTTCCCCTTCTTCCCCATTCATTCTCCCTAGTTTTTCTTTTTACATATTACAATTCTTGGTATTAACTAGGAGAGAAAGCCTCTCTTCTGGGTTGTAGAACAGGAATAGAATGTGAATATTCCTCAGTCTATGGTCCCTCCAGTCTCTTCTACTTTCTGTAAGAGAGTTCCAAAGATACATCTATCCAGAGCAGTAAACTGCAAGGGTGTTCAGGTATATTCATACTCATGCTTATGATGTCTCCACTTTCATTAGAAATTATTTAGTAGAAGTAGAAAGTGCAACTAGCATGTGCACCATCGTAAGTGAGCTGAGAATCCTCAGCTTCTTTCTTTCCCCCAAACTTATTAAAAATTAAAAACCTTTTAACACACTTTTATCATTATAGACTTTAATCATGAGTTGCAAATGTTAACTAAGATTCAGCATATCCCTACAACAGAAACTGATTCTGATGAAAATCTTAATTTTGTAGTTGTAGAAATAATGTGAGACAATTGAAATGATAGAAGAATGATTCCAACTCAGTAACTTCATTTTCTCATTTTGCAGTCACATGCTGAAATGCAGCTATGAGGAGGCAGTCTATTAATTATGGGTATAAAAACATAACACTTGTAACTAATATAACATTTTACTTTCCAAGACTACAAATTTAATCATGGCTGTCATATCTAAACTGAAAATCAGAGTACTTTTAACAAAGCCATATGATAATCTGTTCAAATAATAGCTTTTTTTATTTGTATCCTCAGAATATGCTCTACCTGCAAGTTCTTCTAACTCAGAAAGGGGCAGACATAAGTATGAAACACAGAGAGAAGTACTTGAAGAATATAAAAAAGCAAACCTGATAAAAGAGAAAAAATAGACCAGAAAATAGATATTCAGGAAGAGGACAACTCAAATTTACTGACTTATTGGAAAGACAATAAGGGAAGAAAATTAGGGAGCAAAATGTAATGAAAGTTTCTGGGCAGAAAAAAGAAAGGAGTCTATGTAAAGAGGAGTTATCTGTAACTGTTCTATGAAATTGTTACTGTTAGAAAGTTTAAATTGTTTTGAAAAACATCTCTAGAAGACAAAATTTTGTTATTATTAGAATGTAAAGTTCTTTGCATAAGTACATATTATTTTCTTACTGCTTTTTTAATAGTCATCATTATTCGTAATGAAAGTTTTCTAGGTGTCAAAATCTCATCTGTTGTACTAGAAGTTATATTTCTTATTTTCACTTACTGATACATTAATGTCATTCAGAAGTGTTTATCTTTAAACTTGTCAGTGCCTCCCTCCCTCCCTCCCTCCCTCCCTCCCTCCCTCCCTCTCTCCCTCCCTCTCTCCCTCCTCCCTCCCTCCTCCCTTCCTCCTACCTTCCTTCTCCCCTCCTTCTCCCTTCCTCCCTTCCTCCCTCCCTCCCTCCCTCCCTCCCTCCCTCCCTCCCTCCCTCCCTCCCTCCCTCCCTCCCTCCCTCCCTCCCTCCCTCCCTCCCTCTCTCCTCCCTTCCTCCTTTCCTCCCTTCCTCCCTTCCTCCCTCCCTCCCTCCCTTCCTTCCTTCCTTCCTTCCTCCCTCCCTCCCTTCCTTCCTTCCTCCCTCCCTCTCTCCTTCCCTCCCTCCCTCCCTCCCTCCCTCCCTTCCTCACTAATGCTTGTCAAAGTGCTATCATTTCCAAATTAAACCCATTTTGAATAATGTAAGTGAAATAAAAACTTACTCTGTGGGTATTTTTAAAATATTTGTATAATGTTAGAAAATGCTAATCCCTTTTTCCCTTTTCTTTAAAAGCGTGAATGCTAAAAGCTTCCTTTCTTAGAGTTATCTAAAACAGATACACTTTTATGAGACAGTTTTAATGACATTGAAATTGAAGAAATTTGAAGAAATTGTAGAAATTGAATGAATAGCATATGACAGCACTCTCAGAATGAAACCAAATGGAATTATATACACAAAAAAGAAGAAACTGCTAACAGTATCTGTGATTCATGTTATAAACTATGGTGAAGAGTATGTTGTTACAGTAACTTGCACTAGTAGTGAAGTGTGAATATTAATTATATGTGTTAATAGTGCATTCTTTATGTTTTTGTTTTTGTTTTAACTTAAAGAAGGTTCACCCATTCTTCATACATCTGTTTGAAGTGTAGTTCTGTCACTGGAGTTACAGAAGAGGCTGTTGTTGAGAGCCACACTGCTTTGTGCAGGTGCTATAGGACCATCCCTATAGCAGAATCTGCCTAGAAGCATGTAGTCTCCATGTCTCATTATTTGCCTCTTTTGCTGACTGCTCCAAATACTGTTGTTGATAACAGGGAGAAGGGAGGATAAAGGACAGGTGGATATCTACAGTATATACTCCATTATATATGACTTTCTATGTTTACAGTTGGTAGTCTAACTGATAGCTGATAATTATGCACATCTACAATTGTAAGTGGTAGAACTGGAAACCAATCCAAAACTTTTGCTTTCTAGAAAGAAGCTTGTATTCTTCAGGACATTTTGAAATTTCACACACAAGCCAGTAAATCCAATGCAAATTTTTAAAATTCCAGTTAATGAATGATATTAAGTTATATATATATTAACTTTTAAGGCAACTTAAAAAAAAACCTTTTTGCTGCACATCTGGCACACAAGAAATCACTGTTAGTCAGTCTTTGCAATATATCTACAAGAAAACATGTAAATAGGATGAGATGTTCTGAATGTCATTAAGCTCTTGATGTTTAAAGCCATGAGAAAATGAATCTCATGTTTTCTTACTGAATAGAGATGGAGAAGCATTTGAATGAGCTAGAAAATATTTCACTTGCTATTATGCTGTTATAGATGAAAGCAGTCTTAGAGAATGAATGTAAAACAGAATCTCATCACCTTTCTTAAAAATTTTATGTAGTTCCACTTTTCTACTTTATAAAGTGCAAGCAATACAATGCAGCTTATGTATTTTTGCAGTTGTGAGGAAAAATCATAAATCACGCTTTGCATAAATTACATTTTTCATGTGCTAGGAAAATCTCAAAAAGGTTTGAAGAGACAACAGGTGCTCTGTAGATGACTACAAAGTTTGTCCAGGTACTCGGTGCACGAAAACACAGACATAAGATTTTTCATGTCTTTTTTGTCAACTAGAATCAGAGTAATGTGAAGCAACATAAAGAATATTTTTAAAATGTTTGTCACATTTCTAGCCTACTTCAAAGACCTTCAAAGAAAATAAAGCTTTATTATTATTATTATTATTATTATTATTACTATTACTATTATTACTATTATTGTTATTAATTGCAGTGATCTTTTCCATGGCAATTCTAGAGTATTTGATTCAACATATCTCAGCCACAGTGAGGTACTGAGAGAAAACAGTACCAGAAACTGGACGTTTGTGTAAGACTGACACAGCATCTTGCACATAAGAGTTTTCCTACCAGAATTTTATAGACATAGTTTTGAAATGAATGCTTGTGTTCCAAATTTTGATTGTATTTTGTGTCAGATAGAATTGTGAAAAATAGACTTAGCAGAAGTGATAATTTTTCTAAGAGTTTTTCTAACTTTTTAAACATCTATCCAGTAATCTCCGGAGAACTCCTACATGAACTCTCCCATGTTATTTACTTTTTCTTTAATGTATTCAGGGAGTTTTCTCAATAAATGAAAATTAGTGTTGCCAATCTATGCTATTATGGCATTGCATTTCACCTAATTTGTCATTCTGTATATGCATTACACTACTCCATTACTCTACAATTTGGTGAAGACGTGAAACAGTTAAAGAAAAAAAGTAAAAACATATTTCACTTAATTATTGAAAATTTCTAAGCTAGTGATGCTTGAAATAGTGGAATGATGGAATCATTTTCAAGAGCAATTGGAAAACGAGTCAAGATACTCTGTCTGGCAAACAAAATATTATTCACTTTGTGGTTGTGTTCATTTTCAAATTTAAGAACTGCATAAAATGATTCAACACTGCAAGCTTTCATTTTTGTATTTTAGCAGGAAAAATCAGCGAGGTTACAGTGTTTTCTAAATGAGTTTAGGGAAGTTATTCCTAAGTGCCTGAATATCTAACTATATTTGTTTGTTGGTTTTCTTAGAATTTATTTACATAATGAATGAATGACTGTAACCATATTCTGGCCCACACAAAGCAGAGTGAAATGATTGGATGGAAAAAAAGAAAATAGCCTTAAATTTTAGGAAAATCTTGGAAGGAGCAAATACAAGGACAACACACACAGTCAGAAGTATTTGTACTTGATGACCTGTTGTCACAAGGTACATTCATCTCAAGTCATCATAGGAAAATATTTTCTTAATAAAGCTTAAATCTTACTATAATTGTCTTCCAAATAAAACCATGAATTTGCAGACTATTAGAATATGGAGGAGGTAAGAGAGAAAAAAATACGAATAAACAAATGCTGTCAGTCTAAATGAACTTTTTAGCCTTTTGACTAATTCCTGCCTGAGAACAGTTAGTGTCAGTTAAAACATGTATATCTGTATCAGTGACACTGATAGACAGCTACTGATGTTAGCTAGTCTATGAATTACTTTTGGAAGTCTAAATTGCATTCTTCCTGATTATTAGGGGAGACATTTTTTGCCTATTTATTCAGTATACATTTTGAAAAATATGTTCCTTACAGTCTATACACATCCTAAAAACTGCATCTTTTTATGTTTTTAGATATACAACAAAGTAAAAAACAGATTCGTTCTCTGGGTACCACACAACTTCTGTTCCTGTACATATGCCTGTATCATATATCCTATAAACGAGAACTCATAATTTCTCAGTAAGTCAAATATTGTATAGATTCTGGCTCTGGAATGACAATGAAAACCTTCTGTTATCTCAGTCCTTCTGGTTTGTCTGTAGGATTTGTCCAAATAGGTTCTTAGCCCTCTGGCTGGTCAGCAGGTGAAGATGATTTTAACAAAGCTAAGTATGGCAAGGAAAAACAAAACAAAACAAAACAAACAAAAAGGAGAGAGATAAAACAATCAAATGGCTGATAAAGCAACTAGATGTCTGCCTATTGACACATTTATGGGCTTTAATAAAAGTGGAATTGGTCCTCTGTTCTCTTACCTCATGACTGAAAATAAGGTGATTAATGAAGTAGAGACCTAGCTCCAGGAATATTTAATTCTACCTTCTAAGACTCTTTCTCCATACAAAGAGAGCACAACAGTGAAGAAATTTAGTTAACACATGCAGTTAGAATCTATCCTTGCTTAGAAGTTCCCTCTAGGCAAAAAGCAGTCCTTTTATACTTGGCAGGGATTTTGCTATTGACTTCAATGAATCTCAGATTTACATGCAATCTAGCCAAACCGAACTTTATTATATACCTTTCCCTGGAGGTACCATTGACATTTTTCAAGCCTCAGTGTGCTAATTTAATTTATAAACCTGTAGCAGTTGTTTACAGAAGAAAACAAACAAAACCAACGAAACTGCTTTGTTACTTTGTAAATCTGATCTTGTAGACTAAAATTTAAATTAAGTTACTGATACACTTTATTGCACTTGACATTAGTTGCACCTTCTGTGATTTGAAAACCATGACAGTTTAAATGATGTCCTGCAGTAATTAGAAGCTAATTTGACTGATGAATGTTAATTTGTTATCCATACAGTTGCTTTCATGACATATACTGCTAAAAATCTCAGATGAGATATTTAGGAAGCTGATTTTGCTCTCCCTTGAGATTTCAAAATTTCTTCTTCTTTAAGAAAAAAACTGTAATAATAATAGTAATAAAGGTTTATCCTGAAACTTGATTCCGTATCTATAAGCTTTCTTCCTGTGCGTGCTCATCAAGAATAGAGCCTTATTCTTGTGCTGCTGAAGTTAGTCAGTTATAAGCTGTAAGTTAAGTGTACCCTACTAGAATCACAGTACAAAAAAATACTTCTCCATTTTGAAATGAAACAAACTGTTTTAACTGAACTACCATTGCAATGGTCAACAAGTTCAGAAAACTATATTGCTCTGGTGCTAAAAGTCTATAATACTGAAAGAAGGGAATGTATGTTTCATTCTCCATTCTGTTTTTGTTCTGATGTAGGATTTTTAACTAGAATATACAGTGTTTTTCCATTTCATTTAGAGTTCTGGCTTTCATCTATGTACGTTGATGAAAACTAATCAGAACACCTTCTGTAAAATCATATGCAGAAAACTATCCACAGGATGTTATGGAAACAGATTTCTACAGAATACCTAATTTTAAAAGCTGTCCTCTACAATTTTACACTGCACCAGGTGCTCAGTGACCATTATCTAGTGCTCTGTGAATATTCGATTTTCCAAATTCATCTTAGAACTGCAGAGAAAGACTGAAGTAGTGATATCTACCTCAGCAAACAGACTGCTTGTAACAATCCCCTTTCACCTCAGTAAAATATTAATTATCATCTTCAGTCAGAACCTATTTCCTTCCTGATTTCTGGGACACAGAGGCTAGGTAAACACATAGAAGGGGTTGCAAGAAACTGAGCCATGAACATCAGTACTTTCAATGCATGTAATGAAATTCCCCATTTATCTCACATGGGAGACTGTGTACTCAGAAGGTCCTTCTGCTGTGTTTGATAATCAATCAGTCCCTTCCTCTACAATGGCAATTTAAAAGAAGATTCATAGTCTGTGTGGGTGAGGAATTACTATCCTGATAATTGGTAACAGAATACTATTAACTAGAACCTAGTTGAAGGATAATAATTTGTTTAATAATGATGTATTACACTGAAACATTTCTGGAGTGATAGCACTGTTGATAGTAAGTTACACTAATATTACAGTTTACCATAGCAACAGTGATCAGAGGATGCATTGCAGACTGGAGTCTTCTCGGTTTTCTCTAATCTCTAATAAACTCATTCCATGTCTGTGCTGAGAATACAACTGTAGTATACATTATACTATGAAGTTTGAGCTTTTGTGCACTTCTTAAGGATTTTCATGTGTGGTTGAAAATTATATTATTGTAGTCAAGCTTGAGGGGCCAGGACCATTTCATGCCCAGTGTCCCACCTTCGAAGATGTGACTTGCTATGCAGTGATCCTTCTGTCCCCATTTCTATACCATGTTGTGTCATTATGCATAGGATGAAATATTTTCTTTTACAGAGATTAACATCATATTACCTACCCATGTAAAAACTATGGAATTATTGCATCATACAAAGATAAACAGAATATAAATTAGTCATAGCTAGATGACAGAAGAAAACATGGTGCAACTAAAACTGAGTAAGAACAAATCTCCAAGCAGATCAAGACATACTCGGAGAGAGTCATCCCAAGGAGCCTCAACTTTGACACCTTGTAAAATAAACACAAAGACTGTGGCATATTACCTGCAATGCCATTCCAAATAATTGGGCTACAGGGTTGGATAATTGTTTTTTCTTGCAATGAAAATCTGAACTGTGCTTGAATGATTTGAGTTGTTTGCACAGTAGTGCTGATCTTTCATTGAAATACCTGAATTATCTGAAATATATTTAGTTCCACATTCCCACTGGATTCCACCTTACTAATTACTTTGCTGTTGATTTCCAAGGCCCTCACTGTCCCATTACAGCCTAAACCATGACATCTGAAATCAAACTGTAATGCATACATTTATAATGTTTGCTACTGAAATGCTTATCAAACATGTCTACAGTGCTGTTAGAAAATGAAACAAACATACAAACAAGTTTAGAAACTACTGATTGAAAAAATACTGCCCACCAATGACTTAATAAACTACAAAACACAGGAAGTATGAGATATATATTGCAGAAAATGATCATGGAGCTGAAAGTCCCATTTGGAAAAAGTCAATTTATTTAGTCTCTGTGTAGCTTTGATTTACCCAGCAGTGGGAGAGTTTTGCAGGCACAGCAGAAAAAAATATAACAAAAATGTGTTTTATTTTGTTATAAAAATTTAAAGCTGTATTTTAGAAGTTGAACATGTGTAATACAAGTTCATGAGACTCAGAGGAATCTATTTTACACTAAATGTTTTTAATATATGTGTAAGTCATTAAAGGCCCCTAGAGTTTAAAAGTTATTAGCCACATCCAATTTTAAAGAAAGAAAAATAACATCAAGAAAATAAGGAGAGGTGCTTCTGAGAATTCAGAGCTCTGTAATTCAGGGTAGAATAAGTAGAGACAACGATTTAAAAGTGTATGGAAATCTTGGCTACTGCACTACCTTCCTTAGAAAAAAAGTATAATCAGTAACATTTTGCCTCAGAAATGAAAGTATATAACAAGTAAGTAACCGTGGGCTACAAATTCCTCATTTAGCTTGCATTTGTACCATTAAGCAGGCAAAAATTTTGGCATAATTACTAGACAGGACAAATGGGAAGCAGAGGTCTAGCATCAGCACAGTAGTGTGACAGGCCAAAAGTAGAGAATTTTGGCAGAACTGCATGGGGGAGACGCACTATATTCAGTGCACTGAGCTCTACTTAGTGTCACTAATTTCTTCTTTTGTGGAGTCAGACAATCTGCATGCAGATGTGTACCATATGATCCATGACATGCCAACAGCAGAATCGCTGCAGGACGATGGCAGAAGGACCATGATGGCTTCTGCTGTGGATGGCTGGTAAAGAGGGTGAATAAAGAGCCTGGTTGCTGTGCTGCGATGCAGCTGCTTCTGTTTTGGGCTGCTGTGACTGCTTACCTTAGATAACATGTTCCTGAAGCCAGAAAGGCATGCACCTTCTGGAGGTCCTACATTACGTCCTACATCAGTGTGGCCTTAGGTGTCTTTGCCCAACATCTACAGCTTCTGAGTCATTGGGTGACAACACTAATTACCTTTGCTATGCATACAGATTATGTTAATCTTTTGCATTGGATTTCTGAGACCACAGGTTGCACAACAGGAAAAATAAATAAATAAATTGTTGTAAACATTTCTTGTGGTAGCATTCCATTAGAAAAAAACATTGATTTTCATATTCCAACTTTAAATATGACATTGAAAGTGAAGAAAAGTTTTGGTTTCCTTTTCATACTATGAGAGACATGTCACCCTGTTCAAGCTTTAGCTAGTGTCTTCATAAACAATTTCTTGTCTTCATCCAAAAAGTGGATTTAGACTAGCAATGTGGAAAAATAAAAACTGCTACGGCATTGGGATTATGATGCAATGGTCATTACACAATTGAGAAGAAGTTGTTAACATCTTTTTTGTTGTTTTTAAAAGTAGCATTTCCACGGGTTCTGCATCTTACAGCTAAGATCTGATGCAAATTTTGATCAAGTGTACTTTTCATTATATTATATTTTACAGAATGAAATGCACATTCCTTTGAAGAGACAGAACAGTGCATATTCATAACTAATGCTTTCTACACACAACTTACAGATCAAGGCAAGAAACAAGGAAATATATACTGTTATATGGAAACACGAACAGTGTGGCATCTACAAAGTGGTACATGGAGAATGTTTTTAGCCTGAAAATTCATAATAATTGCTTCAAGTCAGTTTGAAAGAGAATTTAACAGCTGTGGTTATTGTGAAGCACATATCACTCTTAAATATTCCCTTTCCTCTTAATATTCAGAATTCCTCTTAATATTCAGAAATAAATGTCTTGAAGTGAGACCACATCAATACAGATTAGAGCAAGACAGTAACTGTACAATATATCAAATAACCAAAAAAATTTTTAATACTCTTTTTATGTATGGGAGAATAGCTCCTTCTGGGAAATGAAGATCTCAGCTATAAGACTATCTTTTTGTATTTAAAGAATATGGCACTCATTCCAAACACTTTTTATTCTATCAGTGGCTGCCCTCAGTCAACAAAGAATTGCATGGTGGATGTTCCTCCTTTAAAACTTTCTACCTCTCAGCTGTCTCACTCAGCATCAATTTGCCATAACATTTGAGATGGAAAAAGAATGGATAGAATAATCAAACTGCAAAAGTTTTTTAATTATCTTACTTCAGATAGGCATTAAAAAAAGTCACTGTCATCAGTCACTAGTCAATAAATGCAATTTTTCATTTACATTCAGATTTATAGGAAATACCGTACAGTACTATCACAGAAATCATGGTAATTTCATTGAACAAATAACAAAACAGCAAAACAAACAAACAAGCAAAAAAAAAAAAAAACAACGATGTGTATCTTTCTAGTAAGATAGTGTATTGTAAACCGTGTGTTTGTATAATATTTAAAGCTAGTTTTTAAACTAAGAAGGAAGTCAGCATAATATAGGATATCCATCCAGGATAGATTTTATTTCACGGGTTCTGGGGCAGATACAGTGAAGACATAATCTACATTCCTCTTAAGGTTTGTATAACACTGTAATTCCATGGGCTCTTTGGTAAAATGTGGCTCGTTGTGATGGCATACTCATGTTGAAAGTGGTCTTGTTCTCAGAATAAATTTTTTAATACTCCTCACTTATCTCTTGAGTAAACACTGCTAATTGTCACAGTTAATAAGTTGCACTTCAGAATAAGAAGTTTAACGTAAACAGGGTTTTGAATTGCTATTTTCAAAATAAGAAAGTACAATTAACGTCAGTCAGATTCTACTTACTAGCAGAGAAAACTGAATTTATATCAGGAACTTGGAGCAGTACAATGATTAACATAACCCAAATTCAACAGTAAAATGAATCTCATAAACTTCTACATCATTATAGCTCTGAAACACATAAGTATATCAAAATGAATAAAACAGTTCCATCTCTAAATAACAATTTTCATAGAGAATATATAAGAAAATAAATTTGGTATCTAGTAGTGGTTTAAAAATTCCTCTATCAAAAGCAGGTAACAAGGGTAATTAGCATGAGACATGCCTTCTTTTAAGAATAACAAAGGCTAAAGATTTAAAGGACTATGTCACAAAAGGTCTATGATGTCTGAATAGCTTTCTATACAATGCAAGAACAAAAATATATATCCAAAATTTCAAGCACTACAAAACATTGATAAACCTAAGAGTAAATCTGAGTTTAATTTTGAGAGAAGATAGCTATAAATGTATTCTGGATATTCTTGTCAAAATGTCAGAGATAAAAGACCTTCAAGTTGAGGAAAAAATATTATATACTTATATATTTATAGTGGCATAGAACATGTTCTTAAGCTAAAACTAGCCAGGCAATCTCATGAAGGTGCTGAGAAAATGAAAGAATGACAGACATTGATACTTTAAATTCAGTAAGCCATGACAGAAATATGCCTTCCTCTTTCCAGAAGACAAGAATATAAAATTTTCTGCTGTGAACAAGCAGCAGTATGCTCTGATCCCATCACTCAACTTTACAGTACAGCTCTTTCCTGTTCCTCTCTTCCAGCAAGACACTAACAGCAATCAGACTGAACAAACAAAAGCAGAGAAGAACATCAAGGAAAAACAGCTTTCTTCTTCAGCAGTGAATTTTCCCATCCTGGATAGGAAATTAGATTTATATTTTCATTATCATCATTTTAACTTGATACTGAATTGCTGTTTATTGTATAGTGAGATTTTCCCTGTTACTAAACTGTCTTGGACTTAGCTGCAGACAGAGAGGCTTCTGATGACCTTGACAATAAGGGAAGACAATAAGGTTAATCGGTAATATTTTTAATATTCTTTACTTTTCCCAAGACTTTTCCTTGAATTATTCCTTTTGATTAAATAGGATGGATTGTGTCCCTCGACCTCATAAAACTAAAAATTGCACTGGTAAGTAGGAGCCTGTCATTCACTGTCTGGGAGAAAAACAACTTCACAGAGTATAAAGGTGACCAGCTCAATTTTTGAGCAACTACTGTTTTTTGCTGTTGTTTTTTTTTTCTTTTTCTTTTTGTTGCTGTTGTTTTGTTTTGTTTGTTTTTGCTTTGTAGTTTTTTCAGGTTTAGTGACTTCCTTCTGGCTTGTTATAAAATTATTTTGCTTTAGTAAAACTTAACAAGAGAAGTTGCTCATCTTGAATTCTATAAACTTCTAAAGATTTCCCACAGTAGCTCAGAGAGGACTTTTTGTCTTAAGACAAAATAATTTACTTTAATTTTTAAGACCCTAAGCTAGCAATCATACACTAACTTGGGAGTATTTAGTTGTTTTTGGAATAAGTTTTTCTAGATTTTTCTTGAAGTAAATTTTAATCTGGAGTGTCTTAGCTCTGCTGAAGGCTTCTACACTAGAAGGCATTTAAAAATAAACTGTACTTTTCTTTGTTCATATTCTTTCTTTCTTCTTATCTCTTTTCTTTTTTCTTTCTTTGTTCATTTAACAAGTATACAGCTATGATTGATGACCACCTGTGGTTGTTTTGCCTTTTTTTTCTCTTTAAATTACATAACTAAAATATGATGAGACATCTTATTGTCACTTACATAGCACAAATCATTCCCTGGATAACTATTAGAATGACAATTAGTGAAATTTTGCTCCTAGTTCTTTCTTTATGATATAAACTATGTTTGGTCTCTTAAAATGAAAGCTCTTGCTTGATGGTCTCTCATGTTGCATGTATAATGTTGATTTTATATTTACTTAGTTTTAATAATAAAGTGAATTGTTGTAAGTCAATAGAAAGAACATAGTCAGATGATTTGCATCTACAACACCTCTCTCACTTTAGTAACAATGACAAACAGCAGTAGCAAATTACAACTGATAGTTTAAAAAGCTGCAGTTACTTATCTGACCCATGGTCTTTAACAGGTGGCCAGTACAAACCATAATTCTTGTTTAGGTGATGGATGAAATAGGCTGGATCCTTCAGACACTTACAGGCAAGTAAGGAGAGTATGACAATAAATTTTGAGGTTCAACACCACTATAAATGAATGTAAGAAGAAAATGGAAATTACATTGATGACTTCATACATTGGCAGGCATAGTGTTTTCTGATAACCCAAAGTACGCATTTCTGCCACTAATATCAACTTAAAAAAATATACTAGGAAATTGTTCCCCAATTTTAGGTTTGGTTTCGGATATCAATGCAAAAATTAAAAACAATGCCACTCATTATTTCAGCACTTTGGAAAGCTATGGGCAGTTTATTGATAACTTAAATGACACATAAAGAGATAAGCACTACTACTTTAAAACAGAAAAGGAAGGTTTATGCGTGTGTCCCTAAAGGACTGAGGGATAAAGAAAAGCTAATATGCAGGTAAACACACCTGAAAATGTTTACTTTTTAAGTATCTATAAGTAGTTTTGGTTTCTCCGGACCCGTTAATAGTTTATTTTCTGGTCAGGTGCACTATTGATTCAGTGAAGAATCAATAGTGCTGAAGCTATTTTTTCCTCATTAGCTTTCCAAACTTTTCCTTGCCTCAATTTTCTTCAGATACAAAAGCTGAGCAAGATTATGTGAGACTTGTTGCTTAGCAACAGTTCTATTCCTAAAACGATGATGGCTGAGCACTCCTTGTCATCTTCTCTTTAAAGAGGTCATATTCCTCTTTGCTCCATGCTGTTTCATATCCTTTTTCACTGTCTTTTTATTTAAATGAATGTGTAAAATGATAATTATTCACAATTCATATTATGCCCACACAAGCAAATTATATACTATATAAATTTAGGGGCTCTGCATGCAGAAAAACCAACAGAACCAAGCCAACAAATTCAAAAGAAAAACTCCGAATATTTCAGAGATGAAAAACTAATCTTGAATCTACCAAAATTTATGTAGGGATAACAGGGAGATAACAACTTAGGAGAAAGTGGGAAAGATTGAAAGCTCCGTCTTCTACTACTCTCAGAAAAATGGTTAGTCTTTAAAGTCTTCTAGGCACTTCTAGTGATCATGAATCACTAACAAAGTCTCTTGGAATTAAAGAGTGCAAATGTGTAAAGGAGAATAGCTTCCTATCTGAGAATAATTAAAACAAAAAAATTTTCATCCATTAATCTCTCACAAAACAGTCCATTTACACTGCTGGTACAATTTTCATCAAGTAAGAGTCCTTTTTTAAAAAATAATTAACTCACTTCCTAGGAAAAGAGCACACAGACTGTTCTGTACTTATGACAGGTACTGTGGTGGAACCATCTGAGTAAACATTGGGAGAATATGAATGACCAGGAAAATAGACAAGGGACTGGGAAAAAGCTTTGAAGATATTGAAGAGGGGCTGGCAGAGAAAGCAAGTCAATTTTTGTGGTGAGTCAAAAAGACACCTGAAGTGGAAGAGAGTGTATGGTAGGCATGAGCCCAAAACTTATGAATGCAAGCATTCACTGATTGCACTGATAGTGGGCAGCATATATCTGTGTTTCTAGGTGTATACGGTAAAGAAAAGTCCCATGGAAAATAAGGTTAGGAAAGGAGGGGGTGGAGATGTGGGGATGGGCAGGACCGCTAGACAACAGATGATTAACAACAGATAGATATTTTTAGCTATAAGAGGGCAAATTAGTTGTAATGAGTCTTAAACAGTACTCCAGAGGTAATAGAAGTACCCTTGTTTTTCCGAACAGGTATTTTCTGCATACAGACATCAAAGCAGTCCTCGCTGTCCCATTTGTTCTGTGATCAGAGAGGCAGCATGCCCTGATTTATGAACATCTGCCAGCTCCAACAAAAGTGTCTACCCTGAGGAATGCAGGCAGGGAACAATCACCAGAGACCATTTATGATAGAAAAGGCATCTGTTCTTTTCTACTACCAGTGGTCCTCTTCCAAGAGTGGGCAGATTTATTGAGGTCCTATCTGGGTAGTCTGCATCTGGCACCTGAAAAGTAAAAGTGAGAAGATGTCATTAGAGACAACTTGGAGTTGCCTGGACTGTATTAGATTTTCATCTTCAATACTTTCCCATCTCATGACTATTTGACTGAGATGTGGCTTCTGTATCCTCAGAAACTTTGTATTCTGTAACAGGTGCTGGCTGTCCTGCTTCTAACAGGCAGAAAACTCCACAAACTGCTGTAGAAGCTGACTCTTTTCCTAAGTCAACTTCTGTAAAGTCACCTGAAAATCAGCCAGTTGAGTTTTACTTATTAAATATCAATAATCTAAAATCAAGCACTGAAGTTAACCTTTAAACTCCAGGTCAGTTCCTCTCAATATTAGCTTATCATCATCTCTTGCTGTTACTCTTACTGCTCTTTACAATAAGATGACACATATCCTTTGAATTTCCAGTTTCCCAAACTGATTCCTAAAAGTATTGGTATAAATCACATTTATTCATGTTTCGTGCCTCAAATCTCATGAACTATGTTATTACCTTTGCTATGTTACTAGCTCATTAATTTTTTGTTTTTGTCACAATCCTTTTCTCTGCAGTGCCTCCTCAGTGCCTCTTTCTGTGTACCTTAAGGTCAAGTTCAACCAAAGCAAAAAGGGTAGAAAGGTCTGATGGTATTTGTCATCAGTAGGCTCTACAAGAGCCAGCATGAGCATGGCCCACCAGGAAATGCCAGAGATGTCTTTTTGTTCCTTTATATTGTGATAATATGTGGCTGTGACACTCCCTACTTCCATGTTGTGATTTAAAAATATGTGACCATCATGATTTCTAGTATCTCCAGTAGCTTTATCCTTCTTCAGTATTTCTTTGACTATACAAAGGACTGATAATTCCTCCAGACATTCTTGTGGAATGACTTTCCAAGTTCAAGATAACTGGGATCTTATTGCACTGAGCTACAAAAGAATCTTTATGGTAGAGCTCAAAAGACTGTCATACATAGAGCTACTTCTGACTGCAGGGCAGTCACTATCAGTATTCTACACAGCTCAGTGCTAGGAACAGTCCTATTCAAAGTTTTTTGTCAGTTATCCAGATGCAGGAGCGGAGTGCACACTCAGAACATTTATTGATATTAAAACTTCTCTCATAGGTGGCACCCATGCCCATGAGAAAGTATTTTAATCTACATAATACTCAAAGTTCTTCCAAACATGAGTCATATTATTCCATGATTTTATAATTTTATCACTCTGCCATTCTATAAAACTGGGAGGTATCATTAACTCTCTAGAGTGGCATGAGACCTTTGCACCTGGGAAGTTGTAATGCTGGACACAGGCACAAACTGGGAGACAGGTGACTGAAGAAAAGCTCAGCAGAAAGGGTTCTGATGTTTCTGGTTAGTAGTAGGTTCAACAAGAGCCAGCAGTGTGCCCTGGCAGCCAAGAGGACACATTCTAGGGTACATTAAAAACAGCATAACTGTCTGGTCAAAGGAGGTGATTCTCCCACTATATTCAGTGTTTGTGCAGTGTCACCCAGAGTACCATTTACAGTACTGAGATCCACACTATGAAAAGGATGTCAAAGTCCTTGAAAGAATCCGGAGGAGCACAACAAAGCTAATAAAAGGAGTAGAAGGTATGTTCTATGAGAAGAGGTTACTTGAGTTGTGTAGTATAGTGAAACAAATATAGGTGATGACCTCACGTATCTCAGGAATTCCCTGAGGAGCACAGACAGAGAAGTATATGCTAGTCTCTTCTCCCTGGTAGGGTAAGAATGCAAGGGGAGGCACAAAGTTGCATAACAGAAGGTTCAGACTGAAAATTACATTTATTTATTTATTTATTTATTTATTTATTTATTTATTTATTTATTTAGAGGGAGGGTTGTTAAAGGCTGGAGCTAGAGAGGAGGTTTGTGCCCCAAGCTTGTCATTTTTCAAGAGACACTTAGACAATGCCCTCAGTAATACGCTTCAATATTTGATTAGCCCTGATGTGGATGGCCAATTAGACTAGATGAATTTTGAAAGTCCCTTTCAGCTGAAATATTCTGTTCTATTGTAATATTTTTCTTCCACTAGGAGTACTCATTGAGGAGATTCCAAAAAATGAATACATTGTCACTGATGCAGATGCAAAATTATAGCAGAATGTGTGTATCATAACAAAACATATCAAAACAGTGATAGGCTGTTTTACTTTTCACTGAGAGGGTGGTGAGGTGCTGGAATAGGTTGCCCAGAGATGCTGTGAGTGCCCTGCTCTTGATGGTTCAAGGACAGGTTGGATGGGGCCTTGGGCAGTCTGATCTAGTGCCTGATCTAGCAGTTGGAGCTTGATGATATTGGAGGTCCCTTCCAACCCAAACTATTTTATGATTCTATGATTCTAAGAAATGCAGATAAGGATCATCGCTGGAGCACTGAAGAAGCATTTTTTCTAGATGAATCTACACCAGAAATTTACAGTTTAAATGGAATGCATTGAGAATGTCTTCTTGAGTCACATAATAGAAAGTTCCAACAGGCTGCAATACTGTATTTGTTGCTCATGAAGTAATTGATGACAACAGAATTGGAGGTTGCCTGGATTGTAGTGATCATGTTATAGCGGAATTCAAACTCTTCAGGGTTATGAGACAGTCAAAGAGTAAAATTGGTGTGCTAAATTTTAGGAAAGCTAACTTTCAGCTCTTCAGGGAGCTAGTCAACAAAGCCCCTTGGGAAACTGTTCCCATGGGTAAGAGTGTGGAACAGAGGTGGCAGATATTTAAGGAAGCTTTCCTCAGAGCACAAGAGCTCTCCATTCCCAGATGTAGGATGTCAGAAAAGGAAGGTCAGAGATGAACTTGGCTGAACTTGGACCTGATGGTACAACTGGAGGGTAGGTAGAAAATACACAGGCAGTGGAAACAGGGACAGGTACCATGGGAAATGTATAAGGAAGCTGCTATGCTGTGTAGGGTTGGGGTCAGGAAAACCAAGGCCCAGCTTGAAGTGAAGTTTGCAAGGGATATCAAGAACATGAAAGGCACCTCAACCAGATAAGGAAATGTCCAAGAGTGAGTGACACAGGAGGGCTGGTAACAACAGACTAGGAAATGGCTAAGGTACTCAACAACATTTTTGCCTTGACCTTATCTGATAGATGCTCATCACACAGCCCTCAAAGTCTGGAAGGAGAAGACTGAAGAAGCAAGGGCATTCATGTATTCACATGACTATTTGTTTTGCTTCTGCAATGTTAAAACCAGAGATATAATGACATGTCTGATGTAATTACTAGAGTCTAGTGTAGCACAGAATTGACTGATTTATAAAAACTACTGGGAAAAAAGACCTTTAAATTATCTTCCATTACTTGCCCGGGAAACTACAGCATATACTTTCTTGATTCTCTATCCTCATTTATTACAGAGCGAGTCCAAGACAACAGCTCTTTTCTAAAAGACAGGAACTGCAGCAGCGTACACAGAAAGAGAATTTTAAAATGACCAAAGTGATACTGCCTGTCTGATATATATATTAAAAAAAAGGATAACATTATAATATTAAATTGGATGGGAACTGTTGAATCACGGCCTGAACCACTGATTGGTCACCTGAGGCAAGCACTGAGTCAGCCACAAGGGCACAGGTGGAGGTGATATACCTGTGTGATTGGAAGTGGGGGAACCTGGCTACACCTCTCCCAAACCCCATTTAAGGGCTGACCACCACTAGGGAAGGATCTCTTGTTGGAGGTCCTTCCTGTGTGGAGTTTATGGCAAGCCGCTATCATCATAAAAGTGAGCCACCCTCTTTGCTAGCTATCTGTGTACCATCTATATGGGCCTACTAAAATATACCATCTTCCATACTACTTTTTATTGAGTACCATTCTTGGGGAGTATTTACCCTACGTAAATGCACTCTATGTAGCAGAATCTTTGTATCTTGAAGGAACTTATAATGGACAAAGCATGGGAAAGTGATTCTCATGAATGTTTTTTAGCTGCTCAAATGAAGAGCTATAAAATGCATATCGTTTTCTATTTCCATGTCAGAATGAAGAAAAGATTCATGCTTTTCTTGCTCATCTTTGCATCTTGTTGGACTCTGTTTCTTTTTCTTTTGACATCTATTATGGTCTTTCCTTGTGGACCTTTCACAACTAATGTTTTCATTTTAGCTATCTGCTCTCATACACTGCATATACCCAGTCTGATGTTGCTTAAATTAATATTGTCTGTTTCAAACAGCTATATATTAAATGAGTCTGTCCCTGAACACTGTAGTTGATAGTATGACTGGTTGAAGGTGCTGATTCACTTCCTCTCACTGTCCTATTCCAAGAAATTGTCAGATTTATTTCAACATTTCCACCATAGCATTCATCTCTACCAGCTACTCATTCAGATGAAAAAATTGTGTATTTCCATGGGAGATGATAAATAAATAATATAAAAAGTGATAAAATTTAGTGAAGGAGGCAGTTGGGTTTTGTTTTGTCTCTGGTTGTCTTGAGAAAGATACCTTCTTTGACTTAGTTTCCAGAACAGCTGTACAAATAGTGAAGGCACTGCAGTGAGTGGCAGGGTATAAAGAATGGGAGGTGAAGAAGTAATTCATGTTTTCTGCTGTGCATAGGTTTTTTCCTCAAGACTGAGATTGGTTTCTATGCATTGTACAAATAGGCTCAGTCACAGTTACTCCCTCCCTGTAACTTCTGTACATATTGCATTGAATGTCAAATGTACTTAATCAGTACATACTGAATTGAATATTGGATGTACTTAACACACCATTGCCAAAAAACTCTTGGGTGACTACAAAGCATGAGCTGTTGCAGTGGTCAAATGAGCCAGCAGGGAGTAGTAATGACTGTTCATGGCAGGACTGCTATCAAAATGTTTTTTGTTTTTTTTTGTAAATGGCACATAAGCCTTCCTAATTTTGAAATGATTATAAGGCTCATGGAAATGGTAAGATACACAGTACTCGATACTGAAATCTTTCTATATTTTACATGATTGTAAATAATGAGAGGACTTGTGCATTACCTCAACTTGCAGCTGGTTTTGAACAAATTGCTTTCAATATCAGTCATAAACCCTTGTTTCAAATCTGAAAACTTTTTCATCAGCCTCTAATAATAGAGCATTTGTCTCCTGGATAGCAAAGGGATTTGAAGGGAAAAGCTTAACTCCATGATATGAGTACACTGATTATGCTCTTGTTTTCCAGCACTTAAAGCCAGATTGCATGGACAAGAATTGACTCTTACAGGAAACATATTCTTCAGCCTAATTTTAACATTTACAAAACCTTTAAAAACACTACTTTTACCTCTTACTACCAAAATTATTTCGTGGATCTAAATCTTGCATATACAACCTTTGTAAAATAGGCTTTTTATTTTGAAATTGTGTTCTCTAAATACCCCTATTTTTTTTCTTCTAATCATCAACATTTTCCTGGGAAAATGAACCTAACAAAGATATTCTTTGTACATATAATGTAAGTGAACATGTTAATCGTATCTTTCTCTTATTCTCTTATTATTATTTCTCTTATGAGCATTCTTATACTATTTCAATCATTTTATTTTCATACATATTTAAATGTCAGTCATTTTAATTGTAACGTCTGGTCACTTTAGTTTTATTGCACTTGAAATAAATCATTGACTCATTTAGTCTGGAAAAGATTTTCAAGTTCAGTAAGTCCGAAATGAAATCTTGAATTCATTCAATCACTCTTTACTGACATACATTCAGAAAGTGTTAATTTTCAGTTGTTTCTAAAAATATTTTTTATTTTTAATACATTTCCCCTCGATTTATGTTTTTTTCATTAGTTTTGCATTATTCTTACTGGAACTCTGGCTTTATTTCTTACTTTGTAGTTTTTTCCTCCTTTTTTTCCCCCACCCTGTAGAATGATTTTAGTTTCAGGCTTTCATAGTTATTCAATCCCTTTTTTCCTTAAGAGTATTTTTGCATGGTTTGCCCATTACATTCTTTTCTCCTGATCTCCTCTGTTAGTTCTTTTTCTGTTAATATTTATCTTTCTTATTAGTCAAAAAGCTATTTATTTCCCAGTTACTATGGTCCTACTCATATCTCATAAAACTATGGGTCATGCTCACTTTAGAAGTGTGAATAGTTATCCATTTATTCTCTTGATAATAAATGCTGGCTTTCTATGTGAAATGTGTCATGTGGTCTTGATAGGTAATTGTTTTCCTTAAGTCAATTCTTTAGAGTCTTAGTTGTATCACATTGTTCTATGCAAACAAGTGTTTACACGTGGAACTAACACCAAACCTGCATTTGTTAAGCCTATTGCTCAGGTTGAACCAATTTCCTACTCTTTTCTTAGCATGATCTACATGGGTAATTTGGCTTCACTCACTGCTCTTCTAGCAAGCTGTGAAAGTAGTATGGAAAATACTATGATTGAGAATAAAAAAAAATTCTACATATGCCTTTTTCTCTCTTTCACTAAGAACAAGTTTTGTGGAATGCTAGAATTATAAATGTTTAACATAGAGGAAACGAAGAGGAGGAGGCTTAGAAAAAAAGTTTTGTTGTTTTTTTTTCTTTGTTTTCTTCTTCTGACAGCGTCTAAGGTAACAGTTTGGAAATTCTAAATCTCTCTTGCTCCACATGAGCAAAATTCTAACTCCAGTAGCAGAACAGTCTGGAAAAGATTGTTTTAATGCTTTTGACTGTTGATCTAGCTGCCTATCTTCAGATTGTCACAGAAAAAAATAATTTTTATATTTTTAGGAACTACATAAAAACTTTCAGATGCTACGATTAATTATTCTCCATATGTCAGCTCATATGAAAGTAACAAAGAAAATCTTTTTTTTTTTCTCATTGCATGGCACTTACAACCTTGTATGTGATAGTATGAGATTACAATTAAGGTAAAAGCTACAGAGAATTATCCTTCATTTTTATATTTCTTACTTTCTCCTTCCTGTAAAAAGATTAATTCCAAATAATTGTGCATCAGATATAGTCCTTTGCATCTGCTTTCTTAGGCCTACTGAAGTTGAAAAGTTCAGGTCATATTCTGAAGAATATTCACCCTTGATTCACTTTTGCCACTGCAAAGCTAATTCAGGTTTCTAGAAAGCCTGATTGTTTCTTAATTCCCAGCTGAATGCTGGGACTCAGTATATCCCCTAGCTCTGGTTGAAATTCTGGTTTGAAACTTCCAAGACCCCTCAGTCTGGGGTAATTTGATTCCCATTCACCTTTTCCCATTATCCTTTTTTTCTCTCTACAGTCACCAGCTCTTCCCTCTCCTTCACATGGTTTCCTTTGTAAGCAAAATTTTTACTTTTCCTATGGGTAACACCCTCGTTTTTCCTCCTAGTTCAGCTGTTAAATGAACCTTTCTTTGAAGAAATGTGATGCAATTTCTTTACCAATAAATTCCTTTAGCTCTTACATAGAAGTAGGTGCAAATGTATGGTATATACTGGAGTAATTCACCTAGTGTTGCTGTGCATTACAATATAAAGGACAGAAAAATACAGCTCTAAACTTCTGTTGTCAACTTTTCTGCATTAGTGTCATCACAGTAAGCTCCCTACAGCTTTCCTGTTTATCTTTCTCTAGCACCTGATAGGAAAATTGGATTGAGTGACTTACCAAGGTCCTATAATGAGACTTCAACCCTGTTTAAAATTCCCCTCAGTAGGTTCTTGTTGATTGTCAGTCTGTTGATCATCTCAAATACTCTCTCCCTTCACTACTGCATGATTTCAGGGAGGCAAACACTCTAAGAAGCCATGAGCCTGCATTCTGTGATGAGCTTTGGAAACACGCTGCTAATTGCCATGGCTGTGATTCTCAGTTTGACTGATAGCTCTAGGAATCAAAGCATTGTCTCAGGAGTTCAGCATGATTTACAAGTGAGCCCTCTGGCTTTCTTATTGAGTCACTATGGTAACCATTAGCAACATTCATCTCTAAATGCATAACACAGTCTACACGCTCTTCAACCTTTTGTACATGTGACTGTGAATGTCTAATATACATTAGGTTTTGTTTACCAGAGATTGTATTTTTTTCAAGATTAGGTATATACATATAAAATGTGTGAACATAGAGACAACACTGTGATATAGTGCCATGTGATTACTGTAATTCTTTAGGTGATTCACTATGATGTCATTGTTGCCCGCATTGATGTGTGTGCATTTAAATGTGATCTCATAACTGAAAAAAAATTTTGTTTTCAAAATATGTCAATCTTTTTTTTTTGAAGCCATTTCTATAAGTCAAAATACCCATATTAGGTCAAATATAAGAAAAGAAAGTTTTTGTAAGAAAAAGATGGATGTATACATGTCCATATGATGATGAGTGATAAGAATATTATATATTTGTGGAGTTTGTTGGGACACTTATCAATGCTTCTGAAGGAAAATGAATATTTCATATTATGAAGTCATTGCACTGATGCTAGCATCAGTGTAGGTGTGGAGTGTAGGAGAATATGTGCACATATACTGAGTATGTGCGATATTAGTCTGCACAAAAATCAAACTTCTTGTTGGTATTCCCCAGTCTACAAACAGATATTACGTAACATAATTCTATGTGTCTGAAAAGCCTCATACTCTTGTCTTCTCCCAAAAGGGCTTCTAACAGAAATTGAAATAATGAAGACTTGATTCATTTATTTAAGTTCTCCACAACCTTTACTCTTAGAACAAAAAGGTTCGGGGAGGAGAACCACTATCAGTTGGTGAGGGTCATGGGCTACTTATATTAATTCAATCCAACCATACAAATCTGTTGGACATTAGGGTCTGCACATGATTGTGCTGAGACAACTAATTTGACTACTCTCATTTTTTTTCTTCAATGATGGGGAAGATTAGGGGAGGTTACCAACAACTGGAGAAAGGCAAATATCATACCCATTTTGAAAAAGAAGAAGAAAGCTGGTATAGGAAAATGCAAGTCACTCTCACTTCAGCCCATGAGAAAATCAGACCATATCTCCTTTGGAGCACATTCCTGGAATCACAAGGAAATAAAAAATGTGACTGGGACAGTCTGCATAGCTGAAAAAGGTTGAATCAGGACTTATTCTGGACTAACAGTGCACAAGAGATGTCAGTTACACCGACTTCAGCAAGGCATCTAAAATATCTTTCTGCCTGAGTGAGTAGATAGTGATACTGTATCAGATGGGTAAATACTTGGTTGGGTAACTGGGCTTTGAGGTATTGGTTACTTATTTGGTTCTACTTGGATTCCAGTGTTACATATCCTGCCCTACAACCTGTTGTCATGGTTTTGTGGTTTTTGTTGTGTTGGTGATATTCCACATCATGTGGTGTGTTGGGAGTTGAAGAGTTAATGCTCCAGCTCTGTGGATCATTGATAGTTATGGGTATACCTGTCTCAGAAGAGAAGAACTACATTCCCCAGAGGACTGTGTGATGCTTCGCATTTTTATGTGTTTCTGCCCAGAGGGAAAGAATAAAAACTGTCTGTGGTCACGGGACCATCTCTCTTCCCTTTGGGATGGACTCAGCAGTGGGTGCTCGCTGCCGTCCGCCTTCAGCATTAGCGTAAGGTCTTCTGTTTATCGGACACTCTCTCTTGTTCATTTTATTTGATTTATTAGCTTCAATTCCCATTATATTGTATTATATTGTGTTATTTTGCTTTCTGATATCTTATTTAGTAAATTAGCTTTCCTCCTCAGAACGTTGCTGCTGTTTTGTTCCTAGGCTCATCTCCCTTCTCCTTTTTCCCTTTCTCCCTTCCCTGAGGTGTGGGCCTGTGGGTCCCCTGCCTCAATTGTCACGGTACCGGGTCAAACTGTCCTGCAAACCGTTGACACACAGGTTCATAGGTACATTAGGTTGGAAAGGACCTACAAGATCATCTAGTCTAACCATCCTCCTATCACCGTCCCTACCCAGTAAACTACTAAATCAAATCCCTTAGCACCTCATCTAAACGCTTCTTGAACAGCGCTAGGGATGGTGCCTCAACCACCTCCCTAGGCAGGCCATTCCAGTGCCTGACCACTCTTCCAGAGAAAAAATGTTTCCTCAGGTCTAACCTAAATCTTCCCCGGTGCAACTTATTGCACCTGTCTTATCACTGGAGAATTAGATTAACTGGAGAAAAAACTGGCAGTTTTGCAAGTGATGCCAAATGGGATAACAAGCTCATGCACATGTAGGCCAGGCTGCCATCCAGAGAGAACAGCACAAGGAGAAGAAAAGACCCAAGAGGGAGTCCGAGGGAGTCCATACCAGGAGGAATGGGCAAGTGGCCATAGTCAGCTTTAGTGATAAGGTTCTGGGCCTGTGTTAGCCAGTGAGTTGACCAAGATCAGAGAGGATTGAGAGAAGAGGACAGTCAGGCAGTGGGATGGGTCACAGGGAGGTGGTATCATCCCTCTTGAAAGGTTTCCAGCCCTCAAGAGGAAAAAGCCTTAGCAACCTTGTCTGTCCCTACAGCTGTGCTCGGTCTGGAAGGGTACTGGAGTAAGG
The DNA here is from genome assembly GCF_038088225.1 of Cyrtonyx montezumae. Lineage (NCBI taxonomy): Eukaryota > Metazoa > Chordata > Aves > Galliformes > Odontophoridae > Cyrtonyx > Cyrtonyx montezumae. Next base: position 5,785,785 of record NW_027072033.1, read on the forward strand.
AGTTTATGAATATGAAAAGCCTCATTTTTTTAGAAAATCAGAAATATCATTTGATTCAATAAATCATATAGTACAAGGTCTAAAATATGGACTTCCCTGAAAAATATTCTCATTGCTCTAGCAGTGAATTGCAGCTTCGCTAGTTAAGAATTTCTTATGGTGCAAAGTGAGAAAACAGACAGTGACCTATTTCCAGAACTGTTTGGAATAAACAGCTCTAAAAATGTGTGCTACTGGAATATGTTTAACTGTGTCTTATGCTAGCTGTTTTCCAAGTTTATGCAATAAAAATCCATCTAGGAGAGACGAAAAGAACTGAGATCTCAGTAACAGGTAATGTTCAGTGAAGGAACCTGACATACTTTTGAATCCTCTGGGATCAAGAGCTAAAGAAAATACGTTTATTTATTTTTGGAAATCATACTTTAATTATGAAAAGCAGCTTTGACAGCCTTTCTCGGTTGGCTGTAGTCCAGATAACCTTTACATAAATCAGCATAGAGAGCCTTAAGAATGAATTTCGCTACAACATGAAAACTCTTCAGAGCAATGAAGAATCCTTATCCTGACTCCTCATTAGTACAACGCTACTTTTTGGGAGGGAGCCAGGCAGCATTCACTGCTTAGGCACACAAACACCACCAGGTGGGATGAGTATCATCAGGGTATCATGTTATTTTAAAGGATGAGCGTTTTAAGGAAAATAAATTATGTACTTTTTAGATTATGCTCCTTTAGTTCAGCTTTAGACAAATTTTCACTTTGTCTTGGGTAACAGTGCCTTTTTTTACTGTTAAAAATTCTTTTTGAATTCTTCTGGTTCTCCTTGAAGGTATATAAAGAAGGTATATAACTTGACAGCTTTATAAACATTTCCAGTTTTCCTTTCTTTTAAATATCTGTCTGATGTGACTATCATTCTTTTTCTTTTGTATCTGAAGTTACGGTGTCATTCAAATTCTCCTTGTTCTTGGGACTTCCTCTGGATTCTTATAACTGAAAAGTTGTTAAGTTCTTGCTCTTACCTCTTGCTTTTTTATCTTACTGATGCTTTTCAGAATGAGTTGGCTTTGGAAACAACTCTACGTGCCATGGAAATTATTACTATTTTCTAATAATGAACAGAGAATACTTTGGAATACTGAAAGTAATATTAGTGTTGGAACTTAATTCTCTTCTTCCTTCATGCTCTTGTTTTTATTTATTTTTTCTCTCATTCCCCTTTGAAGATTTTAAAGATGACTGTATGTAGTTCTGTCCAGGCTCATATCCTGTGTTGGAGAAAGAACATAAAGTCACTTGAAATTAAATGGAGAAACTAGGACGGTATCCATGCAGAAAAATACCCAATGAATAAACAGACTTGTCCAAGATATGAATAGAAAATTTTTGAACAAGGATGTTTTTCTGAGACCAGACAGTTATCATGACTAACTGGATAATATGATTTAAAATATCCTTCATATTCCCAATTAATAAATATAAATGATTTTATTTCTCTAATTAACAGACTAAAGAGCTTGGGAATAGGGTATGGACAGAATCTGAATTAATTGGAATACAAAAGGAGGCATGTCATTCCAGATCCGATATTTTACTCTTCATGTTCCCTTGAGAAAAAAATTTGAAAATGAAACATTTAAAACTTCTGAAATTTAATTTTTTTAAAAGTTGTTAGATACTTAAACAGCTTATTTTTTAAAATTCATTTAATGAAATTTTTATTGGTGTTGTATTCAAAATTTTGATTAAATTTAAAAGCACTTTTTTTTGTCTTTTAGTTACTTAAGAGAAAAATTTCAAAACATCAGGGGAAATGCTTCATCTAGGACAAATATTTCTCTATACACCTGTTCAAGATTCAGGTCAAAAGAAAACTTGAGTAATGAAGGGTATTTTCTGTTGAAGAGAAATCTTAACTATTTATTTGTAAAGCAGTCAGGGTTTTGGTCTGTTATTTTTAGGTAGGATGATTTGTGATGTCTCCATGAAATGGTTATATAGACCAAGTTGAAAACTGTAGTAGTCTGTGGCAATTGTAATCTGTATTTTGTAACACTAATTAATGTGACATTTTGAATGTGTAGTCTTCAGAATAAAATAATTTTAGCAATAGTCTGCCAAAGAGGCATAAAACATATTTGACTACTTCATTCTAACACATATAAGATACATTCATGGACAAGAAGGCCAATGGCGTCCTGGGGTGATGCTATTGAGTATATTGAATATATATTTTGAATAAATATTAATATTTGAATAAAGAGTGTGGCCAGCAGGTCGAGGAAGGTGATCTTCCCGCTCTATGCTGCCCTGGTCAGGCCTCACCTGGAATATTGTGTCCAATTCTGGGCTCCCACATACAAAAAAGACAGGGATCTCCTTGAGTCTAGTGGAAGGCCACAGAGATGATAAAAAGCCTGAAACATTTCTCCTATTAGGAAAGTCTGACAGACTTGGGTCTGTTCAACCTTGAAAATAAAAGAAGACTCAGGGGGAATCTTATCCATGTCTATAATTATCCATGTCTATAAATATCTAAGGTGCAGGTGGCAAAGGAATGAGGCTGGACTCTTTTCAGCAGTGTGTGGTGATAGAACAAGGGGAAATGGCCACAAACTGATGAATGTGTAGTTCAATACAACTGTGTGTGGGAACTTCTTCACAGTGAGGGTGACAGAGCACTGGCACAGGCTGCACAGAGAAATGGTGGAGTCTCCTTTTCTAGAGGCATTCAGGACCTGCCTGGACACCTACTTGTGCAACCTGGGCTAGGAAGCTGCTTTGGCAGGGGAGGAGTTGGACTAGATGATCTCTAGAGGCCCCTTTCAACCCATACAATTCTTTGATTCTATGAAAACCAACTCAACCATCTTGGACTGTACTATAATTAATACCATAGCCATAGTTCTACAAGTGTAGATCACTAATTATTTCATTGTTACTTCCACATTCTTTCTGTCTGCAACAACAATACATCAAAACAGATTTTCTATGCACTTGAATTACATTTGGTAGAATTTTCCCAATTTGGTTGATCGTCTTACTCACCTCAGCCTGGAATATATATGCAGAGATCTAAAATTTCAACAAGTTGAAATGGCTCTGTCCTATGCAGATAGTATACAGGCTGATCCTTGCTTCCCGGAGATCTTAGAATCCATTTCTACTCATGTTCAAATAATTTATTTTCAGCTCAGATATAGCAACTATTCTAAACTACAGTATTTACTAATTTTATTTCATTTTGAAACATTTATATAAATAATATTTTAGAGCTAGACCACTGTACGTTTGTCATTTGACAAGCTATCTAGAAAGTTTTAAAAAGAAATTATTCTGGGTGAAAGATAGAACCTGAGTGCGTAAAAAATACAAATGTTCGTTGTCATGTCAAGAAAAGGAAAAGGATGTGGAAAGGAAAAGGATGCAAACAGCAGATATTGATCATTGTGTGTAAAAAGCATTCAAATATTCATGTATTCATGCTAGCATTTCATATCATATTTGTGTGTGTCTTTATTGAACCAGAGCACAATTAAAATAAATAACAGCACTCAGGGAGATAAAGAAACAGATAAAATCTGCTCATTACATGTCATATATTCAATAGAAATTCCATCTACCAAGTTATCATAAATAATAAAAAAAAAGTTCTGAGAGTAGAAAGCACTTTAGATTAAATTACAGAAATTAAAATGATAGAGAATAGAGTGATTACAGTGTCTGGTGTATAATAAATTAATCTGTGACTCTGTTGATAGTAACAGGAGTACTGATGGGAAAATTGCACAGTAGCTGTAAAAGAATGTTGGCAACAAAATTCTGCAAACTGAAAAGGTAGTAACAGGAAAACAAGGTTCAAGCAGGAAAGAAAAGATATCAGTTTAAAATAACTTATTTTAACAGTTGGAAACCACAACTTTTCATTTCTGTGCTCTGATAATGTATTAGGGAATACTGCCATTTGTATCAACACCATTGTATCATGGCTGTTAAGAAAAATTTCATTAGAGAGCTCAGAAATTCTCCAAGGATATGATACTTGAGAATCAGACTCAAGGCCAGGGGGCATGGGTAAGGAGTTAGTTTGCAAATGTATCCCTTCAAAGATAATTTAAAATTCAAATCTAGTTCCAGCAGGCTTTTTGGAGTAAAAGAAGAATGAGAATGATTGAGGAATATTTATTACATTCACCAGAAATGTATTGAAAGGGCTTGACATTAAAAATGTATTTCAAAAGAAGTGAGTTATGTTTAAAAGTGTACATCTGATTGAAAGTATGTTCACACTAAAAAATTTGCATCAAAATCAGTTTTGATTTGGAATATCCTAGAAAGAGTGAATTGGTAAAATGAAATTCACAAAATATTTTCCCAGATCTAATGAGAAGAAAACTTTGGTAAGCATATGAATCTTCACTATTACGTTTGATTAGGGTTCTTAATTTTCTACTTTTTTCTCATTTTTTCCTCCGTGCTTTTGAAATTTTTCTGTTATTCTTGCTTTTAGCCCCTTATTTTACTATCTTTTGTGGTTTTGTTGCAATTACTTTTAGATATAGATAGATAGACAGACAGACAGACTTCTTGAATCTTTTTCCTGCACCAAGTTTCTTTTGAGATGTGGATAAAAATGCTATAATACTTACTTCGAAGATGTGCAGATAATTACCAATTGTAGCTAGAGATAGTAAAGCCAGCTTTTTACACTTTATGAAGGGCAGGTAAGAACCAGTCACCAGCAATGACTGGTGGTGACCAGCTGTGTGTTTCCATAGAAGTTAATACCATACCTCAACCATTTTCATTAATTATTTAGAAGATAGCTGAAGAAAAATACTGTATGGCACAAAGATTTTTCAGAATTATGAATGAGGAAGATCTGACATTTAAAGAGAAGGTGAAAGCTTGCTTGATAGGCAATTTTAGTAAAAAAAGGATACACATAAAATTAATATTGTTTGAGTATGCAGTACACTGCATAGAGAGAGAATATATATATATAAAACAGTAACTGAAAACAGTCAAAATATCTACTTTAAGATTCAGTTCAGCATGTTCTCTCAATGCCCTGCTGTGATATAATGGTCCACAAAACAAAGGAATACTGACTGAGTTAGGAATATATTTTGTCTCCAAGAACGATACTCTAACAAGCTCTTATTCAGGTAGCAAGTCAAGAACTGAAACTTTTAAGAGATGTTTATACGTTAATATTTAAATGAAACTTGCTATTTGACAACAAAGAACAGTAACAACTCTCATTTTTGGTCACAAAAACCCCAGGCATCCCCACAGGCTTGGGCAGGAGTGGCTATAACGCTGCCTGATGGAACGGGACTTTTGTGTACTGATGGACAATCAGCTGAGTATGAGCCAGCAGTGTGCCCAGGTGGCTAAGAAATCCAATGGCTTCCCTATTATTATATTTCCCTATTTATCAGGAATGGTGTGGTGAGCAGGATTAGGGAAGTAATCCTGCCCCCACACTCAGCACTGGTGAGGCCTCACCTCAAGTACTGTGTTCACTTTTTGGCATCTCTGTACAGAAAGGACACTGAGGTGCTGGAGCAGGTCCATGGAATGGCAACAAGGCTTGTGAAAGGCTTGGAGAATATGCCCTACGAGGAGTGACTGAAGGAGCTGGGGATGTTTAGTCTGAGGACTATGAGGAGAGACATTATTGTTCTCTTCAAATACCCAAAAGATGATAGCAGTGAGAGCAAAGTTGGTCTCTTCTCACTGGTGACAGTTGACGTGACAAGAGAAAATGGCCTCAAGTTGAACCGGGGAGGGTTTAGGTTGAACAGTAAAAAACTTCTTTACAGAAAGGTTTGTTAATATAATCATATCACAGAATCACAGAATGGCCTGAGTTGAAAAAGACTTCAAAGATCATCTAGTTTCAATACCCCCCTGCCATAGGCAGTGTCACCCACCACTAGACAAGGCTGCCAGAGCCACATCCAGTCTTTCCTTTAAAGCCTCCAAAAATGGGGATTCCACAGCTTCCCTGGGCAACCTGTTCCAGTTCATCACCACCCACTTAAGCACTGGAATAGAATCGCTAGAGGTGGTTGAGTCACCATCCCTGAATGTGTTTAAAATTAGTTTTGATGTGGTGCTCAGGGACATGATTTAGCTGTGGGTTGTCAGAGTAGTATGGTTTAGTTGCAGTTAGACTTTTCCAAGCTGAGCAATTCTATGATTCAGAAAAGAAGTCATAAATCTTGCAAAGGCTTTTAGATCAACCTGAAAGGCAATCATTTAAAGATAACTGAGTAAGTTCAAATTAAAGGCAAAGAAGACCTTCTGAATGTTGGTTTAAAGTTAACTTTTGAAACAAGCTGTCAAGGAAGAGTTAAATTTTCCACTCCCTGTAGAATCAGAGAAAGGTGGTACGCTCAAAGAAAGTACAGTTGCTCAAAAATTAGATGGAATCAATCTAGTGGTAATTGGGGAAACAGGAAGTATATGAAATTCACGGTGGAAGACTGCATGAGCTATAGATCTTTCTTGATCTTTAGCTCATTAAATCTTTCAAAAGACACACCTGGTTTAGGAAAGCCCAAAGGAGATTTCCTTATCTTTCTAGTATATTGTCACAGATGAACAGAGATGTTACATTAGGCTTCAGAATTTCAATATTTCAAAGAACCATTTTTTTCCAATTTGGCTTTATTTTTCCCTATTTCTTTGCTTTTTAACAAGTTGAAATTGTCACAGCTGTTGCTTGCAAATATTGCCAAAATTTATGTGTGTATGTGGCACTGTTTCCATAAAAACTCATTTTGGATTAACTCCATCTCCATTCTTTTGACTGAAAGAAAGAGAAAGGTAGAATATCTAGCTATACTCTTTTTTTAATTCTTATATTACGTTTCTTTCTGCAAAATAAAGAGTGGTTCTCCGAGCTGTCAGCAGACATAAAGAAAAAATCTAGTATGGTCCTACAAATTTGGTGCTTGCAATTCTTAGTTTTGTGTTATAAATGTTGTTTACTGATTATGCTGACAATGTCAGTGAAGCCAGACCCATTTCAGGTTTCAGAATAAGAATGAACCTCATGCCAAATCATATTCTTACATTTCCTGTTTTTGTATTTGTCTTTGAAACCTCAATTAAGGAGACATTTCCTATTATATTTTCCAATTTACTGATATCATTATGTTACATATTGCAAGAGAGAGTAGAAGAGACAGGAAAGGAGAAGCTAGTAAGCAAATACCAAAATGAACTGAGGACATATAATTACTATTTCCTACTTTTCTTCTACATTGTAATACATTGTGCATCCTTAAGAATTCTCAGACTTCAACGCTAGACTGTAAGCAAAAAATGATCTAGAAGCACACTCTGTACAGGGTCACTTGGTTTTTTCTCTGTCACAAGTACTTATCTACTGCTCCTGTTCCTTTCCACATCTGACCATAAAAGATACTATCTAATTGGCTACACATCACAGCAATCCATTATTCCCTTCCTTTTTTCATCTTCTTCCCTATGAAGCAACATTTTTAATTCTCTTTGTCTCTCCTTTCATTATTTGGTCTATAACTGCACCTTTTCAAGATTAATAAACATTTCTCTTAACCCCTTTAATGCACTACTCCATTTCTTACCAACAAATTCTGGTTCATCAACTATTGCAGAGGTGATTTGAAGAGAGACTGAAACTCCTAACTCTTTCCCTAAATCTAACAGATTCCTTCCTAATGCATTTCTATTTTACTAATTTATCTTCTTCGTAATTATTATTTGTAGCCTATATTCAGCAAAAGGCTTATTGTATGGGTCCTTCAGCATAAAGTGCCAGAAGACTTGTGTCACTGACTGTCATTAAATAGAAAATAAGTGATGTTTGACATTAGGAATGACAGTCAGTCACAACAGATGATACAGCAAGGAATTTAGATAATTTATCCATATGAAAATAAAAGGTACTAATTCTAGTTTCAGTGGAATACTTTTCCTTGAGGTGCCTGCTGTTTCTGCGTTCACTCAAAATAACAGAAGGAACAATCTTTTATTATTGTGAAGATCTAAATTTATACTCTCAGATGTATGCTCTTTGATAGTCAGAAATGTTGTTTGTACCCATCTGGAGTAGAACAATTCAGTTTTTCAAAAAGCAGTATCACATAATTCAAGATCTAGTGCTAAGTTGAATATAAAATTCAGCTTTATTTTACTTAGTAGCTCTCATTCAAAACTTCAAAAAATAGTCAGCAATGATACATAAAGCTGTGAGGGAACACTTTGTAGTGCCATATTTATCAGTCACAAATGTGTGGAAAAAAAATGAATAAAAGAATGATGCAAAAAGATGAAAGAAAGCAGTGGTTTAAGGGAATAAGTTTCTCCAGTGATCATAGAATCATAGGGGTTGGAAAGGACTTCAAGAGATCATCGAGTCCAATCCCCCTATCAAAGCAGGTTCCCTACATCACATTGCACAGGTAAAAGATGATTACTTGAGGATCACTCACTGCAGTAAGGGCTGCTCTGAAATGAAAGACTACTCTTTTATTATGCTGTACTTCAACAACAGTGGTAGATGGTGGTGTGGAGTAGACATTGGACTTTTCCACCAATGCACCAATCCATTTTGTTGCCATGTTACAGATGGCAGTAGAGGCAGTCTGACACACTGGTGTCTGACATGGAAGTGTGCATGGAGCAAAGGTGTGTCACTGAATTCATTTATGTGGAAAAAATTGCACTTATTGACATTAATCAGTGCTTACTGAATGATTATGGAGACCAGAAATTCAGTGTGTGCATAGTGAGATTATAGGTAGAACATTTCAACAGTGGTGTCTGATACAGTGCTCACCTCCGATGCAGATATTTTTGAGTAAAGCATGTAGGCTCTTGTTCACTGCTGGCAAAAATTATCTGTTATCTGTTGATGGAATGCACCTGTCTCAAAGGGGGAAACGAATCCTAGCACAGGAGCTAGCTGGACTCATTGAGAGAGCTTTAAACTAGCTGTGACGGGGGAAGGGGATAAAACAGGGCTCTCCAGTAGAGAGCCTAAGGAGGCTGTGCTGGAGAGAGGGGTGAGGCAGATATCTCAGCTGAAGTGCATCTACACCAATGCATGCAGCATGGGCAACAAACAAGAAGAGCTTGAAGCCATTGTGAGGCAGGCTAACTATGACCTTGTGGCTATTACAGAAACATGGTGGGACCTCTCCCATGACTGGAATACTGGGATTGATGGCTACAAGCTCTTCAGAAGGGATAGGCAGGGAAGAAAGGGTGGTGGCATAGCTCTCTATATCAAAGAGTGTTTTGATGTTGAAGAGCTTGAGGTTGGAAATGATAAAGTAGAGTCCCTATGGATAAGGATCAGGGGCATAGTCTTCAGGAGTGACATCGTGGTGGGGGTCTGTTATAGACCGCCTAGTCAGGATGAAGAAATAGGCGAGGTGTTCTATAAGCAACTCATAGATTTTGCACGATGGCCAGTACTCATTCTCATGGGGGACTTCAACTTCCCTGACATATGCTGGAAATATAATACTGCGCAGAGGAAGTGGTCCATGAGATTTCTAGAATGTGTGGATGATTGCTTCCTGACACAGCTGGTGCAAGAGCCTACCAGGGGAGATGCCTTGCTAGACCTGCTCTTCACTAACAGGGAAGGACTAGTAGGAGATGCGAAGGTTGGAGATTGTCTTGGCCAGAGTGACCATGAAATGGTGGAGTTTGCTATTCTTGGTGACGTCAAGAGGGTGACTAGCAAAATTGCTACCTTGGACTTCTGGAGGGCAGACTTTGACCTGTTCAGGACGCTTGTTGCAAGGGTCCCTTGGGACTTGCTCCTGAGGGGTAAAGGGGTCCAGGAAGCCTGGATGCTCCTCAAGATGGAAATCTTAAAGGCAAATCTTAAAGGTTCATTAGGTTGGAAAGGACCTACAAGATCATCTCATCCAACCATCCTCCTATCACTATCCCTACCCACTGAACTACTAAATCAAATCCCTTAGCACCTCATCTAAACGCTTCTTGAACAGCGCTAGGGATGGTGCCTCAACCACCTCCCTAGGCAGGCCATTCCAGTGCCTGACCACTCTTGCAGAGAAAAAATGTTTCCTCAGGTCTAACCTAAATCTTCCTCGACACAACTTGTGGCCATTCCCTCTCGTCCTGTCATTACTTTTCAGGGAGAAGAGGCCCACCCCCTCCTCACCACAACCCCCCTTCAGGAAGTGGTAGAGTGCAATAAGGTCTCCTCTGAACCTCCTCTTCTCCAGACTGAACAATCTCAGCTCCCTCAGCCGCTCCTCATAAGACTTGTGCTCCAGACCCCTCACCAGTTTTGTTGGCCTTCTCTGAACACGCTCCAGGGCCTCAATGTCCTTCTTGTAGTGAGGGGCCCAAAACTGAACACACTACTCGAGGTGCGGCCGGACCAGAGCTGAGTACAGGGGGATGATCACCTCCCTGCTCCTGCTGGCTACACTATTTCTAATACAGGCCAGGATGCCGTTGGCCTTCTTGGCCACCTGGGCACACTGCCAGCTCATGTTAAGCCAAGCATCAACCAACACCCCCAGGTCCTTTTCCTCTCTACATTCTTCAAGCCATTCAAGCTATTGTTGACGCTGTTTTGTTTTTAGGCTCATGTCCCTATACCTTTCTCCTTTTCCCCTTCCCCTTTCCCAGAGGATGGGTCCCTGGGGTGGGAGGACCCCAAGCATCACAGAACCAAGCCAAACCAGTCTGTAAATTGTTGACATTGTGCTGTTTGCATTTGTTGTTGTTCCCATGGAAATAAGTAGAAGGTATTATTTTGGAGTGATCTACATGATTCTCACTGCTGATATTTATAGTGAGAGTTTAGTTTAGAATGGAATTCACTAAGGTCCTGTGAAGGACAACAATCATTTTTTTTCTCATGGCTCAAAACTTGCTTTTGGAGGCATTTTTTGTGATAAAAGTCTGGCTTATCGAGGTGGCAGAGGTGGGTGTCAGGTGGCTGGCATAACTTCGTGGACAGTTTTAGATTTGAAAGCATTTCTTTGGGGGTGTTTGTCTTCAAAAGGGGTGCTCAGGAGTGTTTACTGGTGGAAAATCTGGCTTGGGACCAAATAAATGGTGTAGGAGATTTAGGGCTGTTACCATTGTATCCTGTGAAGGCAGGATACAATTTGTGGTCTCCCTGCACCCTTATCTGCTGGCAAGGCCTGGGCGATGGGAACAAAGAAATTCCTACTGAGATCCAAAAACCAGTAGCTGTTACTCCAAAAAGAGCTGACTTGGCCACTTTGGACTTATAAGTCTTTACCTTCATTAAGAAAAAAAAAGTTGTTGTTGTCATCAACCGAACAAACAGCACAACTTCCAACGAACCATCGACACACTGATACCAGAGATCAGTGTCTAGACTATGTGCTACAATGGAACCCCGGTGGTGATTATTTCTCTCTTGCTTTCTACAAAGACTTCTTGCTTTTATTTCTTATCCCATTTCTATCATCCATCATCCCTTCCCCATCTCCCTAAACAACTAGAATTTGTAATAAACTGATCAGGCTAACATTTGACCCACTGTGTCTTAATCTCACTGCCGGCTACACACATATCAAAAGAATCTCATCTCCCTCCTATTACTTGGAGCAAGACAGGACCTGTTTTCTTTCCAAACTCTATTCCACTGCCAATGGTAGGTATACACTGGAGGAACAGCTGAATGCTTTTAAAATCTCTGTAACAGTGCCAAGTATTCCTCTGGAAATGAAGCAGGTCAACAAGTGGGATTATCTGAGCAACTGAGGGGTGTAGGCAGGCAATCAAACCTGCTGTGATCAAGGTAAGCATTGTGAAATAAGAAAAAAGAAAGATAATATGAATGGGATGTGAATTCCTTAGTTTGATCATCTTTACCAATCCAGTGCATGCATCGTTGAACACCAAGAAGAAAATTAGGGCTGATGCAATTTAAAAATTGAGGTGGTACTAATGCATATAAGTCATTTTGGCAAATGTAACAGTTTCATACTGTTACATGTTGTCACTAAGAGTAGCCTGTAAAATATACAAACTGTAAGTTTTATCAATATTATCATTAACGTTTATCATTAATATTTATCAATATTATTATCAGTGCCAACATAATTAATATTAACATGATTTGAAATCAAGTGTAGAGTTCTAGACCAGAGTAACCAACATGCGATAATGTTGTCAAATACCATGTATAAATCTTTCTCTTAAAATAGCAATGTTTCCAACAAGAATGTAAACAAAATCATGAATAGCTGTACTTAGGCAATATTAAGAAGCAGTTCAATTAATGAACTTCATAAGAGGTAAAAACAGAGAATGATAAATACAAAGAATTGCAAAAAGTCAACATTCTGCTGAATAAATGAGAAGGGACACTGCTAAAAGCTGAAGAGAGGTAAGTAAGTCAGAAGCAGATCAGATCTATCTTTCTGGAAGGGTAACAGGCAGATCAGATCTATCTTTCTGGAAAGGTAACAGGTAGCATATCTGTATCAAATAAGACAAAGGGAATGCAGAAGGACAATGATAATCCTACATCTTCTCAGACTTTCCTAGTTGGCCAGCTTCCAAGTCTGATCACTTCAGCCTCTGAACTGGGGCACTGAGGTATTCCAGGTCATCACTACATGACATCAGATATGTGATGCTGAATGTGTACAGTGCACGTAGGACAAGGAGAACTGTGATAAGGATGGACAATTTTGTATTTGTGATAATAGTGTTAAATAATTTGTAGCCATAATTGGAAAGTGCCTTAATACCTACTGTATTTAAGTAAATTGGTTAAAAAATATAATCTGGAACTGTCAAAATAGTCACATTACATTTTAATTTCATGGCTTTTGAATGTGTATGGTATTCTACATTGACTATCATTGTTTTTAGTTTTGAGTGGTTTGGGAAATAGAATTATGAAAAATACAATTAAATGAAATTTAGAGGCTCTGAAGATTTAAATTTACCTTTCTGAAAAACATGGATCATAATACCTAATTTCATAAAATAATGCGAAACTTGAAGATATTAAATATTATAGGATAGTATTACTATTAAATTTTCCAGAAACTTAGTGTAAAATTTCATGACTTTGCATTCAAATTAAAATTATTTTGAGTTTGGGTTCTTATTAATGCTCTCTTGAAAGCTCATGAATACTTACAAGCAGATAAACGTTGTCTTCACAAAAAAATATATCAGAGTGTTTTAGTTCAACATAACAGGCAGCTAAGAACCATACGGTTGTTTGCTCATTCCCTCTACCCAAAGTGATGAGGAAGAGAAATGGAAATAAGGTCAAACCAGGCACTGAGATAAAGACAGCTGAGTAAGAAAGAGAAGGAAAGTGGAAAGTAATATTATAATATTAATATTAATATACAAAACAAGTGATTCCCATCACCTGCTGGCCATTATAAACTCTGCCACATTCTGAGCAACGGTAACTTTCCTAGAACACACGGCCATATCAGCCCCTAGGAAGAAAATCAACTCTGTCACAACTGAAAACAGGACACAGGTGAATTTTTCTTTTGAAGGCATATTTATCAGATGTTCTCAATGTACTTTGCAAAAGAAAGCCATTACTTGCTCATTTCTGAATAAAGGACACTACAGCAGGCAGACAAGGAGCCCAGTATGGCAACTGAGTTTTGTAAGCTCCAGTGGATATGCTGCATAGAGTAGATGTATTTCCTAGATGATTAAGACAAGGAAAAATGTTAAAGACAGAAACTGAGAGATATGTTAATATGCTGGAAATATAAGATAACAGTTGGTACTAAGCTCACACAGCTGAGAGAAGGGAAAATTTTCATCAATATATCACCAAATACTGGGGAGAAAATTTCCTAGGGAAAGCCCGTATGAATTCCTTGGCCCTCAAGGGCCTTCCTCAAGGGAAGGCAGCGCATTAAAGTAGAGTGGGTCTCATCTCAGATGCTGAAAATTTTATCTTTAAATCATATTACAATACGCATTTAATTTTTATATGCAATCCCCCAAATACTGAGGACAAACTATGATCCTCCTGTGTCATCCATCCACCTTTGGTTGAGAGAGATGATCATTTGGAGAAAGGTGAGATGTAAAATGTAGTAATTGCCTTGGCTCAGTAATCTAATCACATTTGTGCATGTGATGAAAAGATGCACCAACGCCTCTTAGAGGCAATGCAATAACAGATTTTGTATATATATTTAGGTGCATAATTGCAAAAAACATCTCAGATTCCCTTCAAAATAACATATTTTTCTTCCCAGCTTGAGGGTGATACAAGAGAACATGCAATCTACTGTCTTTCAATGGCCAGACACTAATCCCAAAATGACCGTGAAGGTGCTCATCTATGATCACAAGTTTGAACATTCCACCCCAAGAGATATGTAATATTTCATGTTTTTGTTAATTCACTTCCTAACCTTAATGATAGGCATTTAGCTGATGTAAATCAGTGTAGTTTTATTAGCTGTGGTGGTACTACATCTATTTATGGTCACTAATGTCCATTGTTCAACCAAACTTGGAAACCAGTGATGAAAGGGAAGAAAATGGTTCAGTGCTTCTAGCATAAAGAAAATAAGGCACTATACAGCAAGGTCTTCCAGTAAGAGCAAAACAACTTACAGGACACCTAAATTATTGATTTGTTATTTTGAAGTAGAAATTTTTATTTAAAGCCCAGGAAGTAATAATCTTTTCTAGAAGGCACTTTTTAGACAGATATATTTTTATGTTTTGTTTTGTTTTCTCCGGGTTAGTCTGTGCAGCGTTGAGAACATAAACCAGGCAGTGGAGACGCATTTATGTTTGCAATGTATTGGCAGACTGCCATCAACCCATGACTCTGACTACCAAACTTGACATCTACCTCCTGACATTTTATGGCAAAAATATTTATAAAGCCAATGCCAGTGGTGTAGAGAACAACCATCTCACAGATGATGGAAAGGATGAACTGATAAAATTTAGGAACATAGGATCATAGTTCTCTCATAGTTCACTCATAGTTCATAATATGTTTAAGATCCTAGGGGGGGGGGGGGGAAAAGTCTACTTATTAGCTTTTCTGTGATTTGTCTACTCTCTTACAAAAACAAAAGTTGTCTCTGGAATCATCAGATAATTGAATTCTTCCATCTGTAAACATACTAACCATGAATATATGGTTAGTAGGACCTAGCACTGTGAAGCAAGAAGACCCAATGGAAGAGTGCCAAAAGGCATAGCCTTTACATGGATTGTAAGATCATACATGCCTTCAGTTACTTATCTGCAAGAGTGAGAACCAGAATAGATGAGTGCAGGTGCCTCTTGTATTAAAAAAGTCATCCTTTCCCCCTCCCTTTTGTTCTCTCTTTTCTGAGAAAAACAAAAAACAAAAAAAACAAAAAGATTTTTCCCTCAATTTTAATGTTACTGCAATGCTCACTCCCAAGGTTCACTTTTAGTGACATAAAATACTTCAGCTGAATTAAATAGATGTGTTCTTGGCACATGACAGTTGTAAGCAAAGCAGTCCTCCCATCACAGTGCACAAGATAAATTAGACAAGATAAATAAGCTGACTGAAAAATAAAGATATTCCACTTATATTAAGTTAAACTGCACAGAAATCTAAAAAAAAAAGTGAATATAATACTTCCATCTCTGTCTCACAATGTTGGTCAGAAAGAAGTAAATATTTGTTCTCCTTTAGTTCCATATTACTGATGCAATATGATTTTTTTCTTAATGTGAAATTTGAATCTGAGCCTAATACAACAGTTTTTTTTTCAGATTTAGTATTTATAAAATAGAAAACAACTTGTATTATGCACTAATAATTTTTGTTAATTTTTACTTAGAATTTAGCTTAGAAAACAATAACTTCATTAATTTCAATTGTCTCTCAACTTTGAGAAAATTTATATAATGCTGGAAAAATATATATGTTTTGCCAGTGTTTTGCCAAAAACTCAGAGAGAGACCTTACAACAATCATAAGTAGCAGATGATAAGGGCGATGAAAATGAGAAATGATTACAGATTGTTGAAACGTACTGATCTAGATTTTTGTCAAAGAAATCACATTTCAGACTTTGTGGGGAATGTTGTGTTTAAGAGGGAGAATTCTGCAGACAGCAAAAGGATATTTGTCTTCAAGAACTATACACTATAGCAATTATAGCTTACACAGACTTTATTAGGCTATTTTTATACTGACTCTTAGTTATTGCTGTTATGGTGAGATGTTCTAGGGGAAATGTATGCTGAATATCTTCCTGGATTCCACATCTCTGATTATCTAGGGCTCTATTACAAACTAAATATACATTAAGAAAACACATAATTTTGCCTCTGTAAGAGTAATTTTCTCACTCCTTTCCATGCCCAATTATTTATACTTTGTAAACAAAACTATCCATTAGTGTCAATAATAGTGATTAGTACACTGGAAGTAGCAGAAAAACTGCTAAAACAGAAAGAAAAACAGCATCATGTACTTTGACCATTTTCACATGTATTCGGTCTGTTGCCAAAATATTCCGATGTTCATTATCAGCTCCTTGGCAATGTACATTTTATAATTAGTCAAATGTCTCAGATTCTTAATATGTTTCATAAACTGCTATATAAAGTCTTCAGAGTTTACACTTGTAGTTTAAAGGCATATTTTCTTTCGTAATAGAAATACCTTCATTCTCCTCTAAGAACATGATTTTCACACACTGATCTTAAAGTATCATTACATGGGATTTGAATTCAATCTAACTTCAGAGAAAGGAACTGTGTTTATGAGTTCAGTGATTGGATTATGACACGCAAGACTACAGTGCTGTCTTCAAATGGAAGAAATATTTGAAGTTCTCTAACATGTCTGCTTTATCTGGTTTAAAAGTAATTCATTGGCTCTGGCTGATCACTAACTGCAATCTATCAATTGCACAGGAAATGGTGCTGATAGTCTTATTTAACATTTTTTTAGAACCCACAGTAACTATTTGATGTAATTACCTTCCTCACTTGTTAAAAAAGAGTGTTTGATTGGTTTCTCGTTGGTGACACGACAAGGGGAAATGGCCTCAAGTTGTGCCACGGGAGGTCTAGGTTGGATATCAGGAAAAATTTTGTTATACAAAGACTTGTTAAGCACTGGAATAGGTTCCCCAGAGGAGTAGTTGAGTCAGTGCATTCAAAATCTGTCTGGATGTGGTGCTCAGAGACTTAATTTAGTGGTGGGTTGTTAGAGTTAGGGTAGTATGGTTTAGTTGTAGTTGGACTCGATGATCTTCAAGGTCTTTACCAGCCTGAGAAATTCTATGATGGATTCTATTATTATTTTATTTATTTATTTTAATGTGAAGACTTTCTGCTCTGGTGCACATGGCAGATGCATCTACAAGAAGTCATACCTACCAAGTATTTTCTTTTACTCAGGAGCTGACTTGAGATTTTCATCTTTCCTCTGTCTTACTTCCTGTTGTATAGTTGTTCGGAGATGATTTATTAGACTACAGTGAATTTATTTTCAACTCATATAGTGACATGTAAAACATTTCACTTGTTGCATGGCTCATTTATGCTATCATTTAAAATGATAGCATAATTGGTAATATCAGAAGATAAAGGTCTATTATAAGTGGAATTTCTTTAATTACAGCCTTCATTTTTTACTGCCTCATTCTACTCTGCACACACACATCCCATTTCTCAATATTTTAAAACTATCTGCTAATATGCTCAGAGTTTTAAAATATATGAATAGAATATGCAGTCTAAATTTTTATGTGTGATTTTCCAGGACAACTGGATATATTTTCTCCACATTTCTATATGTTTCTACATAAATATATTGAAGCAGTTATTGAATTAAATGATTACATGCTTGAATTCGTTAATGGAACAAACAAAAAGTTAAATGTAACTTTGGTATTTATCTTCAAGAAACTCAGCCAATTATATTTACCTCCAAAACAAGTCAGAAAAGCATTCCTGAGCCATGTAGTATTATTTAGTCACATCTAAATCCATTTGAAATGAATGACAAAATTAAATACTAGCTAATGTAGGAAAAGATTTAAGTGTATACGTTGCACAGTGAGATGCTCCTTGATGCAAAACATAATTTTATTAAAAAAAAACTACTCTTCCAATTTGATAACCTTGATAACACTTTATGAGAAGGCAAATGCACCTAAATTGCCTGTTCAAGGATAGGTAAGATGGCACTTAGGGCAAACTTGTAGTGGAAAGTGTCCCTGCCCATGGCAGCAAGTTTGAAACTACTATCATACCTAGGTTTCATGTTTTCAGCTTCTTTCCACTGAAATACACTGCACTTAGTTGCTTCTTGGTAAAATAAATCTCTATTTCTTAAAATTAATTGTGTATATACATATTTTCCATATAATATTGCATATAATGAATATTTAAAGTGAAAATGTTAGCTAACCCACATTCTTCCAAACCTAACACAGTTTGCTGCTGTGCATGCTTTATAGTTTTTATTTCATTTCTCCTTAAATAGGCTGCAACATTAAGAAGAGATTTTCAAGTCAACTACTATTTGAGGATGTATTTCCTTATCCTTATTTCTCAGTTAGGGTAGTGCTAGACAATTCTATGTGTTCTTGCCAGAGGAAGAACAGTAAAAAACATGTGGCGAAACAGTATCACAACTTTTCCAGTGACTCACTTATAGTTCAAACCAGAAAAGAGCAGAAACAGAAAAAAAAAACCAAACCAAAAAACAAAATAAAACAAAACAAACAAAAAAAAACATTGTTCTGTCCAGCAACAACTACTTATGTATCCCAGTACAATATTTTTTTCTTCTTCCAACTCTTGTATCCCAGTTTTCACCCCTTATGCAACTTGTTTTGCATAAAGAAATACTGTCAACAAACTCTGAAAACTGACCTGAGCAGGGGATGTGCCTTAAGTAGTTCATTTACACGTAGATCTGCATTTCACTCCTGTTTATTTCAGAATTTTCCATCTGACCTGAGGAGATTATTTTTTTTTCTTCAATATGAGCTTCCTCAGCTGTAAAATAAGAGTAATAACACTTATTAGCCTTGGTTTTGTTTTTTAGAATGTGAGTTCTTTAGGGTATAGACCAACTATATGTATTTGCATAGCATGCAGGAAAATCCTGGCAAAGGTCTCCAAATGCTATTAAAATATATAAAATAATAAAAAGTGCATTATCTTTAATTGGTTTTACTTTATGTCCTCCTAAATTCAAAGCAATAAGGTTAGGTGAGGAGCAGTGTAAAATATGATAGCATTAGTGTCACATCACAACTTGGGGGATTACATTACCTCCTGCATACAAAACCTGAAGGAGAACTGTTAACAAAGAAGTCTCTAGAAGAGCTCTTTCCTCTTGAAGAGTTCTCTCTTGGAGAGTTTTTCCCTCTTGAGGTACAACAGAGGTAGGTATATTTTAGGTTCAGTCTTTCTCCCAGCTTTTCAAACATTTTTTCTAGTGTTAGCAAGAAAGAGGAGAGGAAGAGGAAGAAGAGGAGAGTTAAGCTGAAAATAAGGTAGACATCGTTCTACATTAAGAGATTTGAAGCATTGGAGCTACAGCAAAAATATGAGATTTTACCAAAAAGCCTTCTCTGTTACCCCTGAAATCTTAGGAAGCAATGGGCCTGAAACTAAAAGAATAATTCATAATAAGGCAGTAAATGAGCAATTAGTAGAAGGGACAGAATTGATTTGCTGCTTATGTATAATCTTTGTGCCTTCTGTCCTGAACTGGTAAACCAAATGAGTAGTGCAAAGAAGAATAAGCTAGATGATGTAGAAGTCATTCAGTGTTCAAGTTAATTTAATTATTCACCTCAGAGATAATGTAAAGCTAAGCACAAATAGAGCTACAGAATACAACTTGCACAGTTTTTTAATAAATACTCTAGTCCTTGTCCTATTCTGTGTAGCAGTATAGAGAATGAATGGGCTTGGGATGTTTTACTGTGATATCAAAATAAAAACAGGGAGAAAAATGAAATATTAAAATTGAACTTCAATTTGTAATTATCTAAGTAAAATAAAGCAAGTCCACTTACAAAGTTTTTTTAGACTGGAGATTACAGACTATACTGGTCTGTACATGAAGGTAATTTTTTTTCTTAATTATGTTAGGTTTTTTCCTATCTGTTATTATTTTCTTGTACTCTAATGTCAGAAATTGTAGGTAGTCCTGATGTAACATAATCGCAGAGAGGATTCTGATGATATTATTACTGAACAGGCCAAAGGACAAATGTATTTTACTGAGCATTCAGGGAAGCAGACTGACCTTTCATCTGGTGTTCATTGGCTGAAAAACAGGTCATTCACAAGGTCCAGTCACTGTGTCAGCTTCGATGGATGGATAGCTCCTTCTGCTCTTTAATATTGTAGGTATCTCCCTTATGTCGTATTTTTTAAAATGTTGCCTATTTTAGTTTCTTGCTTTATTTTTCAGAAATTCATAGGCAAAAATATCTTGCTTCAGAAATATTGTTGAGAGCTATTAACTGGGTTTCCTGAAAGAACTTAACTATCCCAGTTCTTAAGGAAAATACTGTTTGTTTGTTATGAAATAGGCATTGCTACTTTATGGAGTCTACACTATGTCTGTGGAATCAGACTATATATTAAATGGGATGAAGAAATATTAGTCCAGTATGAAATCATGATAACATTTTGAAACCCTTAAAATCCAGATCTTGAGCCCTTAGCACAAGAAATGTGTAGATCTGTTTGAACAGGCCCAGAGGTAACAAAGATGCTCAGAGGTCTGGGGCACCTCTCTTATAAAGAAAGGCTGAGGGAGCTGGGCTTATTCAGTCTGAAGAGAGAAGACGAAAGTGCTTCAGTGAGATATTAATACAGCCTTTCGGTTTTCAAAGTGAGCTTACAAAAAAGATTGAGAGATATTTTTTACACAGTCTAATAGGGTCAGAAAAAGAAATAACACATTTAAACTATAAGAGAAGAGATTTAGGTTAGATGTTGAGAGGAAATTATTTACCCGCTGTGTTGATGCACTGGAAGAGAACTTGTGGGTGTCCCAAACCTGAAGGTGTTCAAAACCAGTTTGGATGAATGGGCCCTGAAAAGCATGACCTACTGTGTAATGTAGTGGGTGGTAACTCTGTACATTTTCATTTTTAAGATCCATTCCAATCCAAGCCAATCCATGGTTACATAAATTCCAATATATTTTGCAACTGCATCTTGTATGTGACTTCTGTACATCCATCCTAGAATGAGTGCAACCAGATCATTACTGCATCCATGCTAGAGAAAAAAAGAAAAGGCATCAGGCAAAATCAGTGTTTGAATTTTATAGTGATGCTTGTGAGACTTAAATATGATAGTAAAATTTAATATTAATATTATAGAAAAAGAAACTTTATAAATTAAAAATTGGCCCTGTGGCAAATGAGCTGAGCTCTGCTTGCTGGGGACAGCAGCAGGGCCCAAGGAATGGCATGAAGCTATATCAGGGAAGGGTCAAGGGGGTTAGGAAAGGCACTGCACCAGATGGTGGTGGGCATGGAATGGTTCAACATGGCAGTGGGTATGATGATGGACAGTGCACTCAGACACGGCATGTGAATTTTGGTTGCCCTGTTTGGAATCAAGAGTTGGACTCAGTGATCCCACACTGAGATATTCTAGTATTCTATGTTTCTAAGAACTGAATTAAAAAAGATATGTCAGTCTTGAGATCACATTCTGAATGGTCCACACTTCTTTTGAGCGTTTCAGCTGCTTTCTGCACTTGTATATTTAACTTGTAAATTTCTCTGCTTGGTATTTTCACTCTTAATTAATTCTATTAACCAATCAGGGGGATAGCTTATAAAATAAGCAAGTAAGCACATTGGAGAGAATGTGCTACTGTGACAAACAATCTGCAGATACATCTCTAAAATCCCTTTTCTTCTTACAAATTCTTTCTTGACATTGATGTTTTATTTCTATGGCAAAAGTAGCATAGAGTAACACAAATAACAGAAACTACATCTTTAATACATCAACCACTGACATAAGAGGTTCAAAAACAGTTTGTACCAAATGAGTGTCATGGTACTTGTGAACACTTCCCTCCTGCAAACTACAATCATCCTTTGAGACATGTAGGTTATAAAACTAAAGGTAAATGATCATGTTAAAACAGAAAAGTAGCGTGTTTTATGTGAGAGACATGAGAAAGTGACTTCTTCCTTAACACTTCTTTCTATCTGTTATCTTTAACACATGCAAGTTCCTACTGTAGGTTGCACTTCAGCTCAGAATCAATTAAGAAGCTTTATGATAGGTTTTTAATGTTTTTTTCACAGACTCAAAAGATAAATTGATTTCTCTTTTAAAGGTTTCCTCAGTGCAAAGCAAATAAATCTTTTGCTAGCAATGGATATTTTGTAATTCTGTTAGGAATTCCATTAGGAATCAAAAAACTTCTGTGTATGCTTTGGGCAATTTACTTATTTGTGTCTTATATACTGCTGGTCTCACAATAAATTTCTTGCAAGAACTTAATAATCTTCCCTCTTTATTTACTCATCGTAATGTTACTGCTACAGGTGGGAGCAGGAGTGGAAAGGAGATCACAAGCCTGCAGCAAATATTCATAGGGAATAACCTTTAGTTATGTAGGCAGACACACGTGCTGCTACTGAAAACAGCATGCCAAGATAGTCAGTGCTATGTAGGTAAACAGGAAATAAAAACAGAAGAAGGAAAAGCCTGAAGTCTGTTCATGAAATAAGAGCTAACATCCTGACCTCAAAACGGCTGTTATTTAATATCCCAGACTCAGGAGTTAGTTTTTGGTGTTTGTTTTTAACCTGTTGTTTTTGTGTCTTATGTCAAAGTTGTTCTGTTTGATGAATTTGTTTCTGAGAAATGTATAAAAACTAGGACATTTATCCTTCTCATTCTATTGAAGTGCTATATTGGTTGAAGAAAACAACTTATTTTTTTGGCAACTTAGAGGGTTTGGGTTTTTTTTGTTTGTTTGTTTCTGCATCCAAACAGGTATAATTAAGGAAACTTATACCTGAATACTTAGTTAGTTATTCAGTGAGATTTCCTTAATTTAAGAACAGTACAGAAATGACCAGTGAAATCTCTGATGATACAAGGGATTATTCAGGTCACCTTGTATTGCTGAGGTGAACTACTTCCACAAACCACATGCAAGTATTTGTATGTTCACATGATGATTACTTTCCAGGAAAAACACTCTCCAATGAATGGTGTGTTTTAAGTCCAGATGGTAGCTATATATAAAAGGTTCTACAGCTTCTGGGCACGTGTAGATACTGACTACATGTTGTACAGTATGTAATGACTAGCACGTAACCACTGCATCATTACCTTGACAAAGTAACAGGCTGAAGCACCAATAGTCTCGCTCTTTATTTTTATGTTCTGTAATTGTTAAGGTCACATGCAGAATTACAACATTTCCATACCCTAGGAAGAAGTATACAAACACACACGTACAAGTATGCCTGGATAACTTGGATAACAATACTATCCCTCAATCCTGCACATCAGTTCAGAAGACATTTTATTAAGACACAACATAGGACACAATGATCAAACAATTTTATGCCTAAGAGGGGTAGGTGTATGTCCTGCTTTCAGCTTAAACAGCGTTAATGGCACACCAATGTTTTGTTTGCTGCTGAGTGACGGGCCCAGGGCCAGGCTGGGCAGCTCAGTGGGGAAAAGCCATTGTTGTTATGGAGCAGTTGGGACAGCAGAGGCAGAACAGCTGGCCTGAATTAGGTAAGGAGTTATTCTGTATGATGCGGCATAATGTAGAAACCTATATAGCTCTGGGGAGCTGGCTGGGAGGCAGTCACTTCTTAAAGACTGCTGTGGGTCTATCAACAGGAGATGAATAGATGTATTGTGGATATCTACGAATCTATACATATATAGTTACCATCACATATTTGCCTCTTTTCCTTTTCTGTCTTAGTACATAATACTTATCTCAGAATGCACAGTCTAATGTTTTGTTTCCCAGTTCTCTCCCCAGCACCACTGAGAAGGTGGAGAATAAGCAAATGTCTGTGTGGTGCTGAGATGCCTGCTGGGTTGAACCACAAGAGTGGAATTTAGAAAAAAACATCTAGATAAGTGAGGTATCTAATTCACAGGGTTCTCAAATTTTCTATATTTAATTCTACTACAACATTTATTTTTGATTGCTGTTAGATAATAAGCCAT
This sequence comes from Cyrtonyx montezumae, assembly GCF_038088225.1. Classification (NCBI taxonomy): domain Eukaryota; kingdom Metazoa; phylum Chordata; class Aves; order Galliformes; family Odontophoridae; genus Cyrtonyx; species Cyrtonyx montezumae. Next base: position 5,810,031 of record NW_027072033.1, read on the forward strand.
GTAAGTCAAGTTTTAATTCAGATTGGAGCTTTCATTATTTTAATAAAACTTTTCTTTGAAAATTTCATCAACTGTATCAGAAAGAAGAGAATTTTTAATAGAAACATTCCACTCTTTGAAAGAATATGATTTGTAGAAGCTACTGTTTGTTTGGATTTCCTGAATTGCTGCACATCCAGCCATACACAGAGTGTGCTGTCATGAGTACTGGCAGCTGAGAGAATAACGTGCTATGACTTTTGTTGACACTTAGGCAGGAGAAGCCTACTTCACTCTCATTTCAGTCTCTTGAGGACTTAAAAAATACTGACTCCTACCTTAAAATGATAGGAAGAAAGAAATAAATAGAATTTAAAAGTGTTCAAAACCAAATAGCACAGAAGTGGCAAAATAGAAATCCCTAGCATCCTCATACAGAAGAACAACCCTCTAAACACCAACACCATGACAACAAGTAGAATCTAGGAGATTAAAAAATAAAATAAAAATAAAAATAAAAAAGGAAAAGACTGGATGGATAGTTTTCACTTTCAAGCTACATCTTCAGGTCATGAAAAAGACACATCATACGGTTATTTAAGAGTCTCTAATATTCATATTATTTTCAGAAATTGTGTTAATTCCTGCAGCTGTGACTGCCTGAAAGTAACCACACTAAAAATAGTTTTTGCATTAACCCAAATAGACAGCAAATAGAATTTTGCTTTTACAATGAAGAATTCTGTGTTTCATTAACTGTCCTTTTGTTTCCAAGCCATTCACAGAGATACATGTTCCGATGTTCAGTGTAAGTATGAATGAAGACTGCTAGTAAAGAGCCGTTGTGAAAACTGAGACCTGATGAGACAGCACCATAAGTGTAATAAATGTACATGTAAAAATCCTTCAATATAGGGGAGCAGGGAAGAAGAGGAGAGATAGTCTTCTGTATAATGGAACAGCCCAGTCACGGGGTTTTCCAAGGGACAAAAGAGAGTTTATGAGATCTGGATGTCCAGGGTTGACAAGAGGAGAGAGCAGTGAGACAGTCTATTTGTTCAGACTTACAGACATGAGTAAGCAGATAGAATTAATTACCTCCTTATAGGATAATAAATGCAAATACCAAATTAATTTGTTCACTAGAGCAAAAGAAGAAATTTATTGTAGTGCTAAAATAATGTTCATTGTGAAATCGTCTAATTCTTCTATGGTAACAGAAATATTTTTAAAAGCTTTTTCTAATTCATGTACTCCAATTACAGGGACCATAACTCTAATAAAACCTCCATCTCCATCCTGTTCATATCTCAGAATCATGAGATATTTCACTTCATTTTCCCAGTTTTGATATTGTGAATCAGATTCTAATTTTCACTTTTTTCTGAAGATCTTAATTTTCAGATACCTTCCAACAGCAGCATAGAAGTTTGATTAGAACTTGATTTCATTTTGCTGAATTTCTTCTCCTGTTATTGATGCCACCCAAAAAATTTGCCCCTGGATGTTAGCTGGCTAATAGCAATTTGATCAGATCCATTCCTGAGTTCCTTCCAACCCTCCTTTGCCACCTCCTCCTCCAGGACGTTCTACTTATTGTTAAATTCTTTTGTCTTAGCATTCTGCTAAATATAACAATTTTGTATCTCAACAAAATTTCTTCAGATACTGAACAATAACACAACAATTAGCTGAATAACAAGATACCAGGAGTTTTTTTTTGGAGCATTGAACATTAACTACACAGAGTTCTAATTGAAATATAAACATAATTTAATCATAACCCTAATGAGTAAAATCTGAACAACGTAAACATAATCTCGCTAAACAAAATACAAGAAATCTAAACATAAATACACCAAAATTTATTAAATAAAAAAATAAAATTAAATAAAGGCACAGTTTTTTAATTGCCAAGAGATGGTGCCTTTAGTGAATAATGAATGATTTAATGAATAATCTCACCTGTTGCTGTGAACACCTGGAGAAGTTGTTACCCTTTTATATTCTCTGTCATAGTGCTGGATGCCTTCTTCACATGGCAGCAATCCTGGACCTGCCAACTAGAACTACTCTGAGCTCTATTTGGGGAATTACTGTGATAAGAGTTAGTACTTCTGGTCATAAGGCCAACTGCCTGATGCAAGAGAACATGTTTTTAGAAGGCTGCTGGTTCACAAATAGTGGGCTATCATCTGACAAACAGTCTATCTATATCACAGAAAACATTTTCTACCCTGATCAACTGTACAGAGTGGATCAGTACTGCTGTGTCATATATGAATAGAATAATCCATTGATATCATTAAGGACCACAGTGCAGTAAGTCACGTTTCTTTGTTTAAGCTATGTGAGCATGTAACGTGAGCATCCTATTCTCCTATTGTTCCATGCCATACCTGAGGAGAACTGCATCTTGCCAAACTATCTCTCAAGATATATACAGGGTGTGTGTGTGGGGGGGTGGGGGGGTTACTGCTTAGTACTGGTGACAAACAACTGGAACTGTCCATAAACAAGAAAAAACTTAGCAGGTGACAATCACTGTCAGCAGTGACTACAGTGGCAATGGAAAAGAAGAGTGCAAGATCTCACAGGGTAGGTGAGTAACAGAGCACAGACCTGGGACTTCAGATGAGCACATCTTAATTTACACATGGTATGGGTGGGTTGAGGACTGACACTTAAGAGCAACATTCTCCAAGGGTGAGAGTAGTCATCCCATACTCAGACTGACACATCAGGACATCAACGTGGCTAAGTGGGGAATTCATCAGAGTTTCAATCTAAAACCCAGCACACAGGAAGGGAGGGAGGAAGGGAAAGGAAGGGAACGGAAGGTGAAATGTTGCCTAGAACTATACAGATGGTAGTAGGGAAGGAAAAGATCATCTAGATTTGAGATTGCAAGGGATGTCAAAGGCAACAGGAAGAACTCTGATGACTAAATGATTGAGTGAACGTTAAGAACAAGGCTAAATGAATAGGATAATATGGAAAATGGACAGAATATCTAAAGAGCACCGTGTCTCATTCACTTTGTTTTTCAGCAGTAAGTTCTCATATACTTCTCCCAATTAATAGAGTCTGGAACCATGTGTATTTTGGACCAGAGAAATGTCTAGCCTGGCCCTGAGCATACAGAGCTGCATAAATGATTTTAGTAGGGAAGCTCTGGGGAGCAGCCTGCCCAGGAAAGCAGCAAGTTAGGCAGGACCAGAGAGGCTGAGGTTAAGGGAAAGATTTTCCATATGATAAATACAATGCATTGTAACAGAGGCCTAGAAAGGCTGTGTGGCTGCATGGTGTTTAGATGTTCAATAGTTACAGATTTTGGTATGATCCTGGTGAAGTATATCGTTGTTTATTATTATGTGATATTTCAGGGTGTATCTGAAACTGAGTATGAGACACGTGAAGACAGAAGTTCTGCAAATTATCCTAGCCTAAGATCAAGTAAAATGTTTTAAGGATGTACTTAACATTTTAGTTATAATCAGATGTTTTCTTGAAATGAATAATTAAATAAATTCTTCAGTAAACATCCTACCGAAATCCAATTCTATTCTATTTTTTCTACCATAAGCATTACCAGGAAAAAAAAAAAAAAAAAAAAGCATTCTATGGAAATTTTTAATTGTTTACACCCACGAGTCACATTTCATGTTATTAGTCTCTTACATTTCTGTAAGAGACTAATATCTTATACCATTGCCTCAAAGGTTGCTGATGAACATGTCTGAACATGTTCAAGCTTGACCTGGGCAAGGGTTGTGAAATCCCTTGTCTCAGGGACAAGCTGATGGGCATGTCCTGGGGCGGCCTAAGCTGCAGCTCAGTGGCCATTGAACACTCTTTTGTGGAACTCACCTCCAGGGGAAGATAACTATCTCAGGTGATACTCCCCTGACGCTGCAGCTCAATGACCGGAGAACACTCGTTTGTGGAACTCATTTCCAGGGGGAGATAACCATCTCAGGCGATACCCGCCTGACGCCCAAGCAGGAGGGGTTCGAGGGGTTCGTCACGTAGACTGGAGAAATCTGGGAGATAAATAGAGGGGTCCTGCAGCCACGAAGTGGGAGGGTTTTCTCTGGAGTGGCTTCCTCTTGGAGAAGCTTTCTCTTAGGAGAGACCTCCCGAGCTGATCACTGCCTGCTGCTTCCTGGAGAGGCCTTCTCTTTGGAGAGACCTCCCGAGCTGATCACTGTTCGCTGCTGCCCCTCCGGGGGTTGACCCCTCGCCGCTTCTCCTGTGCTGACCCCGCACCCTTCTCCTGTGCTGACCCGGTGCTGCTTCTACGGACAGCTGCTTGCTGCTCAAGGCTGCCCGTCGCTGCTGCTGTTCTCCCCGCTTTCTGCCTCGGACCGTCGGAGCCGCTTGCAACCGGACGGCCCCTGGGATCCTGGCTGGTGACTATCCCTGCTTTGTACAAGCCCTTGCTTCCTTCCTATCTTTCCTATCGCTCGCCTTCCCTTCCCCATCACCCTAACAGTGTCCGCTTTCCCCATCTCCCTGGTTTATAGTGGTAATAAACTGGTCGGACCAACATCTGAACCGTTGTTTCTTAATCTCGCGCTGGGTATACACATAATCAAAGAACCTTCGTCGCCCTCCTTTATATTGGAGCGTGACAACTTCTATTTCCAGAAATACTGATGATGAAGCATTTCCCACTGTCTTAGAAGCTTAAAATGTTCACCTTTGTGTGTGTTTTTTATTCTCCCAATTACTGGAGAAAAACAGGATATTTAAATTCTTGGAAAATGCTGAGGTCAAAAAGGAAAGGAGGAGAATGCAAACAGCTTGTTTTGGTTGTTGTTATTTATCTTTGTTTTCTTTATTTGATTATTTTAAATTAATAGCATTAACAGTCAGAAGCGAAAAAGCTACCACCATCAACAGCTGTGTTTTCCTCACCTTCTGATCCTAGAGGATTTTTTCATCTGTATTCCAACAGATCACAGCACTGTAATTATGAGTGGCTGGATCCTTCTTACTCAAGGTGAAAGAAACATTTCCAAATATCTCTAGCAATAGCAATTTCCACTAATAGAGCACTGATACTTCAAGATCTATTTGAAACAAAACAACCTAAATTTGTGAAGGTTTTCCTTGAATTATTCATCAGATAAATACTTCACACTGTGTTTACATCATTTTTAGAGATCTTGCATAAAAAGAAAACCCTCTGAATTTAAGTTTTAAGTTTCTTTAGAAAGCTTTTCTTTCAATCAGTTATCAGAAAATTAAGTCATGATGTTATCTAAAAAGTAAATTTATCTTTGAAAATATTGAAATATTTCTGTCTATATTGCTTCACTGTAAAATTTTAATAGGAGAAGAGAAATAAACAAGTAAACTTCTTGGGCATAAACTACATTAAACACAATAAATTTAGTCTTGCTTTAAAAAAAAAATGAAAAGAAAGGAGAGAGAATGGAAGCTAATAGTCTTAGTAAGAACTTCTTGTTTATATCCAATACAGAATTCTATAAAAAGTATATAATTACTTGAATATGCACTGAATTTTCACTGTGGAGAAAGAAAAAAAAAAAAAGAGAGAGAGATAGACAGACAATACCTGCTAACACCAAAGATCTCTAGTACAAGGATCAAGCTGCTAGCACTAGTGATGAGAGCAGTTAAGCTTCCCATTATACATGCACCCAGACTTTGAAAATATGCTTTTAGATGCTGAAGGTCTCATTCTCATAATAGTAGAGGTTTTTTCCATTAGTCATTTTCTTTAATTTTATAGTTTTGAATTAAACTTCTGACTTCTGCAGTGTCCTGTGACAATGTATTTCAATTATTATTTGTTATAAAAAAACAAGCTTTACTTAAATAGTTTTAATCCTACTGTTTAATCAACATATTTAGTACCTTCATTTGATTCTTTTGTTAAGAAATCTGTCAAACTATGTTTCTTCCATTCATGATTTTGTAAATTTCAAATCCAGAGAGATCTAGCTTATTTGATTCAGTAAATGTACCAGAATCCGTTAGTTATTGTCAACGGTTTACAGGCTGGTTTGGCCAGCTTCCATGGTGAATGGAGAGGTGGGACACACAGACCCATGCCCCAGGAAAGGGGAAGAGGGAAAAGGAAAAGAGGTCGATGGGCCTAAAATGTAAAACAGTGGCAACAAGGAGGAAGGCTAATTTATGTAAATATAATTTTGGAATGCAAAATAACACAACATAATACAATATAATTGGAATTGAAGCAAATAATTCAAGGAAATGAGAGTGAGTGGCTGAAAACTGGAGGCCTTATACTAATGCTAAAGGCAAGATGGCTAGGCAGCACCTGCTGCTGGGATGATCCAAAAGGGAGAAGCCTGTGTCTCAGGACATGTGAACATTTCCTATCTTTCCCTCTGAGTTGAAAGAGGAAAAACATAAAGCAACACAAAGTTCTCTGGGGTACATAGTTCTTCTCCTCTTCTCCTCTGACACTGTCAATGATCCATGGATCTGGAGCATTAACTCTTTTACTCCCAATGCACTACATGACGTTATGATGTGGAATACCAATAACAAAAATCATAAAACCATGACAGTTATGCAAGGATCTGCAAAGCAGGAAAACAACTTTCAACACATGGACTTCTTTTAAACTGCCCCACAGCGAGAGCAGTGTTTAGTTGTGGCTACCAGTAAATCACTACTTTTTACCTGACATGTGCAAAAAAAAGGTCTAACTGAAACAAACCAAAAATGAAAACCTCTTACTGGCAGACCATTGTAATGTGCTTTATAGGCACTTAAAATGCACTTAAACACTACTTAAAAGTATTATGGATTTTATTTATTTATTTATTTTTAGTTTTTCACAGCAAATATAAGTTCTGCAAAAACAATTTCAGCTCATTCCTAATGTAGCTGTGGTAAGAAGATCTGAAAATATTTTATTAAATCAAGTATAATTGGAACACAGCTTCTTCATGACTATTTATCTTGTTTAATTAACTGCACTGAAAGTGAAGATATAAACTTCTTCCCTCATCTTGGCCAAAATTAAATACTGCTAATGAAATTATATCAACTATTGAGAGTCAGAGTTGGACAAGATACGGTACATCTATGTGAAAGGCTGAAGAATATTTGTACACCCACAATGTTCTCAATGCACCATTTCAGTGCTAAATGTGCATCTTCTGCTGGGCTACTCTGTTACATTTGCTCTCATGATTTTTGAATGTGACTAGAGTACATGAAAAAATCCAAAACGGTTTGAAAAGAGGGGAGATGACAGAGCAAAACCACATACCTGCATTTCCAGAGATCTAACTAAATTTTAAAATGTGATAAATGCTGTAGTGTAAAGCTCAAGGTTTTCATACCAAAACTGTCTAGCAAGGTTTATGTAGTGGCTGATAGATGGCTTAAATCATATGTTAGAAAGGAAGTAATGTATCTTACCCACCTGATGGATGTTTTTATACCTTGCTCAGTCTTTGAGTAAATGAGAACAGAGAACTACCAGAGAAGTGTGAAATGTTTTTTATATGGCCTGATAAGAAAATCTGAATATTAGCACATTCTGAATAAGTCCTCACACTGCCACCACCACTGACAAAAACACCACCACCAAAATACACATATGCATACACACAAATACACACATACACTATCTTTTATGACAGTACATCCCACAGTTTGATTCAAGAGCAGAAAACAGTTTACAGAGAGCCCACCAGACTTTTCAGGCCACACTGTCCTTGATTTCTCTGCATGTTAGAAAGTGGACCACGAACAGAACCTGTTTTTCTGGATGACAGAGTTTGGTTAAAGTTGTGACAAATGTCCTTGAAGACTGTCTAGTATACCATGCCTCAGGTATTACTATGACTTCTAACATGACAGAATATGAGCAATACGCAGTTTGTGCTGCCTTCATCTTTACCATAATTTTCATGTGTTCCATTATGTTACTATATAGAGGAAACATAACTGTTGGTCAGTTTCCGAATTTCTTCATGTTATTTTACAAATCTGATGTGTGATTAATTAATTGTGTATTTTCTCGGTCAAAATTAACATCTCTTTTCTGTGATGTACTATGTAAGTCATACCCAAATAATAATGGCCCCATTTAATCTTAGTGTATCTCTTAGAAATAAAACCTGAATTCCAAAATCTTAGACCTGGTTTCTTTTAAATAATCCCAAGGTATTAGCCCTGGTACAGACTATGTTCTTTTAGGCCTCTGTACCTGTGAGTGCCATCTGTATCTCAGTCAATGCAGTTAGCTGCATAAAATCCTCTTTGCATTCCCCTTTCCTACCATGGTTTCCATGGGAGGAAAAATGGTCCTGTAGCCCAGAAAAAGCTACATTTTACTTCATCCATATCTCCAGTCCAGATAATCACAGACTATCAAACCATTCTAGGCATATCTTCCAGAGTTGTCATTTCACTAATCCTGAAAAGTGCAATCAATGGGCCTGGAAGTCCTCAGGCAAGAGCATGCAACCAGCAAGCTGCCTCCTGTAGTAGGGGAATTAACACTGTAGTAGTAGGAGCATGTGGAGGAGAATATGGCTAGGATCTTAAATACAGTCTTTGTTTCAGGTTTCTCTGTTGGCTTTTAGATTATCTTATATTGTCTTTGATATTTTTTTCATTTTTTTCTTCTGCCGAAATTAGTCACAGTTTGAGTTGTATAAGACCCTCAGCTTCCTCAACAGAAACAGGACTCTTTATAAAAGTTCTCTTTCTCTTCTTGCAATTGCAAGATTTACATGTAAATCTGCACTTAAAACTTCTCAGCCAATGTTATAAGAGAGGCTTCTGAACCTCTCAGGAATTAATTAGCTTTTCACAGAATTATACAATCATAAAATGGCCTGGGTTGGAAAAGACATTAAAGATCATCTAGTTCCACCACTGCTTCTGGTTGCCAACTACTGATTCAGACTGCCCATCCAATCTGGCCTTGAGCACGTCCAGGGATGGGGTATTCACAGCTTCCCTGGCCAACCTGCGCTAGTGACACAGCCCTCTGCATAAAGAATTTTCTCCTAGTATCTAATCTAAAAATCTTCTGTTTTAGTTTAAAAACATTCTGCCTTGTCCTATCATTATCAGCCTATGTAAAAACTTTTTCTCTCTTCTCTTTGTAAGTTCCTTTTAAGTACTGGGACGCTACAGTGAAGTCTTCCTTGAAGCCTTCTTCAGGCTGAACAAGCCTAATACTCAACCTGTCTTCACAGGAGAGATGCTGCAGCATCTCATAATCTTCACAGCCTCCCTCTGGACCTGCTCCAACCACTCCGTATCTTTCCTTACTGGGGGCCCTAGGCTTGGACAGCTTGGGCCTCACAAGGGCAGAGCAGATGGGGACAATCCTATCCCTCTCCTTGCTGACCGCTCCTCTCTTGGTTCAGTCCAGGACACTGTTGGCTTTCTGGGCTGCAAGTGCACACTGCTAGCTTGCATCAAGTTATTCATTCACTTTTCATCAACTTTTGGTGGTAATTCTGTGTGTCAGATAGTGAAGCATTACATGTAGAGAAGAGATGCATACAATGAGCATGATTGTTATTTCTTCTGCGCTGAAATATTCCAAAGATTTTATATAAACTCTTAAAATTTCCTGTATTGAGATACAGTTTCAATCTCCTCATGACTATGAATGCATGTTATATAAGTCACTGTTTATGATAATTAATGTAGGAGGCAACGAAGGAACAGTAATCAGGCAAGTTTTCTAAATCAATAAATTCTCAGGTTAATAGTGAAAGATGAAGGAATATGATCAGTCCTTTCATGACAGAAACAAGATATCCAAAAAATCTAGTGGTGCAGAAGGGAGAAATTAGATCAAAGTACAGTGAGAGACCCAGAGTAGCATTCAGGCTGTCTTAACATCTGTGATATTGAGTGCAATATCACATTATAAACCCTTGAAAGATTTAGGACTATGCCTAATGACAATATCTAGCATTCACTACACTGATTTATTTGAAAACCATTGGAGTTTTTTTTTCATATTGCATACTGGCATAAAACTGTCCCCTCTTAAATTTTTACAAGGTAAAAAATTGTAAACTTAGAAATTAGGTAATAACTGGGGAGGGGTGGGGGAGGGAAGCAGCGTGGAGGACCAGAGGAAAACAAACAAACAAAGTAACCAAACAACGAACTCAAGGTTTTCGTAAAGACAGGGCATGTGAAAATTTTATTTCTAGTTTCAATCACGTACTGAACTAAAAACCTGAAGAGGTTTCAAGTGGACCAGCAGGAGCCTCTGAATACAATTATATTCACTGTTATAAAATGAAAGTGAATAATCTGGTAATACTAGCATTAAAAACAGATAAAACACTAACTCCATATTCTATTGCTATTGTAGCAAAGGAATGTACCCACACATTTTCAATACTTGTATGTACTCATAATATGGTGCTTCATTGGAACCAAATAAGCATAATAAGAAAAAGCAGATAAGAATAAGCAGAAATCCTCAAATTTTTCCTTCCCCTCTGCCTTTGAATAATCCATAAGCCTTACCATCTAACTGCATGTTCAACATTCTGCAAAAGATATATTTTACTTTGTGGTCCATTGCTGTACTGTACAAGCTGGAGAAATTGCATATTAGGACACTGGAGGTCCAATGCCAGACGAAAAGCAACGAATTCCAAAAGCTGAGTTAATTGAAATTTTCCACAGGACATAGCATTGGCATTTAATTATCCTGGCTACTTCCCCATCTCTTTCTTCTCCCTTTGGTTATAGAGAGTCTAGGAACAGTTCTTACAATCACCTTGAATGTCTTATTCTAAACAATAAATCAAAATTATTTAACATATATTGTTGCTAAGTGTTACTTATGAAGACCACTCTCAATGGTTTAAGAAATAATTTGAACATATTTTAAACTTTACAATTTATCTCATGTGTTTGCATCAGTAATTTTCTTTTAAAATGTTCTTAGCTCCTATTGATTATCAGGCTAGTGTTATAAGCAATCCAATGGAGTTGTTTTTTGCAGAAAACACTGTAGGTGTACTGCTAAGTTTTACTATGTAAGAAAAATTTTCTGTTCAGTGAATGGCAGATAATCAAGTTCTGTATCAACTAAGAAAAAATAAGCTTTCCTTTTAACTCTAGAGAAGAAGGTAGTTGAAAATGAACAAATAGAAGTTAATGGAGTTATGTGACAAGAACTAGCTAATTGGCATATTTACAAAGTTTCAAATTTTAAATTTGCTATTTTAAATTTCTTTTCCATCTCAAGAGTAAATACAGGTGCACAAAACTACCATTTGAATGACAGCTTCGTAACAATTCAGCTAAAGTCAAAGAAAGGAATCAAAATAATTGAAATAGTCAACATAACTCACTATTCAAAATGGTCTCTGGACTTTCTTTTTGGCTTACTGAGATATCTTAGAAAAAATATGCTTGTATGTAAACTTCCTTGAATTACCTGGAAATATTAAAGTCCCTATTAATTTTTTTTGCAGAAATAGTGATGGTAGAGTTTTAGGAATTTATGAATTTATGAGCATGTAACTGAAAAGAATTATTCTAGCTTTTTTTTTTTTTTTTTTTTTTGGTCAGATAAACCTTGCTCTGCCTCAAAGGATAATCACTGTTGCTAAAAGTGTTTCTTAGATATGAGTGGGTTTTCTGTTTGTTTTGTTTTGTATTAAAGGTACACCCTGTGAAATGTGAAGTATATTTTATATGAAGTATGCAGCTACAGTTAAGAATGCTCATCCCTATGGCATTGACCAAAGTAATTGGTTTATGGGACTCTTTCTGCAAGAGCTGCATCCTTTGAACCCCAGAAACAATTATTTCTCCACATAGATTCATAGATTACATTAGATACATTAGGTTGGAAAAGACCTAAAAGATCACCTAGTCCAACCATCCTCCTATCACCATCCCTACCGACTAAGCTACCAAATCAAATCCCTTAGCACCTCATCTAAACGCTTCTTGAACAGCGCTAGGGATGGTGCCTCAACCACCTCCCTAGGCAGGCCATTCCAGTGCCTGACCACTCTTTCAGAAAAAAATGTTTCCTCAGGTCTAATCTAAATCTTCCCCAGCGCAACTTCTGGCCATTCCCTCTCGTCCTGTCATTATTTTTCAGGGAGAAGAGGCCCACCCCCTCCTCACCACAACCCCCCTTCAGGAAGTGGTAGAGTGCAATAAGGTCTCCTCTGAGCCTCCTCTTCTCCAGACTGAACAATCTCAACTCCTTCAGCCGCTCCTCATAAGACTTGTGCTCCAGACCCCTCACCAGTTTTGTTGCCCTTCTCTGAACACGCTCCAGGGCCTCAATGTCCTTCTTGTAGTGAGGGGCCCAAAACTGAACACAGTACTCGAGGTGCGGCCGGACCAGAGCTGAGTACAGGGGGACGATCACCTCCCTGCTCCTGCTGGCTACACTATTTCTAATACAGGCCAGGATGCCGTTGGCCTTCTTGGCCACCTGGGCACACTGCCGGCTCATGTTAAGCTGAGCATCAACCAACACCCCCAGCTCCTTTTCCTCTATACAGTCTTCAAGCCATTCTGCCCCAAGCCTACAGCATTGCATAGGGTTATTGTGGCCAAAGTGCAGGACCTAGCAGTTATCACCCACCTCAGTGATGAAAGGGTTTTCCTCAGATAGTTTTCTTAAGATGACTGTTCTTAATCCCTGTCAGAAAGAAGTTAGAGGAATTTTCAGAAAAGCAAACCAGTAGAAACTGTGACCTCTTTAACAAAGATTAATAACAGCGGCCTTTGGGTTTCAAGGTTCAGAAGATTTACCAATTGTGAAACAGGCTACAACAAATGTTAGTGAGACTAATAGTGATCTTATTTTCCACTGTGCAATGACTGTCTTATAATAGTTTGCTGTGATAGCCCATTGTATTCTGTTTAGGATGAAAAATACTCATACAGTGGTGAGAAACTATAATGTTTCACAAAAACAAAGTAGTTTTATTGAGGCATTGACATATGCATGTTCTTTATAATGTTTTCTTATTTCAAGTTTGTCTTGGTGTCTTATATACCACATGCTTAAAATCCTATTTCATTAATATGAACATACATGAGTACAGATGAAGATATACTCAGAAGCAATGAACAGGTTAATGTATTGTTTATGAAGGCAATATTTCTATCAAATATTTATTCTGCTTTATATTCCTGGATGTTCTTGAGTAGCAGGGACAGATTCAATTTGCTAAATATAGGTGTAAGTGTTCTGATTTACCTTCGGCAATCTGTGTATATCACACAGCATCACCTGCTCCAGAAAGGAGAAATGTTCTAAATTGTCCCCATCTACGAGTATTTGATACTATAGAATCACAGAATCATAATAGTTGGAAAAGAACTCCAAGATCAGCAAGTCCAATCCGAGCTCATCCTCTCCATGCCCACTACAACGTCCCTCAATGCTACATCTCCAAGGGTCTTGAATGCTGGAACTGTAATCCAACCATGTCCCTTATCAGGCCATTCTAACACCTCACCACTCTTTCAGAGACGCAATTATTCCCAGTATCCAACCTGAATCTCCCCTGCTGCAACAGAGGCCATCTCCTCTATTGCTGTTACCCAGGAGAAGCAGCCAAGTCCTTCCTCACCACAGCCTCCTTTCAGGGATCTTAGAGAGCAATAGTGTCATCACCCTTGGGCCTCCTTCTGACAGAACCATCCTAGATGGCTCAGCTGCTCCACATAAAGCTGGTGCTTCAGACCCTTCACAGTTTTTTCATCTTTCTCTGGACATGCTCCAGGGCCTCCATGTCTTTCTTGTAATGAAGAAAGCCAAACTGAACATAGTACTCAAGATGCAGCCTCACCAGTGCTATATTTTGCTCTTCTAGCTGCACTGTCACTGATACAAGCCACATTGTTGTTGCCCTCCTTGGCCACCTGGACACACTGATGGTTCACACTGATGTTCAGCCATCTGTCAGCTAATACTCCAGATCCTCTTCCACCACACATCTTTCCAGCCACTGTGAAAGGAGTCTACTTTGTTTTAAAGTTGCAGACTGAATTTAACTTTGGGCAATAATTCAAGAATCAGTTTCTTACTATACAACCCAGTAATTTTGCTGGGCATCCCAGAGCATTCATGAAAGCTGAAGCTAGTTTTACTGCATTAAGAATCTAGTGTTTTAAGTGTTTTAATCAAAATTTTAAATGATACAACTTATTCATTTATGAACAGACATTTACTGCATTAGTGCAGCTCAGGGTGTCCTAAAGGACAGGGATGAATACTAAATATTCTCTACAAGACCTACTCAACCCTATATTAGGACAGTGCTGTTAGAACTTGGAGCTCTTAATACCACTCCAGAGATAATGGGCAGAAATCCACTACATAATCAGGATGCATTATTCAGGCAACAACTACACAGCCCTCTAGCAGGGATTTCAAGAAGAAAGCCAGTGTAACACTCTGACCTTACAGCATCACCGTTAACATGAATGAGGCAAGGATACTCGTGGAGACATGCTGCTATGTATAAAATACTGCATAATTATTTTAATCTTTTTGATATTTTGGTATTAACATTGCACAAGCAATACTAATAACTCCATGATGACATAAAATGCGGGAAGAATGTTCAGAATCTCAAGTCATACCCTTCTTCCTGACAGCAAATACATTCAAGGAAAGGACAGATGTATAAGATACAAACACAGTAATATCAGATAACTTCTAGTATATACACATACATATATTTTTATATAAATAAAAATAGTCATACAACATCAAGATTTCAGAAAGATTTTTTATTGTTGTAAGAAACAAATCATTGTTCTAAAAACACTGTATTTTTTGCTATTTTTCTTTAGCTAATGTGTTCAGACATTATTTTTTTATGTTCTAGCTTTACAGCCCATATATGAAATTGATATTGTAGGTCATCCCAACTGTCCCGTACAATCAAATTTTTATAACAGATTCATTTCTATTATGCAGACTATTCTCCTCCCAGTACTAAGATAGTAATATATTTCATAGAACCTCTGTAGTAAAATGTATTTAATACAGTAAATAAAGGTATTAAAAGTAAATCTCTGCCCTGGTGAGGCATCAACTGGAATATTGTATCCAGCACTTGTAAAAGAAGAAAAGATGAAACCAGAATCACAGAATTATAGGGGTTGGAAGGGACCTCAAGAGATCACCTAGTCCAAACACCCCTGCCAAAGCAGCTCCCTAGCCCAGGTTGCATAGGTAGGCATCCAGGTGGGTTTTGAACATCTTCAGAGAAGGAGACTCCACCACCTCTCTGTGCAGCCTGTGCCAGTGCTCTGTCATCTGCACCGTGAAGATATTCCCACACACATTTGTGCTGAACTTCACATGCATCAGTTTCTGGCCATTTCCCCTTGTCCTATCACCACACGCTGCTGAGAAGAGTGGCCTCATCCCCTTATGTCCCACTCCTTAGATGTTTACAGTGGATCAGATCCCCTCTTCTTTTTACAAGGCTGAACAGACCCATGTCTCTCAGCCTTTCCTCATAAGAGAGGTGCTCCACACCCTTTATCATCTTTGTAGCCCCCTGCTGGACTCTTTCAAGGAGATCCCTGTCTTTTTTGTACCGTGGAGCCCAGAACTGGACACAGAACTCCAGGTGAGGCCTCACCAGGGCAGAGTAGAAGGGGAGGATCACCTATCTCGACCTGCTGGCCATGCTCTTTTGAATGCACCCCAGGATCCCATTGGACTTCTTGGCCACCAGGGCACACTGCTGGCTCCAGCAGTCCTGTCATCCACCAGGACACCCAGGTCTCTCTCCTCAGAGCTCCTCTCCAGCAGCTCATCCCCCAGTCTGTACTGGTGTATGCTATTATTTCTCCCTACGTGCAAGACTGTACACTGGCTCTTGTTAAACCTCATCTGGTTCCTTTCTGCCCAACTCTCCAGCCTGTGCAGGTCTCACTGAATGGCAGAACAGCCTTTCAGCCATTCCTCCCAGCTTTGTATCATCAGTGAATTTGCCGAGGGTGGACTCTATCCCTTCATCCAGGTCACCGATGAAGATGTTGAACTGGACTGGACCAAGCACTGAACACCTTCAGCGTAAGTGTCAGTAAAATATATTTATAAATAAATACATTTATTATTAAATTGAAAGTATGAAGTTCTGGTGTTTCTCTGGTGAGAATAGAATCACCAAGGTTATAAAAGACCTCCAAAATCATCCAATCCAACCATCCACCTACCACCAGTGTTTCCTTACTGGTTACAAGGAACACCGCTAAGTAGAGGCCTCCAATTGGACTCTGTGCCATTGATCACAACCCTCTGAGCTCTGCCAGTCAGCCAGTTCTCAACGCACCTCACCATCCACTCATCTATTCCACACTTCCTCAGCTTTGTTATAAGGATATTGTGGAAGACAGTGACAAATGCCTTGCTGAAATCAAGGTAGACTGCATCCACTGTTTCCCCCTCATCCACCCAGCCAGTAATGATATCATAGAAGGCCACCAGATTGGTCGAGCACGATCTCCCCCTGGTGAACCCATGGTGACTACTCCTGATAACTCTCTTCTCTTCCAACTGCCTGGAGATGGCATCCAGAACAAACTGTTCCATCACCTTTCCAGGGAAGGAGGTGAGGCTGACTTGTCTGTAGTTCCACAGATCTTCCTTCTTGCCCTTTTTGAAGATTGGAGTGACACTGGCTATCCTCCAGTCTTCAGGCACCTCTCCGATTCTCCAGTACCTCTCAAAGATGATAGTGGTTCAGCAGTCACCTCTGCTAACTCCCTTAGCACATGTGGATGTATTCTACTGGGGCCCATGGATTTACATACACTGATGTTGCCTAGATGCTCTTGGACCATCTTTCCCACACCAAAGGGGAGGGGACACTTCTATTCCCCAGACCTTCTCACTTGCCCCTATGGTCCAGAAGTCCCAAGGGGAAGTTCCCACAGTGAAGACAGAAGCAAGGAAGGCATTCAGTATCTCTGCATTTTCTGCATCCTCCTCAGTTAGTAAGAGACCCACATTTTCCCTATTCTTTCTTTTACTGTTGACGTACTTGAAAAAAAACTCTTATCCTTTATCTCCTTGGCCAGATCCAATTCCGGGTTGGCTTTGGCCTTCCTCGTCTCATCCCTGCAGGCCCTGACAACATTCCCATATTCTTCCCAAGCTTGCTTCTCTTCCCCATGAATTTGTCTCCCACCACCCTTGCCTGATTTCTTACTCACAGGAATGCACTGATCCTGAGCTTGGAAGAAGCACTGTTTAAACACATTGTAGGAACTGCTTGGACCATGCGTGCCTGGCCATGTTGCTTACCCAACAAATATCTGGATAATTGAACAGCACCAGACATTTCATACTAGACTGCATCATGCAGGGCTTAACACACTGTAAATTTACATACAGGGCTAATGAACCGAGCTGACTCAAGAGAGAACAAAGTTGTTATTATCTACATACATAAAACTACATTAGAAATAACTGAGGAAAAAAAACATCCTAAAGTACATGAAGAAAACAACCCCCCCCCAAAAAAAAAAACCAAAGAACAACAGAAAACAAACAAACAAAAAACACCCAACTAACAGCCCCACCAAAACTACTATTTTCCCTTCCCTTCCTTACCTTTCCCTTCCAGAGAAATAAACTGTTCCTCAAATAGAGTTAATAAAGGTCAATTGTACTATCAAAGAATAAAAACCACAAACTGAAAAGCTAATTAGAAAAACACAGTCCTTTAGCCTAAGTGATTTGCCTACAGCTAAGGAATTATAGAAACCTGGGATATATTATGCTGAATTAGAAAATAAACATGGATAAATAAGTTTTCATTTGTGTGCGGGATTACTTTTTCTAGAGTTGAGTCAAAATGACAACTGAAACAAAGTCAATACTGAAGTATAAGGAAAATTGAAACTCCAGATGAAAAAAAGGTAAGACAACATAGTTCCAGTATCTTGTAGAAATACTAAATTCAAAGAAATACTAAGTTCAAATATAGTTTGATGATAACACACGTTTCTGCTTGCTCTATACAAGGAAAGAATCATCTATCATTATGAAAAGTATGGTGTAAATGATGTATTATGCATTTGTGGAAAAAATATTTGGAAAAAAAATACAGATTTCAGAAATATAATAAAAGCTGTAGAAGCCAGGTACAAATATTTAGATTTAAACTAGAATAAATTTAACCTGCCTATATGGCACTAAGTGAAGACTGAGAAAAAAAATCACTCTTGTTATTAGGCTCTTTGCAATTTTCTTGTATCAGCACTAGTTAAAGAAGTTCATCCAAGGTACATTTGCTTATTTAACACTATGTGTGGCACTGAAAATCATAGATTAATGCCATGTATAACATAATACTGTTTTTACCCACTAGATCTTGAATAACTATATAATATTAGCAGCCTAAATAATTCTTAATAACTTCAGCGTCCTTATGGTGATGAAGAGTATTTTCCTCTGAAACCATTTTTTTTGCCTTATGTATAAGACACTGTGTTTCAACTCAAACTGTTTTACCTGACAACTTTTTTCTTTATCATCTACATTCAAAATTTATGTGATTTTCCACTGTGCATCAGTTAAATCTTTGTGGAATATAAAATCAGAGCCTCTAATGCTTATTTCAATATTGCATTTCTCACTAGTAGCAGAGCTTTTTTTTTTTTTTTTTTTTCTTGTAGTAAGATTTTGAGTTTCAGATACAAATAAGTTATTTTCTCCTGTTGTTGCATCGATTTACTATTGTATTTCCGGCCATATAATTTGAAGTTCTTTTAGAATATGTATTTGGAACGGAAGAAATCATTTTAAAATGATCATTTTAAAATGAAAGTGATGCCCTCCCTAAATTATAAAGTGGAAGTTATATTACCTAGCATTTTCAGTCAATCTTAGACCCTAAGAATTCAGAGAAGCTGTAAGATTATTTCTTTCTTTCTTTCATTTTTTTTTTTTCTGGGCAATTACACTGAATATATGGGTTAATTATGGAATAGAAAATGAGTCAAAATGACAGAATAAAAGATAAAAATTGATGCACACATTTAGACTCATTGTTTTTCTGAGAATGAGACTTTAATCATGCTGCCAATTTTTGGAAATCCTATCATTAGAGCTAATGGAAACACATGAATTTCTATTTCAGCTTTAATTTTATAGCAATTCATTTTTCTTAAAGAAATTGCAAATACACTTCTTGTATATTAACATTTAACACATTATTTACTTCTATTTATAGAAGATGTGTTTATTTATGTTCCCAAATAAAGCTATTTTACTGAGAGTCTGTGTAGTTTATTTCTATATTCATGCCAGAAATAGCTGTCCTAGCTTTTCTTTCCAGAAATTGGAACTGATTTAGGAAGATTAATTTGCATAATTTTAGCACTGAACATAAATAATTCTGAGGCTTGATGCAAGGAAAAATAATATTATTACTAAAAGTTGAGTTATTCTTTCAATCTTGGTAACTATTTTCACTGAATTTAAAGATCAGATGCATGAATTAAAGGGATACTCCGAGCCTGAAATACATGTTCAATTCAATATTCATGCAAGGTTTCTCTATGGTTTTCTTTTCACAAGATTTTATGCTAAATTTAAGTAACTACGATAGACTCACAAAGGAATATCATCGACTTCTTATTTTTTTCTTTAAGACAATAGGTATGAAATGTCACACTGAAAATAATGCCTCCTATTTATTTCTCTGGAAACTATAGCAGATTCAATGAGTGAAATAACATTGATTGATAGTTCAAATTCTCATCTACAAAACACCATTTTTCTTCATAGTCATCAACACTAGCTGTGCATTTCCACCAGTAATGAACTGTATCCAGACAGTATACATTGTCTGGTCTCCATTAATGTTCAGGAAGCATCGGTGAATATCAGTGGGTGACATTTTATCCACATGGAGGAATTCAGTGATGTACCTTTGCCCAATAGACACTTGCATTCTGTCAGACTACCATTTTGCTGCCAACTGTCACATGGCAATATAATGTAATGAAATATTGGAAGGAAGGTTCAACTTCTACTACTAAATCACCAACATCCATGGCCTATGTTGTGGGCCAACATAATTAAATAGGAAGTATTACTTTGAGAGCAATCATCAATATATCTTAAACTCTTTTTTTAGAACCTTTAGAGCATTTTTTCATCTATTCGTTGAAAAATATCAGAATTTATCAGAAATTTTATGAGTTGAGTATCTGATTATACAGTCATATTTTTTTTTTCAATTTGCTTCTGTCTTTTGCATAGAATGAGCTAGAAAGTCAACTTATGACTTTCCTGTAACAAGTTACAGTAAAAGCATTTGAGCAAAACACTCACTTAAATCTGTGAATTTTGAGTATAAGAATATATAGGGGGATGCAGGTGCTGAGAAGCCTAATAATAATAATAATATGCTGTAGTCCTGAGTGATATTTAAGCATGAAAATAATATTTACATAGCTGTTAATTGAATAATTCTACTGACTATAAAAACATCTTAGTATTTCTGATATAAATATTTTTAAAATGTATTTCAATATCTCTTCAGTCAATCTATTTACATATTTTCAAAGTCCAAATTTATAAAAAGTAATATATTGCAAAGAAGGAGCCATGTGGACAGATAGGTGTGTATGACTGGTGCACTCCTAAGAGTAAGAAATCCAACAAATGTGGTAGAGGACCTGTACAAATTTGCAAGGAGCTGATGAAAAAAATCAAATGGAAGAAGTCTAATGAATGTCAGAAAAGGAATGCATCAAGGTAAGCCAAATCTCACTTGGAATTAAATTTGGTGAGAGAGGTGAAGGACAGCAGAAAGGGCTTTAAAAAGTATAGAAATAGCAAAATGAAGACTAGGAAACATATGGGTCTGCTGCTGAATTAGCTGGGAGTCCTGGTAGCAGTGAACACTGAGAAAGAAGGCTTTAAACTTCTTTGCTTCAGTACTTACTACTGAGACTGCCCCTCCAGAATCCCAGACTTCAAAAAAAAAAAAAAAAAGAGAAAGTCTGGAGAAAGAAAGATTTCCCCTTGGTTGAAGAGGATCTGATCACTGATCATCTAGGCAAATTCATAGCATACAAATCCATTGGCCCTCATGGGATGAACCTACAAGTGCTGAGGGAGCTAGCAAAAGTGACAGCTGACCCAATCTCTATCACCTATGAACCATCATGGAAAACAGGAGAGGTGCCTGAAGAGGAAAACCAGTGTCACTCCAGTCTTTAGAAAGGGTAAGGAGGAGAACATGGGAAATCACAGGCCAGTCAGCCTTTCCTGTCTCTTGGAAGGTGATGAAGGAGCTTGTGCAGGATGTCATCTCCAAGAAAGTGAAAGAAAATAAGATTATCAGTAACTTCTTTACTTTGAGACTGACAGGGGACTGCAACAGAATGCTTAGAGAAGTTGTGGATTTTCCCTTCTTCTCTGGAGATATTCAAAACCAACCTGGATGCCTTCCATTGCAATGAACTCTAAAGAAGCTGATTTAGTGCCAGAGGTTCCTTTCAACCCCTATGATTCTGTGATTCTGTAAATACGCTTTTGGAAATGATTAGTCCAACTGCTCTTCCCAAGGTACTCTTTGAACTGAACAGGAATGCAATACAATAGATTTACCAGGAGGTCCATTCAGACAGAACAAAAAAATTTCTCAGATCTGGACCACATTCAAAAGTTGAATTGATAATTAAATACTAACTATAGAACCGATTTTAAATAAGGCTAGTTAGAGTAACCCAAAATGGGACTGAGAAATAAGCATGAACAGTTCTCCTTGGAAAAGAGAAATGGTAAGGACCTGGAGGTGATGGTCCCCAAAGGCAGCTTCTGTATTTTGAAGGCAACAATTTTACAGAGCAGGTTGTACAACCCCAAGAGCAGACAGCAATGTTCAGAATCACATGAGCTAAAATAAAGAATTTTATTGTTATTCAGTATTCACACAAATATTCCTAATATGTTCTTCCAGTTTTTGTGACATTACAGGATGATGAACTCTGGCTATCTGTCTGAGGGCAGCACATCTGTGAGCAACAGCTGCAGAGCACTGCGGTGATCCAAGATAAGATTAAGGTAACTGTTCCATTTTGAGGTATGAATCATTTCTGCTTCTATGAGATTTTTTACTTCTATATACATTATTATACAAGCTCTTTGTGAGAATTGCGCTGATTCAAACTAATAAGAATTCCAGTTATCTAATTTGAAGATAAAATCATTTAAAAAGTTAATTTCAGTCTCACATTATGATACTTTGCAGCAGATAAATACATACCAACAGAGGCATTCATACCAACAGCAACAAGAGGGAAAAAAAAGAAAACAGAATTTATTACATGAATTAAACTCAAATTCCCCAGTACAACACTTGTTATACATGTAGTGTATATAAGGAGGCAATACTGAAAAGTTAATTGTTATGAATGACTCCTGAAACATCAAATCCAGAACCAAGTAGCCTTCACAAACATAAAAATTATCCAGGCATTTCATATAATACTTCGTGAAGTTAGAAGGCAGATTTTCCAAGTAAAAATTTAAGTGTCCGAACACTTAAAAATTTTGAAAAACTCAAAGAATGCTTATTCCCCTCTGGAATATGTCCACCATTACTTTTAAGGTTTTTGTTTTGTTTTGTTTTGTTTTGCTTTTCCTACACTTACCCGAGTTTAAGAAAAAGAAAACAAAAATAACAAATAACAAATAAAATTTTCAAAATTTAGAAAAGAAAAGCATTCTTAGAAACATTGCCAGTGATAACATTTCATTTTGTCACAGAGTTATCTTTAGGTCTAAGTCCATAGCAGAGGCACAAGAAAAAAAGAGGGAGAGAGGGAAAAACAAAAACTGTCCCATCTTTGGCAACACGACCACCCAAGCAGAGCCCTGTGCTTCGGGAGAAGGGTACAGAGTTAGCAGTGGAGGAGGAACGCTAATGTATTAAATCTAACAAAATCGAACAAACTGATAGAGACAAGAGGATCCAAAGTATGAAATCTTGTGTTAGTGAAAATGCAGGGGAAGCACACATCCTTTTCCGCGCGGCAAGCCGAGAGAGAGAAAAGGCACATCAGTGAGAGCACTTGGTGATCGAACAGGGACTCCACCCTTCTTCCACTCCCGGCCAGAGGGTTACATCTTCTAACTCCCAACATGATGTTCTGATGTGGAGTACTGACAGCAAAAATCACAAAACCGCAACACATTTCTTCATTCATGAAACGTAATTGCATTATTCAGGAATGTCATTTCTTATTTGAGAATTAAATCACAAAATACTCCTAACACTATATTTTAAAACATTCTTTCATAACATATAATGATCTCTAAGTGCTAAATGTTTTCTAAGTAGCAAATATATCTGACTGAAATCTGCTCAGCTTCATATTAATAGGAATGTTTCTATGAACTGTTTCTTCTTGTTAATAACTTTAATGCAATGTAGGCACCTAGGAGTTGCAAAACATCAATGCATAAAAAAGCACTAAATACTGGAAATTAAAATTCATTATATTTACTTGTGCAGGTTTTGGTAGTATGTCTCTTGCAAAGTAGAGGCTTATTACCTTTGAGTTCCTTGTTATCACATCCCAGCGTTGTACTATGTACTTAAGTTGCTGCTTCTTTTCTTTCTTTCATTCTTTTTTTTTTTTTAATCTCTCTACTCCATTTTTCAGTTCTCTAGTTTACAGACTACATTATTGCCAGAAACACTAAAGTGATGTTCAAAGAGTTATCTGTCAAAATTAAGCTACCTCAAAAACTTATGTTAAAAATATTAAAAAAGAAAATAATAATCCTTTTTAAAGCTATACTCGCATATTTGTATTTTGGAGTAATATACAAATTTACTGGAAGACACATACATAATTAAAATATACGTTTTTTAGTCATTCTCCAGTTTTAGTTTGGCTGCAGAAAACAGTTGATATTTAATATGAGTGGTGTTAAACAAGACTACCATATATTCTGAGGAGAATATAAAACACCTGAATGATCTTTCTGAATATACACATAGAATTTTCATCCTGTAATCTTAAACTTGATGGATACAAAAAATGATAATAATTTTAGTCATTATTTGGGCTTTATCTTTTCTTAAATTCAGTTTCCTTTTTTTTCCATCTTAAGGAGGAAAAATAGAAAATAGAAATAAATAAAGATGTGACAGAAAATGTATTGACTGGAATAGACTGGAACAATAAAAACATCAATTACTTATGGAAAATGGAGGAAAAAGTGATGGTGACTTCAAAGCGTGTTATTTTTTTAAGGTCTTATAAATACAGTTGGAAGACTTTAATATCCAGTTCCTTTTTAACGTTTTGTTCCTCATATATTGCTGTCATTCATTCTTACAATAAAAGTTGAGCTTCTGACATTACCTTGTCCCTAGGAGAAATGATGAAACTGTTGCTGAAGAGAATGTACCCTGTCTTTCCCCACCTTTGTTTCTTTGATTGTTCACTTCTTTTTTACATTTTTCTCTTCTCTGTGACAGCTGCTGTCTATCATTTTTCTACTGCAAGTTGTCAGTCAGATTTTTGTGTTTAAATTATCAAGTAGCATGAAACAAAGAAGCTGTATACCAATTAGTGCAAAACTTACTGGTAAGACAAAAAATACTGTTTTTAACTGAGAATTGACTATGAATATACATGCTATATGTATAGCATTTATCCATCATCAAGCTCCTTTCAAAAGAGTGTAACCTGTGACACTCTAGCTGTCTTGTTAACATTTCTTTTTAATATTTCTTTCAAACTAACAAGAAAAAGTGCCTTTAATTGTTTTCCTAACTTTGTTTAAATTACGTTCAAGTTCACCAACCTCTGACATGGATGTGTGGAGTCAATTCTTCAGTATTTTCAAGTATCTATTAAGATTAAATCCTTGGTAAGATAAAAACGGCTCAAGAAAAGCTCAAAAACAAAGCAGGCTAAAACATAGCTACTTCAGGCATTTGTTTTATTGAGTTTGATCAAAGATTAGCGTGTCTCCCTCTGCTAAATTTCACTGCTGGTGGGATTCAGATTTGTATCTTATGCTGATTTTTTGTGCATAATTTTAAAGTCTGGAAAGACCCATGGGTGAGAAAAATAAACATTTTAAGACAAGAAATCAAAATCTGTTCATAATCCTCTCATATAGCATGTTTTGCCACTCTCAAATAGTCATAATCAATTCACAAGCAGAGTACTGGTACCAGTGACCTATATATGGAGAACATGCCTCTCAGTACACAGTTCAAATTCAAGGCTCAGAAATGGCTGATCTGGCTTGCAAAAGGAGGTACATACATGTTTACACTGGTCTTTGGATGCATAAATGTCACAGTATTATAGGGGTTGGAAGTGACCTCTAGAGATCATCTAGTCCAATGCTACTTCTTTTCTGCTTTGGAGACTTGAACAGAGTTTTCCTGTAGCTGAGCTAATTGTAATGAATTAAGACCTCATCTTTGTTTCCTTTTCCCTTCAAAAACTGAAAAAGTCCAGGGTTTTTGATTTTGCTTTTTGTATGATTTTTTTTTGCTAGTTTCACATTTTCCATGAAAATACCATTTATGAACAATTATGAACAATTTTTTATACTTTGTCTGTGCCTGCTAACCTCAGTACAAGGTACACAAGTACAAAATGGAAAGATTACCAAATTAGAGTTGATAACTGTCTCTTTTCTTCCTTCTTTCTGTATTACTCAGGTGTTGGCAATGTGTAAAGTAGATCATAATTTTGCACTTTTATATTCATTAAAGTTTAGCTTGCTGCATTGTGCCCTTTGGAAGGAAGGCAAGTGTTTTTTCCTGTACAATAATAACACTATCAAAATTTAAATGGATACTGATTTGCTGAAATGTTAAGCAATGTGAGGTCTCAAATGAAAAAGTTTTCATAATAAATCTCAAATGAAAAGCTGAAAATACAAACATCCTATCTCCACAACCAATACTCCATTCAGAGTATTTAGCATTATTTTTTCTTATGAAAGTAAAACCAGTGGTGATAGATTATTGTGATGCAAATAATTTTTATTAGAAAGTATAGAATTGTATTTATCTCAGAAAACTCAAGGAACATATATTTCTGTTAAAACTGATGTATATAAGAAGACGTCTGGAAGGTCTAACAGCAAAATATGAATTCTTACTTTTAGTTCTTCAAGGACATTTTTACTGCTGAAGGTTGGACAGACTGTGTCTCTTACATCACAGATCATAGATTCACCAAGTTTAGAAAGAATCTCCAAGATCATCGAGTCCAACCATCCACCTACCACAAATGTCTCCCCACTAAACCATGTCTCTTATTACAATATCTAAGCATGTCTTTAACACCTCCAGGGACAGTGACTCAACTACCTTACTGGGTAGCCCATTCTAGCACCTAACCAATCTGTTTTGCAAATGATTGCACACCTAGAGTTATACTTAAAACCTCTTTAGCTGAGTAAAGACCTATTTGCTCTCTATGGTGTCATGCTACTTCTGATATCATGAGGTGTAACAACCTCTAGAGAAACTGAATGTTTAATTCTCTCAAAAGACAACAGATTCCCTAAATTTCAACAGACAAGTTCCTTCCTAACCATGCAGCAATTAATATTAAAAATATCACTTTTGTAGTTTGTACCATTTCTCTACTTCTTTTTCAGTAAGTTCATCCTCATTTTGCTTTTGTTCAAATGATGAGTGGCTACCTACTCCAGTTAAAAAATTTACTCTGTAAACTTCGTTTTTGACATTCACAAAGATAAATAGGTTCACTTTCTAAGTATTCTATTTCACTGCAGCAGGGAAAATAAGATTGAGGAGGATCTACAAAAAAATTATGTGTATCATCCCAGATTACCAACCAGTCTCAAGATCAACAGAACAGCCAGTGTGGATAACTGTTTTCAGGGAAATATATTCTGTTTAGATCTCAAGGCCACAGCAAAGAAGTTGGCACAGAAGTTGGCTTAATTTTTATGTTTTGCCATCAAGGAAAGGACATGTAGCATATAGAAGACTTGGGTGAAGTCTGCTATGTGTCAACTATAGATTTAGAGCAAATTTTTATCCAAAAATAATTTTGAACAACAATCAACAACCCATTCCCTTCCTCACCTTTATCACCCGCAATGTGCTCAATACTTCTCTAGAAACATAGTTTATGTTCAGAGAGCCCTATTATCACTATATTGGCACATGATGGCTAGCTAATATCATGTGCTAGTAAATGAAGTATGCCCACTTTTAAATTGGGCAATTTAGAATTTCTTTGCTTCTCAGATGAACCAAACAGGTAAGTTGGTTCACTTTTTAATTATCACTACAACCAGGAGGACTCAAGCTATTTGTGGAAATGAGCAAAAACATAACATAAAAATAATTCTCCCAAAGCATGTGGTAGGCAATGGAACAGAGCACTCTACGTGTTACAGATCATTTCACTGCCATTAATTCAGAATATAACTGTCACAAATTCTTAATTATTTATGCAATTAGAAAAAGAGATCAACAGTGCTTAGAAAAAGATAGCTACTTGCAACTAGAATGCTTAATGTAGCATGTATAAAAGACTTAATCTCTGAATGGAGAAGAAAATTAAGGCAGATGAATAAACAAATAGTGTTTAATGCACTATATATTTTGCTTCACCAACTTCCTCTTTCTCTAACTGTATATGATTGGAGTATTAATTTCCTCTTGCCCTTACTGATTCCAAAGGACCAAATGGAGTCTTCCTTCTTGATGTGCAATTATAAATACAGTATTTGGATTAAAACTTAGAGTAATTGTATATGCCTAGGCTTTTATTATTTTGTCTTGTCCTTTCCTTTATCTCAATGCCAATCACCAAACAAGATAAAAGATAATTTTGAAGACTACACACTGAAATAGCACATAAGTGCCTAGGGAGTCAAGTACTCATAAACATACAAGAACCTGTCCTTTCTTCAAGAAGGCCATGCTCTTTTCTTTGAAAGACTGGAATGTAAAGACTTTAGAGGGATAGACTTGCCATTCTTTCCTATTGTTAAATTACCATCCTGAGTACTCAATGAGGACATGTGGAGGAAAATATCAAATTAATTCCTCCCATACAGTTTGCTAACAAACTAAGAACAGTATGGGAGGAAGCAAGTTGATATTACAGGGCAAAGATCTGAAGTTTCACAGAAAGGAGAGGACTGTGCCACAAGTTTTGTGCACTGGATTGCTGATATAGGGTGCAGCAAGAACTTTCCACTTCTCAATGCCTCCTGTAGGACTTTTCATAAGACGGTGGAATATTTTCTCAGTGGAAAAAGATTAGAAAACAATATTAGGAAAAGAAGAAATACTGAGATAATCTCCTTTCAAAGAATTATGAAATCAAATAAGACAAATGTTTCATATTTTTATCTAATTCACGTCAAATTCTCTATCCATTCATACTAATATGAAAAATGTATTTTTTCTTTTTTCCAAGTAAGAAAAATATTCTTAAAAATTTTAAGAAAAAAATATTATATTAATATACAATACATTAATATATAAAATAAATAAATAAATCTAAAGCATCTGTTTGAGGTAGCCCTATCACATAAGAATTCTAAATTTACCTTGGATGTCATATAGTTATAAAGACTTTTATGTAAAAGTTTTTTTATGAACTGGTTTTGGAGGTGCATATGCCTATCAATTCATTTGTGTGCTTAAGTGTGTATGTTTGTGTAAAATGTGGAGAAGTAAAGATTGTGATATCAATTAGCATCTAAAAGACCAAATTAACAACATTCAAAAAGCTATATTTAAGATGGCAGCGGACACTATTCAGTGTGCATGCCTATAGTGATGGCTGTTCCTTCTGAAATAGCCACTTGCATTAGTGCTGTCACAAATGTAAACAGTGTTAAGCCTTTTAAAAATTCTGTTAATTAAGTAAATATTTTCTCATTAAATGGGTAGAGATTTCTGTTCATTCATTTTTTCACTTTCATAAAACTCTAAAAACTCAGATTGCACAACTTTTCTTATTTGCTCTTTGGTAATCTACTGGTTTAGATATCCCAGTCACTATTGTTTATTGTAGCTGGTATGGTGGTGGTTTGGATTCATGATTAAATAATTATTTATAGCTTACCAACATTTTAGCTCTTGCTGAGCAGCACTTATAAAGACAAGGACTCTTCTGCTTCTCATGCTGCAATGACATTTGTTGTGGTTAAACCCAGCAAGCAGCAAAACTCCACACAGTCATTCACTCACTTCCCTCTTTCAGAGGGATGAGGAGAGAACCAGAAAAAAAAAAAAGCAAAAAAAAGTTTAAATTGTGGATTGTGATAAAGATGGCTTAATAGGACAGGAAAAGATGGGGAAATAATGAAATAATGAAATATATATATACATATACAAAAAAGTGATGCACAATGAAATTTTTACCTACCTGATGATCAATGCCTAGCCAGTCCTTTAAGAGTGGCTGCCCTCTACCTCTCAAAGCACCTCAGCCAACTCTCCCACTTTTATTGTTCAGTATAACACCATGTGACATGGTCATTTTTTCAGACAGCTTCACTCAACTGTCCTGGCTCTTTCTCTTCCCAGCTCCTCATGAACAACCAGCATCCTCCCTGGTAGGGCCATATGAGACAAAATCTTAGTGCAAGCACTACAGCAATAACTGAAACATCTGTATGTTATCAAAATTATTTTTATCTTATATCCAAAAGTCAGCACTATACCAGATATGAGGAAGAAAGTTAACTCTATTGCAGCCAAAATCAGGACAACACTGTAGATGACCCAGTCATCAGGGTTATCCTTCTGCTTTTCAAAGATATTAAGTAGTGGGATTGTAGTAATACCCACCACAGCTCTTAACATCCTGAAGTGGATTCTGTTTAGAATTTATATGAGTTGAGACTGTTAAAGAGGTGACAGACAAGCCATTCCTCCACCAACAATAGCACAAATTGTTTTAGCTAGTGATACAGGGTCCAGCTACACTGGTATAGGCACTGGTAAGGAATATACTAAGGATAGCTACCTAATATGTTCAGCATACAGGGGTCTGTGTCTTCCTCAGGCCTCTGCTTCTTCATTGTAACTCTCATGACTGAAGAACCCTTCTCTACAGTTGGTTGCCCAGGAAAGCATCCAGGAGGATTTTGAATATCTCCAGAGAAGAAATCACAACCTCTCCATGCAATCTGTTCCAGTTTTCTATCATTTCCAATTTATTTTCCTTGTATTCAGATGGAACTTCCTGTGTTCCAATTTCAGTCCATTGCCCCTCATTATGTCACTGGGCACCACTGAAGAAAGCCTGGCCTGATCCACTTGATTTCTGCTCATTAATTATCTATAAGCACTTATAAGATCCTCCCTAAGATTTCTCCAGGCTGAACAGTTCCATGATGCTCCAGGAACCCAATCTAAGATGTCAATGCTCAGAAATATTTTAAATGAAGATTTGAATGATAATGATGTCCACATCATATGCTGGGGCTTCTCCAAGATATTCCTAAATATATTGAGTTTCTTCTGAGAGTGAACCTCATTTCCAGGACAGGAAGAAGACCATCTCTTGCCTTGTGAGTTGTTGAGAACATTTAAAATAATCTGTGCATATATGCATAGACCACATTTCAAAGATAAGCAATATAATGAAGAGTATAATCTATTTCAGAATATTTCTCATCTAACTTGATAATCCATTTAAGTCTTAAATTATTAGCAAGTTTATTCCACATTTGAATGGAACAAAAGGTCGGTTTTTCACTTCTACTTCCCTGACTCATTGTTTACAGAAAAAATAATATTCAATAAATTTCTTTTTTTTTTTTTTGCATAACTTTGTTCTTATTATATTATTAATGAGAGGCTGATTTCATTTCAATGAGATACCCTAGTGTTTCCAGCAAAACAAATGTATAACAAAGGTAACAAAGTGAGACATCATGTCTAATAGTTTGAATAAAGTGATAAGTGATATTTGACAATGGAAAAATGCATTAGTGAGGTGTGTAAATATGTAAACAGAAGTACTCCATGGAGAATGGAGAAACAGAAACAGCAGAAGATCTGTGACAATTTGACCCAACAATTTCACAAACACATCAGATACAGAAGTAGCAGTCCTAACTTTGGAAACATAAACCTGTACAGCTTGTTACTGTTAAGCTACACCTTCACACATAACACTTATCTTTCATCTCTGTAACTCATCTGTAAGAGTAAATTATACTAGTGTGGCTGTTGATTAAAATATGTTTCTAACTTATCAGGTGGTGGCATCTGGGTTACTGAAAAGTACAGCCTTCATAATGTGAACTGCAGTCCTTTTAATTGTTACAATAGTATGGCTAGTGAGAAACAGTACAGAAAATAACTGTACTACAGATAAGTTCTTAATTTAAAAGAAAATTAATTAAAATATTGGATTTTTGCCTCTGAAGAGAATAGTTTGAATCAGAGTAATAACTGTGTAGATTACCCTGAAAGAAATGCCTCATATTTATGTCCATGGAAAATACAACAGAGACAAAGAGTACAGTAAACCTATTTGGCAGACCAAATTCTCAACTACAAAAAAACATTTTTCAGTGCAGTCACCACCATTAGCTATGCATTTTCACCAGCAGTGAAGAAGAGCCTGCATGCCACTCTTGAAAAAATCTGAACCAGGAGACATGTCTCACTGCTTCATGGGGGCTAGGAAAATGTTTCCACACAGCCCGTAGTTCACTTACTCAAACAGATAGCAGTCAGAGGACACCAAATCTGAACAATAGAGTGGCTGTGGTATGTCAGTACAGCTAAGACTGGCAATGTGCTCCACAGTCTTCAAACTGGCATGGAGCCTGGATTTACTATGTTTCAAGAGAAAGGTTGTCTTCTCTGGACTGACACTGAATGCTCAGGCCTTCAGTTCAGTCATTGTCATAATGTAGTGGTTGGAGTTGATGGTTTGGTTTGTCCAGGTTCACGGAAATCCAGAAGGACCACACCTTTTCTATCCCACAAACAGTGTACATCAGTTTACCTGCTGAGGGCTGCATCTTGAACATTTTCTTCAGTGTGGAATTCACGTCATTGCATCCATCCAATCACTACCATTTTGACTTCAACTTATAGTGGTGACACCATGTCTCAATACCTGTAATGATGCAACCCAGGAAACTGTCACCTTCAGGCCTATATTGGTTCAACAAGTCCTGACAAATCTGCATACAGTGTTCTTTGTGTTTCTGCATTAGCATTTGTGGGATCTAATGGCAGCAAACTTGATGATATATCAGTGTTGCTGCCACTGTAGCCAATACATTGAAGGCAATACTCAGCTACATGCACTATGACCTGGTCATAATCCTCCAAGTTGAGTAGATGAGCGTATTGAGATACTTCATTTTGTAGTGTAACAACTATAACACAGCTTGTCTTTCATGTCACTGTTACCACTGCTGTAACACATCACCCACTGCCTCACTGTGCTCACATCCATTATCTGGTCTCCACTAACATTCAGGAAGCCTTGGTGAATGTCAGTGGATGCCATTTTTTTTGCATGGAGGAATTAAGTGACATACCTTTGCGCCATGCACACTACTATGTCAGATGCCATTCTGTCACACTGCCCCTCTGCTGCCATTTGTCTCATGGAAAAAAAATAAAAAGTAATATTGGCAGTAATGTTCAGTGTCTAGTGCCATGCCACCAACATCTGCCTCTGAAGTTGTGGACCAACATAATTAAATAGGAGGGCTGTTTTCAGAGCAAATTTTGTTCAAGATAATTTTAAAACAAACAAAAAAGATTTTCATATAAAAATAATGCAAATAGGTATTGTAGGAAAAGTGCAGAGGAGATATTCTTTTTTTTTTTTTCTGGAGGAAGACTAGCTCACCACAGAGTACTTGGTAAGTTGAAAATGCTCCTATTTAATAAGAAAACATTATTTTTCATATCCTAGAACATAGTATTCTGCTTCTTGATTACCATATCTCTTTTTCTATGTCATGTAAAGAAGCAATTCAAAAAAGAAATACACTTAAAGAATGAAATAAAATATGTAAATTTGACTAATAAAAAGTTAGAAGTGGAAGTGATCTCATTGGATATACAGTCCAATTTTCAATTAATGACAAAATTCATCCAGTTCACAGTTCAGGATTTTTTTTTTCAGTCTATTTTTAAGTCTACTTAAAGCACACTCAGCCTCAGCTGACTGCTGCTGAGAGTTCAGCTCTTCTGTCTTTGCAAAAGGAAATTTACTGTGAGTAGGACTCATACTGATTGGTTAGGGGGTAGCTGAAGAGAAGCTGATGTACCTGTATTGTGTATAATACAATCACAGAAGCCCATACTGTGCAGATCCTGGTGTCTTTCATCTCTACACCTATGATATCTAGGAAGAAGAGTTGGCATAATGATGAAGAGATCACGTTATTCACAGAAACCACTGCAAACTCAAAACTAGCTGAAATAACTACTGCTTGGCCAACCTCTACAGAGTTAATTCCTGCTTTACTATTGCTGTAAGAAGCTTTGTTGTGGTTTTGTGGTTTTGATGCCGGTATTCCACATCAGCATCATGCAGCAGTTAAGGAGTTAATGCTGGGGGAGCAGCAGAGGGGAGGGGCGGAGCTCCGCACCGGATGCCAGGCGGCGCGGTCTGGGCGCGTTGCTCTGGGCTGCCGTGGAGGTTCAGCACGTGTGCTTCCCCTGCAGGTCCTCCTTAGCGTAAGCTCATAGCTTTTGGTTTGGAAATTTTTCTCTCTCTTTCAATTGTTCAATTTTATTAGATTTAGTAAAGTTACCGTTCCTTCTCAGATCGTGCCGTTGTTTTCTTGTAGACCCATCTCTTCCCGCTGTTTTCCCCTCCCCCTCCCGGAGCGCGGCTCTGCTTGGGCGGCCGCGCGGCCACTGACGCAGTTTCTTTTTCTCTCCCCTCTCCCTTCTCAGTTTCCCTTGGGTCACTGTCACGGTCAACACCGTGACAATTATTGGTGGTGGTGGTGGTGGTGGTGGTGGTGGTGGTGGTGGTGCTGAGGAGGGCCCCTCGCCTGGATCTTCCTTTTTTTTCTCTGCTTCTTCTTTCCGTTCTAGGCGCGAGGACGGCCGTGTCCATTTCTGGCCTTCCACAGGGGCAACCGACACTGATACCGGTGCTTCCTGTGATTGGTCAGGTCTAACTTGGAGGTTTTCATTTTTGCTTTGGACCTTGGTTTGGAAACCATTTCTCTCCAGAATATCAATTATGGCTCGATAAGCACAAGCCAGACCCCAAACAATACATTCCTTCTCAGACCGTCCTGAGTCACATGACTCCTTACCTAAACACTCACTGAATTTCTCAGGATCCCACAGGTGCTCAAGATCAAAATTGCATAACACCGGGGGTCCCCACGCTTCTAATTTCTTTCCTAATTTTTTCCACCTTCCCTGCCATTCAACACTCTCTGGTTTTGAGGAAGGCTTCCTCCACATGATATAAATTGCCAAGAGAGCATTCAGGAAAATAGATAACACAGTTGTCAGGTTGACATCCTGAATATAGGTAAAGACCTGAAAAGAGTAACTGGAAACCATTCCAAATGCCGCATAATCTTTCACGTTAGCCAGGGTGTTTAGGTAGGAGGCATGTAACCCCCTCAGCACACTAAAGTAGCTGTATATC
The DNA here is from genome assembly GCF_038088225.1 of Cyrtonyx montezumae. Classification (NCBI taxonomy): domain Eukaryota; kingdom Metazoa; phylum Chordata; class Aves; order Galliformes; family Odontophoridae; genus Cyrtonyx; species Cyrtonyx montezumae. The sequence goes on from NW_027072033.1 coordinate 5,844,672, forward strand.
CACATTACTCCGGTGCTGAACACGAGGAGCTTAAAAAGACGCCAGCATGCTATGAGGTACATGAAAAACCTTAGTCCACTCTGCACCAGATTTACAATGGAGTGCCAATACTGCACTGCCCGCATTCTCCACCAATAATTGTCACGGTGTTGTCTGTGACAGTGACCCAAGGGAAACCGAGAAGGGAGAGGGGAGAGAAAAAGAAACTGCGTCAGTGGCCGCGCGGCCGCCCAAGCAGAGCCGCGCTCCGGGAGGGGGAGGGGGAAACGGAGGGAAGAGATGGGTCTACAAGAAAACAACGGCACGATCTGAGAAGGAACGGTAACTTTACTAAATCTAATAAAATTGAACAATTGAAAGAGAGAGAAAAATTTCCAAACCAAAAGCTATGAGCTTACGCTAAGGAGGACCTGCAGGGGAAGCACACGTGCTGAACCTCCACGGCAGCCCAGAGCAACGCGCCCAGACCGCGCGCCGCCTGGCATCCGGTGCGGAGCTCCGCCCCTCCCCTCTGCTGCTCCCCCAGCATTAACTCCTTCACTGCTGCATGATGCTCTGATGTGGAATACCGGCATCAAAACCACAAAACCACAACAAGCTTTAACCTGAGAAAAACATTTTTTGTATTTAGAAATTCTGCTCTTCAATTTCCAGTTTTATATTTGTATTTTTATCACATTTATATTCCATGCTCAGTGATGTGGAGTGAATCCTGACTGTTTTACTACAACATGCTCCAACATTATCTCTCAACAGCTGTGGAAGTAATATATTTGTTTCTACTCCTGAAAAGAACATGGCAGAACATTTTTAAAAGGATAGGTGAAGTAAATCAATACACAATATGTGCTATAGGCATATTCTATGTGTCTTATTTATGACAATTGACTGTTCTGAAAAACTGGCATCAAATTTCAAGAACTAAAGGTAATTAGAATGTATTTCAGAAAGTGTGTACAAATGTAGGGGGTTTATATTAAAAGATTTTTCATGCAAACATTTGTTTATAAGTAGGCAATCTTTTTCTCAGAATTTTCTGTAAGTTTTGTGTAGAGTTTTAATCAAGTGACCTACAATGTTGTTAAATTAATAGTCGTATTCTTGAAATGTATTAATATAAGAAGTCTAAAACGATGGTGCTTTGCTATTATTGTGTCATGTTTTGAAAAGTATGTACCTGCCAGTAAATCACTTTTCTTTTTCTTATTTCTAATAAAAACTTGTGAGATTTTTTTCTTTGTATTTTAAGTGAAGAAAATATCATATTTGCTATGTTTAAATATAATGAAAATAATTAGACATGAAACAACCCCATGAGTCTCTTAACCAAATAGGTAAGATTATATTCTGAAATAGAAATAATCTGTTTTTCTCAGGGAGCATGGAAGCTCTTCACTGTCTTTTGCAGAACAACGAAAATTGAAAACTTTTTTGAAGAGCTGTTGAATTGAGTGTGTTTTAAAATGACAGAATCTCTTCTAAATTGATCCAGTTTCATTCACCTGCAAGTATGCAGATAAATACAACAGACAAAGCAATCTGTTTAAAATGTTGGAGCACAGGGAGAGCCATAATGTATGAAAAATATACCTTAATTTTTGCCTCTAAATTACTAGGAATAGTACAGTTGTAACAGCAATACTTTTTCAGAGTGGATTCTCACTGTGGCTGGTGTGATCATATATACTTTAAGGGAAAATTAGCACAAAGGGAAACTACAAGGTTGATGCACTGTGCTGGAAATTGGACACTTGGTGCTTATGTCATGGAAGAGGAGAAAATGTAATTTATTTTCCTTTTCACACTGAGAGTTTTCAGTCTTGCTTGTGTGAAAGCATCAGCTTAAAAAAGTCAAGTCCTTCTGTAATTTGCTAAACTCTGAAACAATTATTCCAAAAGAAATTGACAGCCGAACATTAAAAATAACATTTTGAGCTTGCTGCACATATTTTATAATAAAGAAAAATACATCTTGTAAGAAATTTCTTTCTGTTTGACATCTGACACATTCATTGGATTCTATTGGTGAAAGTGGAATAGTATTAGTCTTTAGAAATAATAGTTTATTTGTTTTTCAAATGTATACACGTACGTATTGACCTCAACTATTTTATTGGCACCTACTATATTACTATATCACTCAGATATGCCTTTCTGTATTGCAGTTAGACATGAATTAGTGTCTCATTTGCATATTAGTAGGAATCAGGATATTTGAAACAATGCATTGATTTTTCATTTCTGCTGCTGACATACACTGAAAGATAGTTTGCATTTTAAAATAATCTTTCTATGCAGAGTTTTAGCCTAAGGGGGAAATATGCTTCATGTTATTCAACAAGAATTTTCATTGACATATGCTAAAAATGAAATATTACAATTCTTATTATAAGTCTGAAATATATTTCCTGGATAAGTACGCCTGATACTCTCATGTCTTAATTATCTGTCATTCAGAAATCTTTATACTTTGCAAATCAAGGCTGAAATGGTATAGGTACATAAACTGAGACACCATTCTAATATTTTTTTTCTATCTGTTAATTAGAGAAAATATGTAGCATTCATAGCTAGAGAGAATTTGGATTTTCATAAGATTTCTCATTTACTTTAATGATAAAAGTATTTCTTAATTATATCTATGCATGTAGTCAGAAAATGAAATACATATATACACAAACACAAATATGTTTCATGGTATCCTTTATGTAATTAATTATTGGGAAGTGCTTCCACTTCATTTAATAAAAGAGGCTATATATTTATTTATTTATTTATTTATTTATTTATTGTGGGGGGGTGTACAGAACTGTGACAATTCACCAGACTAGTCCACAAAGGCTTGTAAGAGTCTTGAACAACCTCCATTATGTAGAAACATAGAATTGCAGTATAATTGAAGTTCGAAGTAAGATCTTGATGTCATCTGTCCCAACATCCTTCCCTTTAATACAGCCCAAGCACAGCAACATTGTGTTGCACTGGCCTTGTCCCACTGAGGTTAGAACATCTCAAGGGAGATCCCAACCCCCCTCTAGAAGCCTGCTCTGATGTGCTGCTTTCACACAGAAAAAGGTTCTATTACATCTGCCACTTCGACACACAAAAGGTTCAATTACATCATAGAATCATAGAATAATTTGGGTTGTAAAGGACCTTTAAGATCACCTAATTCCAACTCCCTTGCTATAGGTAGGGACACTTCTCTTTAGATCAGGTAGCTCACAGCCCCACTCGGCTTGTCCTTGAATGGTTCCAGGGAGGGAACATCCAGAAACCCTCTGGGAACCTGTTCCAGTGTCTCACCATCCTCACAGTAAAGAATTTCTTCCTAATATATAGTCTAAATGTGTCCTCTTCCAGTTTAAAACCATTTCCCATATCCTGTTGCTACATACTAAGTCCCTCCCCACCTTTCCAATAGGCCCCCTTCAGGTTCTGGAAGGCCACTATGGTTCCCCAGAAGCCTTCACTTCTCCAGGCTAAAGAGCCCCAGCTCTCTCAGCCTGTCCTCATAGAGGAGGTGCTCCAGCCCTCTGATCATCTTTATGGCCCTTCTCTGGTCCCACTCTTAACAGCTAAATGTTGAGGGCTCCAGAGCTAGACACAGTACTCCAGGTGGGGTCTTACAAGAGCGGAGTAGAGGGGCAAAATCACCTCCCTTAACCTGCTGGTTACCCTTGTCTTGATGCAACTCAGGATATGGGTGGCCTTCATCTATTCTTCCAAACTATTTCTTTTCCATTTTCTCCTCCACCGTGCTTCTCCAATAAGAGTCTGACTTCTCCTTAAGCAGTTTTTTGAAGTCTCTCTTTTACATTCCATACTTTGGCACAAGCAAGTTATTGTCTCTCAATATCTGCTTGTACATGCAGAGATTCAGGCCTCCAGAGATCCCTGTGATGCTTTGATGGCTTACTCTGGTATATTAGTATATTTCTGGTACTGCAGATGCAAATACTGGATAAAGAAAAATGTCAATCTTAGTGAACAATTATCATTATCATGCACACTTAAACATTTAAATGACTCCAGGTCAATAGTGGAAAATTGTACTTTGCTCTACCTAAAACTCAGTATGTTAAAACATATTTCTGTGACATATACTTAAATAAAATATATTCCATTTTCTCACTGTACTGTGTATTTAATTTCTTTAAAACATTTTTATGTTAAAATCTGTACTCTTATTTCATACTTGAATAACTAGTGCTCTGAAGTAAAAGTGCGAAGTACAAAAGTATTAGCAAGAAAAATGCTTCTAAAATTAGTGCTTCACTTTTTAGTTGAGACGAGAAGGATAATTGATTAAGGTATAAATCTGATGCCTTGATTTATTTCTTATAAGTAGAAATCAAAACTCCTATCAGAAAAATCATGGAAAGTCAGTAAAAATTTTCCCCTTAGTGGAAAAGGGGATATGAGTGTAAACATTCAGATCTTGAATTGTGCACAATATTTACAAGACTATTTACAGATTTACTATTTACAGATTATACTTTAAACTGTTAAATAGAGCAAATCAAAACAAAGTATTTAGAGGTCATTTACAATGGTTCCTACCTACTCTGAAAATCCAACATGATAAAACTTTCCATGAGTTCTTTCTTTCTCATGCAATGAAAAAATTGTCTAGTTTAGCATCTTAGTCAGGTCTTAAAATTTCAAAAGAAGCAAACATACTCTACTATTCTGTGCAGCAGATTATCTCAGCCTTTTCAAACATTTTATGCACACTAGTTTCTGTTAGTGAAATCAGATTCTGTGAGAAGAGTAGCTAGTTCAAGATTACATGTAATGAGGCTACTCTAAATATCTGCATAACAACTAGAACTAATTCATAGTTGATTAGCACTCATTCTTGCTGCTAAGAATAGATTTCATAGCTCTTTTCTTACTATGGTGAAATTTATTAGTAAATGAACTTTGACATGAATGCAAAAGAACTCTATGACACAGCTTAAAAAAAATACAGTATGCAACACTGTAATTTCTGTCATTGTTATCCTTACTCAGTATTACAAGCCTTTCATTCCACAGACCCAGGTGGAAGCACTGAGTAAAATTATATTTTTCCATAAAATATAACAACTTCAAATGTAAGAAATCAAAGCTATTTTGTTGTTTTGTAAGAAAAAATATTGTTAGTAAAAGGTGGGCTCATCAAAAAGAAAATGCCTTGTAACAGAACAAAGGTGGTAGGAGTTAATAGCGATATACAAATGATAAAAGCTATAACAGGTTAGCAGCCTGACCTGAGAACCTGATGTTATTGAAGGCAATTTTCTAAGTACTCAGTACAGGATAAAAGGTAGAAACTACTATTCAAAGCTTGGTCCTTTGACAGAATATTTGTGTGTCCCATGAAAACTGAAAGCCAACAGAAGACCTTCAGCTGTATAGTTCACACTACAAAAAAATGTTTTAGAAACATATGATTAGACAGTAATTTACTTTTAACAATAGTTCCTTATGTTCTTTTGTTTGTTTTGTTGTATTTTTTTTTCATTGTGGTTCCATGGTTACATAGTGAAGGATTGTTTTGTAGATGAAGAAAGCTCCTCAGATAGCTCATTTTCCTTGCTATGCTATGTGCAGGACGTATAGGCTTCTTGTGAAAAAGTTTTTCCATATTGGCACAACAGTTAAGGCATAAATGTGGATGTATATCCTTATCACCCTTGCTTATTAGAAACAGGACATTTTGTAAGTAAATAGTGTTGTGACTCTACTCTTTAAATGCATAAGTTACACCAGCTGTTAGCACCCCATCTGCAACATCTGCTTTACTGTTAATGAGTTTCTCTATCAATCTGACGTTTTTCCTATTGCTCTCCATCTCCTGACCCCCATCTCAAATTACCTGTATTTTTGTGTGTACCTTCTATAATGCAATACTTTGTTCCAGAAACTCAGTCCAGTGTATTTCTTCTAGAAGCTGGTTCACATTATAGAAAACATTTCTCCTGAGTGTCTTCCAGGACATTATAGACCTTCATTACTGTTCAAAAAAGCTCCCCTACAGAATCACAAGCCTTAAGCCCTTCAATATTTTAATGTGTTCTGAAAGTCACAGGTATGACCAGCTGCAACTGGGTCCTCCCTACCTACTCTCAAGTCTGGGAAATATCAACCTCACTTGTGACCAGAATTACTCTGTATGTTATATGGCACAGCTTGTACAACTCCAGCAATAGGAATAAGCATAGATGGAAAGAAATCACAGCAGGTGGCAAGTTACTGCTGTGTGTACTGGAAGAGCAAGATTTGTGTTTCATTTCTTGGTGTTATCCCCTTAAAGTACAGAGAGGATTTGGAGGAGGTAGAGAAAGAGGTTATGAGATTAGCCATTCTTCTGTCCTGGTTTCAGCACACAACAACCTGTGAGTTGCAGCTTGAGTTCACTCTTTGACTCACATCACTGAGATAACATCATGCAGTCTCATAAATTTATTAGAAATCTTAAATGAATGTCAAGGAATATTTATGTTGTGATACAAAAGTAAATACTGAAAAAGCTGAAAGCTTTAAGTGATTTTTAGAATGAATTTAGAAGGATGGCTTTCAGGCTATGAAAGATCATCTTAACAGCACCTTGACGATAACTCAAACACCGGTTTAAGAATTACTCTTAAAGCTGCATTCTGTATTATTTTTCCATAAATGTCCTTATTAATGTTATATCCTGTGTTCTGAACGTAACTAAAGATTGAATGGCACATGATTAGCAATCATCTTTGCATTTTTATGTAATTGTGCATGTAATTTTTATGGTCTTGTTTTTGAAATGGAACAATTTTCATGACATTGTTAGTGCTCTATGTTAATCCGTGTATTTCCTATATATAAACTTCAAGAACCAATTGCCAAAACTCTTCAGACTTCTTCAAGGGCATGAAAGTATGCAACAGATATTTTCTGAAAGTGTTATATTTCTAGTCATGTCAGTTTAACTCTCACATATGATGACTTTTTCTAAGTAATTTATAAGTTCTCTTCCTAAATTCTCTGGAAGTTTTTTCCTCAACTGCAAAATCAAGACAGCATGTATTTCAATTTGATTTTCATCTCGTGTTTCTCTGTTTACAAGTATATTAGGACATGAGTTATTCTTCAATATGTATATGCAATCTGATGCTGTAAAAAAATAATTTAAACCCAACAGAGATGGAAAAACCCTTCATATGGAAGATGAAACACTTGAAGACATGTAAAACATCCCTTTTAAAATACAACATCCTCTCCATCTTCCATCACGTTGAAGAGAAAGAGTTTTTCTAACACTTTAATCACTTCAGATTCCATTAGCTTATGGTTTTCAGCTGTGGCAGGCAATCCCTAGCATGTACTTTTGCACCTGAAATGCATTTAGCTCATTACCAGAGCCATTACTAAATCATTCCCTTCTCTGGATTACTGAGAGAGAAATAGAGTAACATGGATTTTTCACTTCACTCCTGTGAGCATTTTTTTTTTTTTTTTTTTTTTTTTTTTTTTTGCAGCAGATAGATTATTTGAGTCTAAAGGCTTTTAAAATGTGATCACAGTCATGTAGAAGTTTAATTACACTGTGTCTGAGAGCTTAGTGTATATTCTACATTCTACAGTGATTTATTTTTACAAATATTACAGTAGTGTGTTTCTGATTTCAGAGATGATTCATAACCTCCTTAGTAATTGGTTAACAAACTTCAGTTTCTTGATTTACAATGCTAATTCTTTATGAAGCCTCATTTTAAATTTACTTCTTGAAATTCCTTTACTCTTATTTCAAGCACATGTGCCATTAGAAAGAACTTTTCTACAGAAGCCATGAGCGCTCCTAAAGCATTTTTTAATCATTTAGTGAACAACAAAGGTCATACTTGTCATAAAATTTCAATTTCTGGTACCTCAGAATGAGCTCTTACTTCTAAAGAAGGGAGAAATTCTCCAAAAGATGTTTTTACAAATGCTAAGTTTCATATAACTAAGTTGCCAGATAGTAAATCCTCGTTAATAACTGAACTTCTTATCGTGCACTGTGATGAAGCAGTTTAAATCTGTCAGTGATAATAATAAAACTTTCAGATTTTTTTCCTAAACAAAAGAGTGGTCAATTACTTATTTTTATTAAATTAGATTAGGTTAGAGGAGGTTGCATCACGCAATATTGTTATCACTTTACTCACAGAGACTTTGAATTCTCACCACTTCTCAACCATGAGAGCGATACTGCAGCAAGCACTGGATCAGTGTCAGGGTCTAAATAAGAGAATAATATGAAATTTAGAGACTGACAACAGATTTGAAAAGGGAGAAATGATTACTTTTTCTGCTGCAGTCCACCTAGTTGTTCTCTCAGTTCCCAACAACAATGCAAAGTTTCTCTCTAGCATGCATTAGAACATAAAGGAAATATAATAGAGCTTTACAAAGTCACTAACATATACCTGACCTCTTTTAAATGAAATCTTTGCACGATGTTTTATGTAGGAATGGAAGAGGAGCACAACACTCAAAGTTTCAATGCCTTTTATTTTATTATTAAGTTGTAAGAATTCATCCTACTCCAAACATTTAAACCACTCATTCAGTCAGCAAGGCAATGCAGATACATCTGATACATCAGCCAGCAATAGTCTTAGTTCTAATTGCTGTGCCCTTTGCATGCTGAACTCAGTGTATTTGTTTTAACATTCATGACTAAGCATGTAGTAGCTGTAGTAGAAGATACATCTTGTGCCTGCAAATTTTACACTGTATTCAATTATCCAATTACACTGTAATCAGGTCTTCATTACCATCAAAGTTGCATCAATAAGACACACTGGAAAGAATGTGATGTTTACAATGGCATTGATAGTGTGAAACACACACAATTTGATTTATTCAGGAAACAAAAATTTATTTAAATAAAAAGAAGCATACAATAAAAGAAGATCATCAGAGCGCAGTGCAATAAATACATGTTTCTACATACACTTCTTTGCTACATCAGGATTAGATTCACCTTCTTTTTATCATCAGTGAAATGACATCACTTCAGTTAAATGTATTTTGCTCTCAGTTTAGAGTCAAGAAATTTACTTTTGGTGTAGAACAGAGACATTCTCATCACAAACTATAGTGTCATTCCAATGTTGTGGAAATTGCCAAAGTCTGATAAATGTTTATGATCAACACGTGTACAATATAAGCTATGATTCATCACTGTGCAGTAACTGTTTTGAACATTACCAGAAGTGTGATAAACATTTCCTGGCAATTTGTTGGCAATAGGATTTATTTAGTGTTGACATTTATTTTACTCAACTCCTTTAAAACTCTGTATGATATGTGTGCTACATACCAATGAGAATGGCAGCAAGAAGACAGAGCTTGGACCAAAGCTGTGTAGCATACATGTGTCTGCATAGCTGTGTGCTGCAATGTAGTTACATATATGTTTGACTCAAGTAGCTTTCCTCTGCAGAACAGAAGATAATCACTGCACCATAAGATTGCAAGACCTACTTTGACTCTGTTTTTGTTTTTTTTTCTTTCCCATTTTCCCTCGTATTTTTGTTTAAGGTAAAAACCCTTATTTGAGCATTTAGACTAGACTCCTAGGATCCAAGAGCATAAATGGGAACTGCAAAACGAAATCCAGCTACATCTTCTTTACTGATTGTGTAATTTGACCGTTGAGAATCTGTAAGAAGACAAGCTGGAAATGATATATCTTCAGGACTCCATCTTGCCTCATCCAGGTGAGAAGTTTGGGTCTCTAGGTACTGTTGCCTCAGCTTTAGTCTGTATTAATAACAAAATAGTGTTCATTCAGTCAATTCGGGACTGCAGCTTGTAGGTAGCTCTTCCCTTCTACCATATATTTGGCTGGAGAGTATTTTAACTTCCTCAGACTCTCTTTTCCAGTCTTTATGGACTAGCGATATATATTCCATGAATATTGTAGGAAAAAAAAAAGATTATAAGACAATTGCCTAAAAAATAGTCCTAGATGAAGCTGTTGCTTGAAAGTTCTAGTTTCAAATTCTGTTAAATTTGAACAGATTTAACATAATTTGATATGTAAAAGCACTCCTCTTTGTCTGAAATATCAGTAATGACGATGAATGCATTTTCAAATGGAAGATTACAGGTTTGATTTCCACCATATTGAGAAGGTAATTATATCTATATCCTTCCCTTTGGCTAAAATAGTTCATCATACCTGTTGCAGAAAAGACTGGGAGTAGAATTATGTTTTCATGGCATGCATTATTAAAATTTTTTTTTTTTTTTTTGAAGAAAGACCAGAGGACACCTTCATTCACTTTGGGCTTGAAACAGCTTCAGCTGGAAGTGCAAAGTTTGGACAGTGGACATTTCTGTCTGTGCATTTACTGTAAATTAACATGAAGGATCCTTAAATTTCCCTAAGTATTATACAAAGAGCCTATGAAAATTTAAGTTCTGAATTGCAGCATGGAGATCAGGTGAACAAAAGTTTTATAAAATTTACAATACATGAACCCTAAGGTAAAGCACTCATCTGGTTCATCATTAACCACTGTTTTATGCTCTGGAGTGTTTAAAATATGAGATTTTCTCTACATAGATACAGATTTTCTCTATTTTACTGTATCACCTAGTGCACATTTAGGATTATTCGAACGCTTCATAAGAATGTATTGTCTGTTATTTTATTGTGGTGAGAATGTGTAAGTTTAATCCATACAAAAAAAAGTTCTTACACTGTACTTGCAGAGTCACAGATTAAAATTCTATCAAAATTAAATGAAATGGGATGAACATTAAATTTAAATGAAGCCAAAAACCATCAGTATTTCCCGCACATGGTGTTAAATGTTCATGACTCAATTAAAATGCAAATAGTGTACAACCCACTGATTTTTGTAATTTACCCTTGAATAAACTGTGACTCTTTTCTGCTTTAATTTGCAGTACTAATAAAATTAATAGTAATTAGTGAATGCTCAGACAAATACTTAGACAAGTAAGGGAAAGGTAGGTTGCTTTTTTTGGTGTCTTCTAATAATGATATAGATAGGATCAAAATTTTTCGCATTTACTGAAATATGGGCATAGAAATAAAATTTATGTAAACCTGTAATGCTAGATGCTGCCTGCAAAACTCATTAGCTACAATAGAATATCTTGAAGCTGCACATAAAGTATAAAATGTGAAATAAAAGGAATCTAAAGACATAAAAAGTAACATACATCTTTGTTTGCTGGGCAAAAGGATATTATTTATTTTGGGTTGTACTTTCTCATGCCAGCTATAAGGTCAGTAGCAGGAAACATCAAAAACCTTCTAGTCTGTAAACAGAACGTAGCACTAGGTAAAAGGATAGGTAAAAGGAGGGAGTAGATAAAGAAAATATAGAAGAGACTTATCTCACTGAATTTCTGCATGCAAGTGCAAGCAACACATTACTTCAATCTTAGTGGAATTACACTGTCATAATCTGGCAATAAAAGGAAATATTATCCAGGAAATTATTTAGACCCATGATGACTGTAGCTGACTACACAAAACTGAATACTGATACAATCATTTACAGCATTTTTAAGCTTCAGGGGTACAAGGGAGAGAAAGTTCCAGGTGAAAAATATTATTTATTTATTTAAATCCTTTCTTTCCCCCTTCTTTTCCTTCTTTTAACAACTTTAAAAACTGTGAGATTCCTTTGCAGATATTATTTGATGCTGGAAACAAGTTAAAGGTAGCACTAAAGATACTGCAAACATAACTTACTCAATACTGGGCCGTCGGACTTCTAACCTGAAGCCCTCTGTGGCCCAGACTTCTCATCATCCACTGAAGACATATCCATGGGAGGCCAAGTATTACTGTTCTCTTGCCTGAGGGTAATGTTACTTCTTGCGGTAGCAAAATCTCTGGCAGGACTGATTCTGCTGTGGGAAAAAGTTGCATGAAGAACCAGCAGAATTTTGTCAGACCTTAGTTTGAGGAGTGGTTTAATAGCATAGGATCCATCCTCTTACCACATCAGGAAAACATTTGAGACATGGATGTCAATTGTATTTGGATACAGCAATTTAGATTTGAATATACACTTGTCATTATTTTGAAAGGTAAGCACAGAGGACCACGAGAAGACAAAGTGATTGGTCAGTGATATAAAAGGATAAACAGAGTTTCAAGACAGAGAATTTTTTCCTTCTCCTTGACAGCAATGTCCCTTATGCTTGATTTCTTCCTCTCCTCTCATTCCTACCTATGTTGTTTTAGCATGGTGCTCTCCTCTGTTTGACTCACTCATACATTTCACAGAATCACAGAGCTGTACGAGTTGGAAGGAACCTCTGGAGACCATCCAGTCTAACCCCCAGCTAAAATGTGCTCCTAAGAGCAGGTTGTCCAGTAAAGCATCCAGGTGAGTGTTGAATGCCTCCAGAGAAGGAGACAGCACAACCTCTTTGGGCAGCCTGTTCCAGCGCTCTGTCACTCAGCTTTTCTGCACATTCAGATGGATCTTGTGTTCCAGTTTGTACCCATTGCCGCTGTTGTTGTTGCTGCATATGACTGAAAAGAGCTTGGGCAAATTCACTTACTCCCACACTTCAGATATTTCTAAGCACTGATAGGATGTCTTCTCAGCCTTTCCTTCTTCAGGCTGAAAAGTCCCAATTCTCTGTCTTTGTGAGGGAGATGCACCAGGCCCCCAGTCAGGTTTGTGTCTCTCTGCTGGATTCTCTCTGCCAGTCCCTTGTCTTTTGTGAACTGAAGAGCTCAGAACTGGAAACAGTACTTCAGGTGTGGTCTCACCAGGGCAGAGTGGCACTGAGAAGGAATGCCCCCCTCAATCCACTGGCCACACTCCTTTTATTGCACTTTAAGATAACATTCTCCTTATGGAGATAAAAACAACCCTATGGATAAGAATAGTGAGCTATTTTAAATATAACAAGGGAAAGCATATTCTGATTTCCTTGAAAACTGGACCTACTGTTTTTATTTGTCCCAGGTCAAAGTGAACATAATGAATAATATATAGATACCGAATAGGTGATATGAACCTTTACATGCTAATATTTTCAACCCAATGATATTGCAGTAGCTGAAGGAATTAAAACTAGTCCTTTCAGCATGCCCGGCTTCAGTTTGCAAAAATTACATATATAATATAAGCAGTGTGTACAAGAATGGACCATCAGAGCATCACACAATTAAAGGGAATTTTAGCCAAGACTAGGCTTAAAAACTTTAAGAAAGTTGCAAATTTCAAAAACAAAGAGAGCTACAATAACAGAGTGTGAGCTGCAGCATTTTAAAGTAGAATATCCGAGGTCTATTAATTATGTCAAATTAATCCCACCATACTAACTTCCATGATCATGAAGAGAAATGTAATTAAATGATCTGCATGAATAAGAATTTACAGCCTTGCAGCTATGTAAGAGATACAAAACATTGAATCCTCTGCTTCCTTAATGAATGTTTTTATAGCACAACAGTGCAGCTATCACTTGAGAACTTGTCAGATAAGATAGTCAAAATATGTTTATATAGGTTTACTTGTTTTCAGAAGTATTGTTTGTATAAGTCTACTAACATTTTTATATTGTACAACTAATATCATACAGCCATAACTCAGTAATAATGCTTTACATCTTGCCAGCTGACGTCTTCAGCTGCAGTCAGCCACAGACACAACCCTCTATTTAAACAACTTAATTCCTTTGCTTGAGTCTTATCCTCTTTCAGAGAATCATAGAACATCTAAAAATTCTCTAGGAAGATGTTCTCATTTTCTTACAAAAAGAAATAAATAAATACAATAACCACCACAAAATGAAGGGGCTCGCTGCCTCCTTTAGTATTTGAAAAACTTGGGAAGCTTAGCTCTTCCTGGAACACAGATTCTCTCAATTAATCATCAGAATAGCATAAGCATTTCATAGATGAACAAAATTTAATCAGGAAAAAACACCCAGCTTGACCATCTCTTTCAGCTTTCAACATCTCTTCCTCAGTAGTACTGTTTGAACAGGTTATCAAAACCAGCAACACTTCAGAGATTGCTGGAAAAGCTGTTGACTGTTACAACACTTAAAAATTCAGTATGTGTAATATGGGATATAATACAAGGATAAATAGGAAATATAAAAAGTATCTTTATATATTATTTACACTTTGTGCCACCCTTCTCACTTTACTAACATTTAATTGAAACGTTGATTTTTCTCAGAGATGGGATGAAATACTGATCTGCTTGAAATATGAAAGCAAGAATTTGTCCAAGTTTATTGTATATATTGAGTACAGTAAATATTTTTTCAGAGTAGGTTTTATTTTTATTTCTCATAAATGATACTTGAAACATCCAGGAGAAGATTTACTATCGTTTTTCAATCAGCAATCTCCTTAACTTTGAAAATGACCAACTACTACTTACTACTTAATGACCAACTACTACTTACTACTTAACTTTGAAAATGACCAACTACTACCAACTTACTACTTTTCGTAGCAATAAGCTTGCTTATCTTACAGGTCTTTTCCAACCTTAATGATATTTTGACTCTATGAAAGGGATAGCTTGGAGGTGGGAGTAAGTGTGATTTTGCAGAGGACCCTTGTAACAAGACATTTTAAAAGAATAAATAAACAGAGGCAGATAAATCTTGCCTTGGAATTAAATGCTTTGAAGTAGACATCAGTGTTGGTCTGCTGGTTCAAGTTTTGCACATACTAGGTCAAAAAGAGTAGATCAACAGCTGGACCTTATTTATGCTGATCAGGAAGCAATGATAAATAAATTCTGAAAGAACTCATGCACTGAAAACTTATATTGGTTTACAGAATCCAAATTTTTATAAAAGAAAATACTTTTGTCTGAATTTATTTTTTACTTCAGTGTAAAGTGCTATAAAATGCAAAAAAAAAAAAAAAAAAAAAGAATATGTTAACAAGGGTGTTACTGTCAAGCCACATGTGAGATTAATTTCCACATGAAAAAAATTACATATACCTTCTTCCTCAGGGTGATTTTTCCACGTATGTTAAGAGAATTCTGAACACATGGGTGCAGAAGCCTTGGAAATGTCCCTAATAATTCAGACTCATGGAGACACTTAGCAGTATTCAGAAAACAGCAGGATCAGCAAATATGGGCATAGAGCCAACAGTGAAGATTAAAGAATGGGACAACAAAAGAGGGAATGTAGAGAAGAATTAAGGCAAATTCAAAGTTGAGAGTAGTTAACTGAAGTCATGAAGTCAACTGGATAAAGTATGTAGGTGATAAAAGGGAAAAGAATTTAGGAAAAAAACGCCCAAAACCAAAAGCAAACAAAACAAAACAAACGCAGAAGACATGAGAGGTAGGAAAAGAAGGACCATAAGAAAGAAAGGCAAAAGAAGTAAAATTGTAGAATGTAAATGCATATGACCTTCTCAAAGAAAAAAATATTTTTAAATACATATTTCCCCATTCTAAATGCTCCACACATCTGTATTTCTCTTCTCCTTTCTAGAAGAAAGCTTTCTGAAGCTACCCTGTTTTCTTCTATCAGGTTAAAATCTCTCACTTATCACTGCAAACATCTGAGACCCACATAACCATGAACTTCCTCTCTATTGAACTACATAAAGCAATATTATTGTCATTTTACAAAAAGGGAGATAAGACAGAGATTATATCGCTTGCCTGAGGGGAAAGAAATAAACAGAGAATGAAATTGCACTCAGAATTCCTAAATACTAATCCTGTGCATTACCAATAAGTCATCCATTCTCTGCTGCTGCAGTATTGTCTGAAGGTGAATCACTACTCACTAGTATCAATTCCCAGTGAGGGGTTCCTCTTGGTTGTTTTTGTTTTTCAGATTTTCACTGACCTTGGGAACTGAAAGAGGAAGAAATCCTAAATGTCAGCCTTCTCAATGTGCTGGTTTTATGCACTTGCATTTCAAGCTTCCACAAATCAAAGGCATAATGTATGCTTCTGACAAGCAGACAGAATACATTTGGGACAGGAGAATTAGCCATTGGTTATACATCGAGTTCACCCAGAAGACTCCTCATTCTTTCTGTGCAGAAGAAGTTTAATGCTAGAAAATCTCTCACAACTGCACTGGGAACGAGCAGAGAATAATGTAACCTGCCTGCAACTCAAGCTAATACTTTTCAGTATTTTGAGAAATGTGAACAACTAGACACCTGCAATCAATATTTTGAAGCCTGAATAATGTGTCAACATGATAGATATTTTAGTGCCTTGGGTTTTTCCTTCTTTGTTTGGTTTGTAGATTTTTTGTACGTGTGTTTGTTTCCTTGTTTCATTTTTAGTAAAATGTAAGTGAAAATTTCTCATGGATGCTTTAAACAATCATGAACAGCATATCAAAATCATAGGGTAGATTGCTAGGGAAGGAAAAACATGAGAGAGAGAAAAAGGAGATTACTGTATTAGTGTTTAAATATAAGGGCATTTACAGGTAGAATTGTTTACTGTCTGTGCATGAGTAGAATTTGATTAAAGGGCAAAAAGGAAATCTCAATAGACTTCCTGTCAGAGTGAACCAAGCAAAATAATTTAATTTAATGTATTATCTCACAAGTTAATGCATAAAATGAAAGTCTTTTCTCAAAATATTTTACACAATGCAGAGAAGAATGTAAAATTTATGTTTGGAGTTACTAAAAGATTAACTACACTGTTCTACCTTAGGACTTCAACAATTATAACAGCAAAATAGTTCTACTGCAAGATGTCATCCCATGACACTTAATTAGAATGGACATTTTTGCAAAGTGTCTTAGTGGAAGAGATTTCACAAGTGTGAAGCAAATTTTCGTCTTAAGTGTGATTCTTTAAATGTATGTATGCTGTATGTATGCTATCTGCATACATATATGTACACATAATGCTTCTAATGAGAGTCACTTCAAGTAATAACTTGATTCAATTACATAATTGTCTCTAGCATGCTCAGCTTTTAAGTTAAAGTCAAAGCAGTTTAGAGATGTATGAATAAGGCTATGAAAATAATCAATAATCCAATTTATGTGCTAAACTGGAGTGACAGAAGAAATAGAAGCAAAGTTATTCTGACTGAATTGAATATAAGACTTATAGTTTTACCTCTGACTAAAGTAAAAAAATAGATTAAAAAAAATAAAATAAAGTAAGGAAAAGAGTCCAGAGACATACTTCATGCATTTTAATTTCTCTTTGACATACAATTGGGAATATGTTAGTTTTAGGAACAACCTGAACACTAAATGTTACATATTTAGAAAATCCTTCTCAGAACTTTCATCGAAACATTAGTTTAAGCTATACGGACAGCAGAAAAATCACCTGATATTACTATAAAACTATTCCCCCCACAAATAATTATATATCTGAATAGATTGGACAAGAAGAGAATTAATATGAAAGTAAGGTTAATTTTTTTTTTTTTTTTTGCATCCCATTCCACTTTAAGCAGAGAACAGATTATAAAATAAAATAAAATAAAATAAAATAAAATAAAATAAAATAAAATAAAATAAAATAAAATAAAATAAAATAAAATAAAATAAAATAAAATAAAATAATAAAATATAAAATAAAATAAAATAAAATGAAAAGGAAACAAAAGATAAAAAAATGTATGGATTTGATTTAAAATTTTTGCAGTGTTGGAGGATATGAAGGATGTTTCCCCCGTGTGTGGTCTTCAGTGAAACACTTGAAAAAGCTTCCTAAAGAAGTGACTGATTCTGCACACCTGCTAATGTACATGAATCATTTGGATTACTGTGCTTTAGCTTTTGGTAAGCTACAAAGAAGTCAGGTTGTTGGATCAGGAAATGTTTGAAGGTCTCATCCAATAGGATCATTTCTATTCTATTTTATTCTACTCTGTTCTGTTCTGTTCCATTCCCTTACGTTCCTTTCCATTAGTAATATGGCAACAATAGCTTAGAAGCAAAAAGTAAATACATAGATATAAATTAAAATACGTTTTTTAAAGAAATCTACTCAAAGGGTAAATGATTAGAAGACATTAGGCTCATTCTGTATCAGCCTGCACTGCATCATATAGAGAGTGACGCTATGCATGGTCTAGAAGTATAAGACATCATTTGCTCAACAGCAGAAACAGAAGGTATCTGGTTGTAACAAACTATATTGCAGAACCTTGGTGCCACCAGCCCTGGGGAGGCATCCAGCAGCCTCTGCTGGGTAAGAGCAGTCAGCAGCTGTACAAAATGTCCACATCTCTGAACTGTGAAAAGGTTCTCTGCTCTTTGTTCAATTAATATTCTACTGAGACCAATATGAGACATCCTTTGTAGGAGAAAGCAACAGTTTCTCAGGCTGATTCACACATATTTTGCCTGATTTTCTAATTTATCTAGGTAGAGAACTGAAGATTTCACTTAAATCAGATGGGCACTTGTACCAGATGGGACTCCACATACAAAGGATTTGAGCAACACATTGACTAAAATGTGTCACAGTACAATTATTGAAAATGATTCGACATACATATATATATACCCAGAGGAAGATTAAGGCAACAGACAAGGCCAACTTCTGTCCAGTGATTTATAACAAATTATAAGCTACTAAGGAATGAGGAGATGATGGGGAAATCGGCAAAGTAAAGAGAAATCCTAGCAAGCAGTTTACAAAGCAGGGATAGTCACCACCAAAGATCCAGCAACATCTCACTGATCCATAGGGAGGCAGCAAGTTGGTCAGTGACATCTTGTTGACTTGCGTGGCTGCAGTTCAGTGGTGGGGGTATCCATTCTTCCGAGTTTTTTTATCTTTTCCATCAGCAGCTGGTTGCTCCTGCCTACCCCACTTATCAGGGTCATGGGCTGAGTATTTCACTGAAAAGTCTTCAAACTAGCATGTGCAAACTACTTCACACTGCAGGCCCATGTTCCTTCATATCCATCAATTTACTATGGAACAAAAATATAAGCTACTGGCATCGTTGATTCTACACATAGCTCAGCTCACTTTTGCAAAAAGCAGATTTCTACTTGAGCTGGAAGTATACACTTTTTAGTTTTTCTTAGAGAAAATGTGCAGATTGAAAAGACTGCATTGCACTTCTCTTATGTGCTCTCACTTATTATTGTTAGTTTTGTTGACTGATGGTACCTCAAGACCTGCAGTAGCTTTCTGCATCCTGAGATGGACGCTCAGTTGCTTTAATAATTGCCAACAACCTTATTGACAGTGAACATATTTTTGCCATCCAAAAGAAAACCAATGCAATGTCCACTTATACTCTTGTATAGATATACTCAATGTAAGAGCATCTCCGCTTGTGATAAGACATTCAGTCCACCCTTAACGTAATCTAGAAAATATTCTCTTTCATATGGTCAGTTTCACAGACCATATCTTTAATAGCAGATGCTTAAGAAAATCAACACTACTTATGACATTAAATCATAGGATGGTACAGGATTAAAGAAAAAATTGTTACAGATTTACCATGAGGTGATCCCTAGCTGTTTGCATACCTTGGGTCAGTCTTGATCAAGTTTCACTATTCATTTTGGGAATAGTATTAATTATGTTTCAAATATCAATTAATTTACATTCACTGAAGAAAGATCTCCTCACAATGAAGACATCTACTAACAGAGAGCACTCAAAGTCTTCTTTCATGATGATTGTTTAGTTTGATGTTTGAGATTGAATTCAATAATTCTAGTAATTTAATAATAGAAAATTCTGGCAAAGAGAATTTTTAGTTACTACTATCAGCTATTTCCTTTTCTAATTCTAAAACTAATGAATGCAATCATATATGAGTAGAATAATTTACTCTTTACAAATTTCCAATTACAATTTCAAGTTTCTGAATGAATAGACCATGGAACATTATCTCCTCCTAGGTTATTATGAATTAAAGAATGCCAGATGTCATTTGAAAAGTAATTTTCAACTTTAACTTACAAATATGAAGAAATAAGTTAATTGTGTTTTTCTGCACACCAGCAAAATGAACATGAGAAGGTGCTACTGCAGAGGTGGAGAAGTTCCCAGGAGTCTCACCAACGTAAGCTGGGAAAATTTCACCTTAGACCACTGTAAGATAACAATGACTGGAAAGATTTGGGATAGTTTATCAACATTATAATTAATTCCCTCATCCACTTATTCACTGCTGCAGAAAGAACACAAAATAATTGAATGTAATTCTTTCCCAAACATAACCAAAACTGTTTAAAGTATATCCCTAAAGAACTACAATTTTTCTGTTCTTTGGCAGCAGAGACTTTAAATTCTGGTAGGGATACTGCTTTGTTTAAATCTGTTTCAACATACATTTCAGTTAGTGTGTGCAAACTTGTGCCTTGGAACAGCAAGAGACTCATGGGCCAGGAGTCCAACACTAATGCTACAGTTTCTCCTGAGCATAGTGTTTCATCAGTTTGAGTCTTCCCATTTGTCAAAGATGTACTGATACTTCAAGCATCTCTATGTAAGATTAGCTAATGTTGTGTTTCCAAGAGAGCAAAAAGCTCATAGTAGTGATCTTTCCAGGTCCCTTCCAATCCCTGACATTCTGTGATTATCATGAGGCATATCGTGGGGGAGAACACGAAGAAATGTGATGATTTTGTAGCTTTCAGTCTGGCAGTCTTAATGTTACAAGGCTCACTTGAAGATGAGTCTGAGAAAAGCAATATAATACTGCTTTCAGTTTTCCAATCTAGTACCAGAGTTTGTCACAGAACAATTTAGAAATATCTATAATGACAACAAAAGTAGGAGTAGTAACAGCAGCAATAACAATAGCAAACCATAATTAAGATCAACAACTGGTGCAAAATGAGCGCAATCATAAAAATAAATGGCTGAGAGGCAATTAAAACTATGGCCTTGAAGCAGTATCTTTGCTTATGTCTAGTGATTTGCACTGATGTAGCAGTACTTTTTGTTGAATTCTATCAGCAAATCGCATGTATCCCACAAGAATGATTATAAAATTATTACTAGTCAATAAGAGTGAGCTATGAACATTCTTAAGTTCTACTTTCTGGCAAAGAACCTGCAACTGACTTGAAAGATTAGATCTACAGCTGTTAATAGGCATCTGGATGTTACTGTTTAACTAGACAAGTAGCTGAACACCACACAACCCTTAATACTTAGTCCCCTCATTTTTGTAGTTTTCTTCGTGACGTCACATGTATGGAACATCCCCTTGGCCACTTTAGGTCAGCTATCCTGGTTCTGTACTCCCCCAGCTCCTTGTGCCCCCAAGGTACTGTCACTGACAAGACAGTATGAAAAGCTGAGAAAACATCACTGACTCTATACACCACTGCTCAGCCACAACTAAAATCTCAGTGTGTTATCTGGACTGTTTTTCCCCAAAAGATAAAACACAGCATCATACCAGATACAATTAAGGAAGTCAGCTCAGTCCCAGCTGAAACCAGGGGACTAGAGAATGCTTGTCTTTTTATTTAAGTCAAGCTGACATACAGTTCACTGATATGAAGTGACAGGAAAACTCCCAAAAACTGAGCAGCATGACTCCCAGACCTGTCAAAAACACCACCTAAATTTGATAGTCTGAAGGAACTTTTACTGACAGTACTTAAGCCAACTCCCACAGTGTCTATCAAAGTTCCAGTTGTAGCATTCACCTTCTACATACAGAAGTGCTAAGGCTATAAGAAAACACACTGCTGCCTGCCAGGATTCCACGTTTGTGACATCAAGCAGAGGCTGCCATGTCTAAAAAAAGCCAGAAGACTACTACCAATTCCCATTCCTTCAGGTTAGGTCACATGAGGCTGCAGTAAGGAGACTACAAAACAGGATATCAACGGGGGGCTTACAAATGCCTATAAATATCTAAAGGGTGAGAGCCAAGTGGATGAGGCCAGATTTTTTTCAGTGATGTTCAGTGACAGAAATAAGAGGCAGTAGGTGTAAACTTGAATGCAGGAATTTCCATGTGAGCATACAGAAAAACTTCTTAACTCTGAGGGTGACAGAGCACTAGAAAAAGTTACACAGAGAGACTGTGGAGTCTCCTTCTCTGGAAATACTCAAAACTTACATGAACGCTCTCTTTTT
Organism: Cyrtonyx montezumae; assembly: GCF_038088225.1. NCBI lineage: Eukaryota > Metazoa > Chordata > Aves > Galliformes > Odontophoridae > Cyrtonyx > Cyrtonyx montezumae. The sequence continues at coordinate 5,866,742 of NW_027072033.1, forward strand.
ATTGTAGGGAACCTGCTGTAGCAGGTGATCTCCACAGGACCTCTCCAAACCCTATGATACTGATTCTGCAAAAAGAAAATTTATGTCCTGTGGAATGTTGCCAAAAGGATCAGAAATGCAGGTAATATTCTCCTCTATCATCCTAGTGTGAGACTGGGACCAAGGAAGGAGGTGAATGGACCATGTGCATGTTGACCATGTGCAACATACAACATGCAGCACATGAAGGGGGGTTGTGGTGAGGAGGGGGTGGGCCTCTTCTCCCTGATAAATAACGACAGGACGAAAGGGAATGGCCACAAGTTGCGCCAGGGAAGATTTTGATTAGACCTGAGGAAACATTTTTTTTCTGAAAGAGTGGTCAGGCACTGGAATGGCCTGCCTAGGGAGGTGGTTGAGGCACCGTCCCTAGCGCTGTTCAAGAAGCGTTTAGATGAGGTGCTAAGAGATTTGATTTAGTAGTTGGGTATGGATAGTGATAGGAGGATGGTTGGACTAGATGATCTTGTAGGTCTTTTCCAACCTTATGAACCTATGAACCTATGAACATCTTGTTATCCAAGTAGGTCTTAGAAGTAATAAACTTTTGAAATTATTTGTCACATATAGAAAGACTTTTGTCTACAGTTAACATGGCAGTGTACCGTTCGTTGGACAACCTTTCCAAAACACAAGAGGATGACTGATGCATCACACACTTCATTCTTTAGGTCCTTGCAGTGATAGAAGTTGCCTACTGTTTCCTCCTGATTACACTGTAGAACACTAAGACTCAGATTTAAAAGCAATTTTTTTTTCTATCCTGTACAGTGATTTTTTTAAATTGAAAAAGATTTTCCTTGAAAATTTCTCAATTTGTCTGAGAATTCCAGATAATGCTAGAAGAAAGAGAGGTCCAAGGATTTCTATATAAAGGCTTATTTTTCAGGCTTATTGCTGAATTTTCAATGTACCTGGCATAAAGACTTCTTCAATTTTCAAGAATCATACCACGCACAAAGTCAGAATTATATACATACTTACACATTTTAGTCCTTGATATATGCAATGAATAATACCTTTGTTCATAGTGTGGTGTATGCATTAACCAACCTAATTTATAGCATATAACATGAGGAGTAGAAGAAAAAAGATGAGAACCACTATGCCTTTTTAATAACTGATGCACACCTAAGTACAACCATGCTGTTATCTCAGCATGAGAAAACACAATGAAAGAAGACTTCTGGGTTAAGAAAAAGAGCATTTTAATGAAAGAGAAAAAAAAAAAAAAGGCTACATGGAGGGGAGAGGAAAATTTATTCTCAGTAAATGATGTTTTCCCATTTTTTTGGGGAAGCAAAATTCATTATGGATTTCAATATTCAATATGGATTTCAAGAGACCACTTTTATTGTGAGCATGATGTCATGCATTCAGAAAAATCCCTTTGGTCAGCTATCCTAGCTGTGTCCCCTCCTTAACTCCTGCCCACCCCCTGCCTACTGACAATTTCGGGTTCTTTTGGGAAAATTTACTATAGCTCAGACAGACCCAGTACAATCATAATGAACTCCAATGGACAATAATTGAGTTGTGTACTCTGTAAATTGTGATGAATGGTGACTACACACTATCACCTTACAAATAAGTAACAGGGAAGTAGAAAGCCTCTTTCTTGCAAGGTCAGGCTGGATATAGCTGTAAGCAACCTGGTCTAGTGGGAGATGTGGAACTAAATGATCTTAATTATCCCTTCCAATCCAAACCATTCCAACAATTCCATGATTCTTGAAATTTCTGAGAAGGTACTGGTTATTGATTATGACAACAATTGCTTCAGATAATTTCTGAGTGATAACATGACAACATCAACAAAAGAAAAACAAAAATCTTAACCCAACAAAACTGAATAAAAATAGAATCAGTGTGGTGGAGGACGGAGCAGACAGAAAAAACTGTACTGGTTCACACAAGGATGACTTCTGCAATTGCTGCTTTACTTCTACATTGCTGCAGAGACCAGCTTTGAGGCAAAAAAGACTGCACTACGAAAGTGCTCTAAAACAAAAAAAGGACAACCAAAAAGCTCTTTTTAGGGCTTTTTTAAAGCAAGGTGCTGTACCTGTGCCAGGGCTGGCAACTTGTGGGTGGGCTGCTTAGCTAGTAGGAGTAGAGCTGGCATCACCTACTCTTTATCTCTTGATTCTGACCATGACCCTTGGCTGTGAGGCTATAAACATCCCCAGGGAGTTTGAGCTTCTACCCACATAGCATATCAGATGAGAAAGGGTGTTGCTGCCCACTGACAGTAGAGATGGGAAATCAGAGCATGAGGGAACCCTATACTGCCTAAACAGTACTGTAGCAGCAGGTGTGGGAGATGGGTCAAGTGTCAGGCTGCATGAGTGCTGTCTGGTTTGCTCATGTGATCAGCTCTCTTACTGGTAGTGTCTGAAACTGTAGGTTTAAACATGCTTTCCACCAGACGGTGGGCTTGCTGCAAGAAGACTGTAGTGATTCAGATGGTGGGCCTGCCTAGAAATGTGTCGGTTCAGGCCTCTGACTGTAGGGATTACCTGAGCCTGCTGCTGCTGGGGGATGGTGGCCAGGATTTCACCTGCACGAGGTGTGAGCAAGTGATGAGCTGCTCATCCTGGTGTTGGAGCTAAGGGAGGAGGTGGAGCCATCAGGGAGTGTGAGAGGGAGGCTGACTGCTGCAGTGAATTGTTGGCAGGTCAAAAGGAGAGATGCCAGGGAGCACCCACAATAAGTGGTGAGGTGAGGGCTGATCTGCCTAAGTGGGGAACTAGGGTGAGGCAGTCATCCCAGTGCCTTGAGACTGCCTCTGCCAGGAAAGACAGAAGGGTAATTGTTGTAGGAGGTTCTCTTCTCAGGGGAATGGAGGGCATAGCCCAATCTGTAGAGAGATGTGTTGCCTCCCTGGTGCCCTGGTCAGGGATGTCACTAAAAAACTCCCACTCCCAGGTCTGGTTCAATCCTCTGATTATTGTGTTTCTAGGGTAACACAATGTCACTAGGGTGGAGTGAGTAATTCAGAGTTGTCAGCTAGATATGATGGGGGAAGAGGATGGAGGTCAGCAGGACAGAGAAGGGCTTGGGGATATTGTTGTTGCAGGAGATAGGAGGAAAATACCTCTGGATTGTCCTGTAGGATCTTGTGAGGACTCCCCAGAGGAGTTACCATTGCAAATTCCCTGTCTGAAATCTTCGTGAGTCCCTTTAGGGATACCTACATCTGTTGCTTCTCTAAAGTGTCTATATACTAATGTACACAGTATGAGAAATAAACAGGAAGAGTCAGAGATCTGCATGCAGTCGCAAGACCACGATCTCAGAGCGACCATTAAGACATGTTACAATGGCTCACATGACTGGAATGCTGCCGTGGATGGCTATGTGCTTTTAGGAAAGACAGGATGGCAAGGCGGGGTGGTGGAATTGTTCTTTATATGAGGGAGCAGCTGGAATGTATGGAACTTCACCTGGGGTGAAGTTCTCTCCAGTGGAGAGCTTGTAGGTGAGAATTAAGGGGCAAGCTAATGTGGGGGACACTTTTGTGGGAGTGTTATAATAGGCCCCCTGATGAGGAGGAGGAAGTTGATGAGGCCTTCTACAAACAGCTGGAAGTAGCCTCACAATCTCAGGCACTGGTTCTTATGGGGGACTTCAATTATCCAGATATTTGTTGGGAAAGCAACATGGCCATGCACACACACTCCAGAAACTTCCTGTACTGTGTTAAAGAGAACTTTCTAATGCAGGTGGTGGAGGAGCCTACAAGGAGTGCCGTGGTCTAGTGAGCCTGCTTTGGCTTTGGGGTTGGACTAGATGATCTCTAGAGGTCCATTCCCAACCCCTAAAATTCTGTGATACAATTGCTGCTGGGTACTGAGAGTGAACATACCCTAATTGATTCAATTTCATTAATTTTTGTTGTTGTTGTTGTTTAAAATATTATGCCTCCCTGAAACAATCTAATACATAAGATTTTCTACCTCCATGGTCTCTAGTGGCTCCAGTGTTGCACAGGGCCACTCTCGGTGTGTTAAAACTCTTTGGGTCACTCCATTTAACCTGAAAAGATCTGTAGACTATTACATTTGGTGATGGCAGAAATTCCTAACCATGTAATGTGGTTGGCCCTAAGGCAGTAACTATCAGTCTCATTTCAGAGATCATATAGCTTTTTCCTGCTTGCCAATCTGGAGGGAAGGCACAGTTAATCCACTGAAATGTGGTCCAGGTACACCTAGTCTAGCAAATATTTAAACTGTGGAACTTACTCATGTTTTCTGCTTTTTCTGATCCTACAAGAGAATGCCAAGTGAGTTCCTTCAAAATAGAAGGTAACAGTATTTTGTTATTTAGAAAGGTTTCTTAATTTATATTATGCCATCACATATGCAATATAGTATACATCTGTACATTTACACTCTACTGACTGTGCATTTTATGTTACCTAGGGTTTGGTTTTGGAAAACAGTATATGTTAATAAAAGCAAACAAATAAACAAACAACAGGATAGGAGAAATTGAAATATTTTTTTATGAATGAATAAAGCAATCCAGGGTTTCTGACATAGCTGGATATACTGAAAACATATTTCTAAACAGTAGTAAATTAACTCTTGTATTAGTATTTTTTTAAATAAGGTTATTTTTAAATCTTATTAAACACTAGTTTTAATTGAGATATTTTATTTAAGAGGTGTACAAATGAGTTTGTGTAATATACAACATTAGTAAAGTACTTGCTGAAGATGACTGACTTTGTAATGTATGAAACAATTTTGATTACTATTCTCTGTCTCATCTTGGAGCAATGTAAATCTAATGTTACATGAGATTATTGCACCATGATTATCCAGGTGTATCTTCTGTATATACATGACCCCTCACTACAAGGAGGACATTGAGGCCCTGGAGCGTGTTCAGAGAAGGGCAACAAAACTGGTGAGGGGTCTGGAGCACAAGTCTTATGAGGAGCGGCTGAGGGAGCTGGGATTGTTTAGTCTGGAGAAGAGGAGGCTCAGAGGAGACCTTATTGCACTCTACCACTTCCTGAAGGGGGGTTGTGGTGAGGAGGGGGTGGGCCTCTTCTCCCTGATAAGTAATGACAGGACGAGAGGGAATGGCCACAAGTTGCGCTGGGGAAGATTTAGATTAGACCTGAGGAAGCATTTCTTTTCTGAAAGAGTGGTCAGGCACTGGAATGGCCTGCCTAGGGAGGTGGTTGAGGCACCATCCCTAGCGCTGTTCAAGAAGCGTTTAGATGAGGTGCTAAGGGATTTGATTTAGTAGTTGGGTATGGATAGTGATAGGAGGATGGTTGGACTAGATGATCTTGTAGGTCTTTTCCAACCTTATGAACCTATGAACCTATGAACCTACATGACATGTATTAGGATATTCCTGGCTGTAATTCTATCAAAAATAATGGCTGTGATCCTAGTAGCAGTCAAAGTGGGAAAGCATCTGTGTCTACATGAATTGTATTAGCATGTGCACTGCCTATGTATTGGAAAGGTTGCTGCATCTGTTGATCCTTGAACTTCTAAGTATCTTAATCATGCGTGAAAATTGTTTTTTCATGAGAGTGAAAGGGCTCATTTTGATTTTTCACTGCTATATCAAATACGTAAGTATTGTATTTCTACATGACTCTCACATCTAAATGCATTCACCCATGTCTGAGGATTCTAAAATACTTTTTTACAGGCACTGGATTGCTCTATCCATTGTATTTCTAAGAAGTATAGACTTGCATTCCAAGTCTAGACTTTGGGCATCACTGCCATGATCTTTCATTAGCTGATGATCAAGTCTGTTAAATGATGTGTCAGTTTGCCAGACTTTTAAATTCAAATACCAGTATTTTTAACATTCATTTTCAAATGAAATTGCATGAGAATTGGCAATAATTTTATTTGAGTGCAAATTTTAACAAGAGTAAGCAACAAGTCAGAAATGTACTAACATTTTGCTTCTTGTAAAACACAGCTCTTCCACTCAAAAGAGCTAAGCAGATTAATAAAATGAAAGTTCTGATTCAAGATTTATTTCAGACTACATTAATGAACCTGCAAATGCCTTTTGACATATGCAGTCAAGGTGAACTCCTTTAAATTTAATAGCATATGCAGCTAAATGGGGCACTAGAGAGGAGATTGCTCCAGGCAGTCACTGTGCCAATAATCTCTCTCATGTCCTTGAGAAAATTTGCTACATTTCTTGTGACAATAACTTGTTTAACATAATGCTCCAAAATCTGTGAATAACAATGCTATATAAGAAGTATTATTAACTTCTACATTTTAAATAAGTCTAGCAGAATGCCTGTGAAATAAACACTCATTACAGTCCAATCATACTCTCAATAATATTCTATTACTGAATACAAAACATTCCTTCTGGAAAAGCTGCCATAGAAAAATTGGTTATACCTATAAAAATAAGATATGAGTATAAGCATGTTATCTATTTATCTGTGGTCTCTGTTTTTCTTGCCTTCAGACTGTCACATCTGCAGAGGAGCTACCTATTGCCGTAGGTATGGATGAAACTGGACTGCTGTTCTTTGGAAAAAAAAATGTCTCCATTCAACAATTCAGCTAGTGAACAGGACCAGACTGTGGACACCTCATTCAAACAGAAACCACAGCAACTATTTTATTCATGAAGCATATAATTATTTGAGCCAGAAAAGGTACTGCTATTTTGAGACTCCCCCCAAAATTCTTCCTTTTTAAACTCTCATGGCAGAAAAAAAATCATTGACATGAGAAGTCTGATTGTGAAAATGTACAGGGGCCCCGTAAACTTCAGTGCAGACATAAGGAAAGGAAGCTTAAAACAGGACGTCTGTAAAGCATGTTTCTGTGGTGAGCAAAATTAGTAGCAAACCATGCTTCAGGCTTCTCCATCTGGTGTGTACTTTAGCTTCATCTGACAGCAGATATAAGGAGAAATGGAGCTGCCATTCATACAGGTATGTATGTGCAAAGGGAAGAAGGAGTCTGAGGGATATATTGGTCCAAGTTTGTTCGCAAATTGATTAGAATTTAAAGTATTTCTAAATAAAGAAGAATTAGGTGCTTCTGACAAGGATAGCTAGGTTAAAAGAGCCAGGTTGCATAGTGGAATCAAATTAACAATGACAGCAGAGGGCTGTGGTTGGTTGTGCTTGCGACACCCTAATTAGAATACTGCATTTTGGCTCTGGGGCTGGCAATATGAAAAAAGGCATGGAGCTGCTGGAGTAAGTATGGAAGAGGATCATTAAGATGACCAGAGGACTGAAGCAGCTCTCCTATGAAGAGAGGCTAGGAAAGCTGGATTTGCTAAGCTGGCTGGAGCTTTGATCAGTCTCATCTAGTGGAAGGTGTTGCTGCCCCTGGCAGGGGGCTGTGATTAAATAAGATTTAGGTTCCTTCCAATCCAAATGATTTTCTTATTCTATTACCCTATAATACTAGCAAGCTCATATTCCTTTTTACCACTCAGATCTTCAAAGAGAAGAAACTATTGCTGTTCCTTATGCTTTCATAAACAAGCACCTTTTTTTTTTTCTACAGGGAATCTCTGAAGACTTCCATATCAAAATAAATGGTCTAAAATAGAAGGCCTAAACTGTCTAGACTTTGCTTATTTAAATATATTTCACCTATTTTCTTAAAATATGTAAAATTCAAAATATGTCAGAAAAGCTTGTGCTTTCTAAAACTTATCTTCCTTACTCAATTTGAAAGCACATTAGTGTTTGTGTTGCAGGCAGATGCAGGCACAGTGAGGTAGACTTACATATGAGCATGACACCTCTGATTTCCCCAGTCTTGAATTAATGAAATACAGCATTCAGATATTACTGCAATGCCATAAAGCTTCCAAGCCTACTCATCTTCCAGCTGATGTTGTTAAACTAAATAATTATAGTGGTTCAACAGTAACAGCACACCTTTATTTTAGAAAGCATGAAAAACCTCACATTGTTATAGATTATTATGTTATATATTCAAGATTTAAGAGTGTATCAAGGAGCTAATTAAAAAAAACTAAATAAAATACATTTTCAGTCATAAAATATATTATCTTCAACAAGCAGACATTTTACAGAACAGCAAAACCAAAAAGCATTATTTGAAGACATATTTAGTGTGCTGTGAGAAAAAAAAATAATCAAACTTCATATCTCTGTTCATTACCATCTCTGTTCAACCCAGCAAGTATGTGGATGCCCCTCCCTGGAAATACTGAAGGCTGGGCTGGATGGGGCTGTGTGCAACCTGATGTTGAGGGAGGTTTTCCTGCCTATAGCAGGGGTGTTGGAAATGGATAATCTTAGAGGTCCCTTCCAAAGCAAACTACTTTCTGATTCTATGACTATAATCAATCACCTGCATCATCACTTTCAACATTTATCAGTGACCAAAGTTTGTACTTTCTGTTAAAAGTGACAAAATCCATTCAAATCTTTTTTATGCAAGTCATTACTACTACTCTGTAGTAATGGGGAGATAAGGCAAGGCAAAAATATGTTAACTGGCAGAATTAACTCTTGTCTGCTTGGAGTGCACATATTTGAGGTTTAGTTGGGATCAACAGAACTCTGAGTTTGAGTCTGTGTTCAGAACAAAAGGTTACAATCCAAAACTAGATTAAAATCCAAGTGTCATTTTCCTGTAGCTTCAGCTGCTCTTCAGGTTAAGTGAAACATACACTACTGGATTTTTTCCTCCTCAGACAGTAACTTCTTAGCATTTTTCTGTGCCCCTGAGAGAATGATTAGCAACATACATTGAGCAGTAGGCAGGAGCTTCACCTTTGCAAATGGAGGGAAAGAGGATAACTCATCTGGAATTCTTCTCTCCCTATTGTTCCCCCACAGCTGTGAGATCACAGAATCACACAATGTCAAGGATTGTTAGGGACCTCAAAAGATTATCTAGTCCAGCCACATGCTGGAGAAGGAGCATGTAGATTAGGTCACTCAGGAGTGCATTCCGGAGGGTTTAGAACAGAGAGCGAGACTTTCTGGGCAGCCTTTTCCAGTGCTCTCTTACTTTCACTGTGAAGAAGTTTTTTCTCATATTTGTGTGGAACTCTCTATGTTCCAGCTTGTATCCACTGCCTCTTGTCATGTTGCTGACCCAAGGTCTAGGAACTGGAGAGTTTCTTTGTAAGACCACACAGCAATAGATAATTTCTTTGGACATGAAAAGGACACCACAAGAAAGCCTGAGGTCCAAATTTGTAGCACAGATTGTCAAACAAACAAACAAACAAACAAACCAAAAAAGATGGCATGAATAAGGTGTGACTGTGAAGAGAGATATTTCTGCTAAGATAATGCTTACAAAAGTATGGTAGAGAGACATGATCAGATTTTTGAATTTAATAGATTGCAACATATGCCTTCCACTTGAAAATGAGCAGGACATGTTTTGTTGACTAAGAATAGAGTTGTAAGTACACCAAAAAATTATAACCTTGAAACGAGTTCTCAAATTTCTTTATCAAAATGGAAAGCAGGGTTGCATATTCTTTTTCTGTTCATAAAACTGTGTTTAGCCAATGTACTAAATGCATACAATTATTTGCAGTAACTTGACCTGGCATTACAGTGCATCCGAGCTCCCGGTTTTAGCCCAGGCAGGGTTAATATAGCATCAGTGTTCAGTCGTTGCTGAGCCACTTGGCAGGGCAGAGGTTGGGCCTGTGCTGGGCCACAGGCATGTCCTACCATTAGTAATGTAAGGTCCTTGTGACTATAATGCAGACTGTAATTAATCCAGTAAAATATCTATCTTATTTTCATTTCTCAAAAAAAAAAAAAAAAAACCCTTTGCAAACAAATATAAAGATGGAAGTGAGGAGGATGGGAAATTTGATAGGCAATTGGATGAGATACAAAATCATAATGGCTACTTTCAACATGAGAAGCAATTCATTACACAGCATAATGATACAAGTGAGCATTTCTAGAATGGGTAAATGTGGTCATGAATATTTTCCACAGACAGAAACTGTCAAATACAAAGTAGATTTTCTTTCAGATTGTAACCAGGTCACAAATACTTTCTGATTTTCTATTCATAAAACTATTTTGTCTGTTAAATAGAAAAGAGATTTTTGCCACCTATCAGCCATCTTCATTGACAAAATGAGTTTATTGGTTGTCACTTAACCTTCTTACTTTGGGATTATATGTAAAAAAATATTTTTGAGTTTTTGAAGTGAAGATACATCTTTAACATTAGTTGAAGTTGCCAGAATTCTTCTGTCAGTTTAGTTTCTTAGACCTATCCTGAAAGGCTGAGTAGTTTTCATACATGCTGAAAGTGTATAGTCCTGTAAAGCCAAATATTTCCTCCTTATTTTCTGTAAATGATAAAGTCTAGACAGGTATTTACGGTAGAAAGTGTACTAAAGCCCCATTATTACAGTTAATTGTCATTGCTTATTCTCATACTTGGTTTGCAGTTGCTTTTAGAGGTCAATACATTCTATTTGGGAATTTTCTAAATAGAAATAAATTCTTCCCTTTTGCCATGGCTTGAAATTTTGGTGTCAGAAAAAAGGTAGAAATAGAACAGTGCTCATTTTGCTCATTTTGATCCCACCTTTAAAGTAGCATGCCATATCCACTGGAAAGCTGAAAGGTATCTCTAATCAGGGCATAAAATAGATGTTTCATTAAAATTTACTTTGAATTGTGTGTACATATATGTGTACATAAACACATTGACATATCACATACATGCACATGTATATATTTAAGTCCATGTAAGTTACAAAACCAGACAAATTAATATAAAACTGATGGCTTGAACCTGGAATTGAAGGCTAAACTCGTGGATGCCTGAAATGCATATAGTTTTGTAGTTCAGGATCTCTTAAGAACTGTGCAGAGTGAAAACCTTGGTTCACTTCTTGTCATTTTTGACATTTTCGACATTTTCATTTTTTGTGAGTCATTCCACATATAAAATGCCAGCAAAGGAAGACTGCAAAGATTATCAGTTTCTTATATTTGCAGTCTGTTTACACTCTGTATGAATTCAGGCAAAAGGAAAGATAGAGAAACTTACTTGAGAAGATCTTACTGTTTTCTTCAGCAGATGTCTTGAAGCGGTTTTTTTTTTTTTGTTGTTTTTTTTTTTTTTGGTGAGCTATGGATTTTCTGAAGCTGTTTATTTTTAAATGTCTCCTTTGCTATAACAGAAGGGAGGAAAAAGAAGTTTCAAAATAATCAAATTGGAGTATTTAAATGCTACAACTCTCTTGAAATTCTGAACTCGCAAACCTATCAATAATGCACATAAAATTTAAGAACGTTAGGGGGGATCTTTATGTATTTATGTGTGTGTGTGTTTATACAATGACAGAATATTTATTTTCCACAGAGTTCTCTATGTTTTCAATTTATTTTCTTCTCTGGTGATGGCCTAGAATTATTACGCTAAATTGTCAGTTACTTGATATTTAGCTAAATGCATAAACTCTCTGATCATTTTTCCCCTTTTATTTCTGTTGCTGTATTGTCTTCATTTCCTTTCCTTGTTTCATAACCCTACTCTGCTCTTCAGGACCCAGAATTGAAAAAAACAGACAATTATTCAATTTCACTGTTAAGACTTGCCCTTAAAAAATATGAAGCATCTGCTCAAAATAGTCAGGCTGAGAGAGCTATTCAACCACTTTTTTCAAAGATAATAGGAAATTGTTATCGTGTGAGTCTATAGTAATCTAAGAAAGTTCTCTATTACTTTGGGAAAAATAATCATTTCCCACTTTGATTCCTCTGATTACCACCACCTTTGAAACAGAAGCTATCAGCCCCCCATTGTTTTTTATTCCTGACTGCAATATCAGGTTTAAAATATCCCTTGCTGTGATAAAGCACTTTCCATCTGTCAACGTTTTAATGGGCTGGTTCGGCCCGGTTTTGTGACAATTGGTGCGGGGGACCCGCAGATCCACACCCCAGGAAAAGGAAAAGGGAAAAGGGAGATGGGCCTACAAACAAAACAGCAGTAACGATCTAAAGAGGGAAGCTATTTTACTAAATAAGATATCAGAAAGCAAAATAACACAATATAATACAATATAATTGGAATTAAAGCTAATAAATAAAATGAGCAAGAGAGAGTGTCCGATAAACCGAAGGCCTTACGCTAACGCTGAAGGCGGACGGCAGCAAGCACCCACTGCTGAGTCCATCCCAAAGGGAAGAGAGTGTCCCATGACTGCAGACTTTTTATCTTTCCCTCTGAGTGGAAACACGTAAAAATGCAAAGCATCGCACAGTCCTCTGGGGAATGCAGTTCTTCTCTTCTGAGACAGGTATACCTGGAACTATCAATGATCCACAGAGCTGGAGCATTAACTCTTTAACTCTTAATACACTACGTGATGTTATAATGTGGAATACCAATGCCAAAAATCATAAAAACATGACATCATGTAAAATCAGCAGAATGGTAAAATATTTACTTAAGCATGCAAAAGAAAGCCTCACTTATTAAATTCTTTTAGAGAAAAGGGTAGGTGAAAATATCAAGGGATTGGGAGATGAGAATCTTAGAGATGCACTGCACTATGCAAATGCCACACAGCTTTAGGCACCACAAAGCTGCCTCTGCCAAATTTTACATGTTCAGTTTTTCAATCAACACATCAAATGCAGATCAGCTTATCTTTCATCTTTTCCATCCAGTTCTGTAGCCCCGAACACAAGAATGCTTTTGAGCTGTTGTGGCACATCCAGAAGAGGGCTGTGAAGATGACCAGAGGGCTGGAGCAACTCCCCTGCAGGCAAAGGCTGAGATAACTGGGTTTCTTCAGCCTGTAGAAGTGAAGGCTCTGCAGGAACCTTATAGTAGCTTGCCAGTACCTGCAGGGGGTACACAAAGTTTGGAGGGACTTCTTATGAGAGCATGTAGCAACAGGACAGGGGAAATGACTTCATAGTGGAAGAGGGTAGGATTAAACTGATTATTAGAAATTATTTACTGAGTGGGTGTTGATACACTGGGAGAGGTTGCTCAGTGAGGTTGTGGAAGATCTCCAGTTTTTATCCTGAACTAATTCTCTCTGTCATTTAACGTAATTATCTCCATGAATACAGTAGAAAAATAGAATAGAATAAAATAAAATAAAAAAGTAAAAACAGCGAAGAAAGAGAAAAAGAAAGGACTAAGCTGTTTCTAATCTGTCAGAGCAGGTGCAGTCTTCAGAGTTTCCAATCATTTCATAGGGGACTGCTCTGGAGTAGATTCTGGTCTCTTTTATTTCCTTCTTTTCTTAAAGAATATACAATAATAATAATTAATAATAAAAAAAAATTGGTACCACCAGTGAAATCAAATGCAGATATGATGAATGCCTGTACTAAAATTCATCTAGGCATCTACTAACATTTGGTAGAATATATTGAAGTGTAAACAGTCTTTTAATGTAAATAGTTCTTAAAAATATAATTTTCTAACTTTTTATCTGATGTTTTTCTTTTGGATAATTACTATTGGTTCAATGGAAATGTTTTGGTCTCTAAAGTAATACAGCAGTTCTATCTCACCAACATTCAGTTCATGCTCCTACTTTGCTGAGATGAGCTGTTTCCATTTTATTCCTTCATGTCTAGACAAAACCAGACCATTAATCAACTGTAAGTGCTATTATACAAGCAAGGAAATTCTTAAGATTTTTTTTTTTTTGCTGACTTACAGGTAATAGAGTAAATTTCTTTGCAGTTTAATATTAAACTCCTAAGCAAATCCCTCTGACACTTCTGGGTCTTCAGTTACAGTTTCAGCGAGCAAATAAATTAATATTTACATGTCAAGAACCAAATCAACGCCCACAAAACCAAATGCTGTGTAGGTCTTCTATTTATTATATATATTATATATATTATTATTATATTTATTTCTATGGTAATTTCAACAGATGAAAAGAGCACAATAGCATTATTTGGTAGAGGAAATTCTCAGCTACAAAACATTATTTTTCAACATAGTTACAGCTATTAAATATAAATTTTCACCGGCAGTGAACAAGAAGTTGCATGTCACACTTGTAAAACATCAGTGAAGATGACCCACTGCTTCACAGCTGCTATGATAGCAGCGTTGCTGGAAAATGTTGCCCATGGAGTCCATCTATCATTGACCCAAACAGATGGAAGTCAAAAAGCACCATATTTGAACTATACAGTGACTGTACTAGGACAGCCTAGCAAAGATTCACAGTGGTCTCCATCATCTTCAAACTGGTATGGTCAGACCAGATTGTTTTTATAGCTAGATCCACAATATTTGTATTCATACTTTTACTCAGTGGTAAAATTGATGTGATGATCTAATGGTCAGAGTCAAAAAACGTACATTATTTAACTGCTGGGGGCTTCATCTTGAGCTTTTTCTTTGATAGTGGAATTAAGATGTCATCAATCCATGGACTGTTGATTTGACTCCACAGTCACGTCACCACACCGCATCATTAGTAATGATGCAATCCAGGAAACTGTCACCTTCAGCATCATATTGATTCAATAGATCCTGTCAGACTTTCATATCATGTTCTTTCTCTCTTGTGTGAGCATTCTTGGGACAAATCCAGTACAAATGTTGCAATATTCCAGTGTAGCCACCATCTTTTTCAACTCACTGAAGCCGATATTTGGCTATATTCATAGTTCTCTGCTTGTAATCCATTGATTCTCACATGCAGCTGATTTAAAAACTTCATTTTGTGTTGTGACTAGTGTGCAAGGCTGTCTGAACCATGGCTTGTCTTTCACTATTTTGTGTCCACTGCTAAAATGCAATACCCACCACCTCACTGTGCTAACATCCATTTTTTGGTCTCTATAAACATTCAATATATGTCAATGAATTTCAACAGATGCCATTTTTTCCACACGAGGGAATTTTATTCCACACTTTTGCTTCATATTTAATTCCATGTTATGACAACCTCTCTACCGCCATCTGACACACAGCTGTCACGCTCCAATATAAAGTAGGGCGATGAAGGTTCTTAGATTATGTGTATACCCGGTGTGAGATTAAAAAGCAACAGTTCAAATGTTGGTCCGACCAGTTTATTTCCAAAACTGACCAGGGAGATGGGGAAGGCGGACACTGTTAGGGTGATGGGGAAGGGAAGGCGAGCGATAGGAAAGATAGGAAAGAAGCAAGGATTTGTACAACGCAGGGAAAGTCACCAGCCAGGATCCTAGGGGCGGTCCGGTTGCAAGTGGCTCTGACGGTCCGAGGCAGAAGAGCAGGGGCGGCAGAAGCGGGGAGAACAGCAGCAGCGACGGGCAGCCCTGAGCAGCAAGCAGCTGTCCTGGAGAAGCGGCACTGGGTCAGCACAGGAGAAGCAGCGTGGGGAAAGTCCAGGAACAGCCTCAGTCAGCACCGGAGAAGCAGCAAGGATTCAGCACCATAGAAGCAATGAATAGTGATCAGCTCGTGAGGTCTCCCCTAAGAGAAGGCCTCTCCAGGAAGCAGTGGACAGTGATCAGCTCGTGAGGGTTCAGATGGTAGAACACCTCGAAGGAGCGACGAGGTCCAGGAGAAAGCAGCATGTCTCAGGCAGCAGGCCCAGGAGGGAGTTCAGCAGCAGGGATCAGCTCTTGAGGTTTCCAGTGGAAGAACACCAACCAAGCTCATGGTGGTCCATCCCTCTTTTATCCTCCATTTCTCTTGCCTATGTGGCAAATCCCATGCTAGCGTGCCAGGCAAGTCTCCTGAGATGGCTGTCTCCCCACGGAGATGAGTACCACACAAAAGAGTGTTCAGCGGCCATGAAGCTGCAGCTTATCTCTCTTTCGTTGCCCCAGGACATGCCCATCTGCTTGTCCCTTAGACAGAGGATTTCACAACCCTTGCCCAGGCCTAGCTTGGACATGTTCGGACATGTTCATCAGCAAACTTTTGAGGCAATGGTATAAAATAATAGTCTCTTACAACAGCAAACAAAATTTAATGAAAGGTTCAACAACTGCTTCCACTTCACCAACATCCACCTCTGAGTTCGTGGGTCAATGTAATAAAATAGGAGACATTACTTTCTGAATAGCCTTGTACATGTAGGATATACTTTTAAAAGAGTATCTTTTAGAAGATAGGAGAGATTCTTGTTTTTCCTGTACACAAAAATCGTGAAAAAGAGCAAGAAGGTATATCTAATGCCTATGAATCATCCTTAACATTTGTGCTACTATAATCAAAGGTTAGATTATATCCTGTCAGAAACAGAGCCATTAAATTATATTTTGCATTCTGTTGTGAATATTTTTTTTTGTACCTTTACTTAGTGGTAAAAATGAGTAACCATAACTGTTGATTCCAGTCTTTCCTTTTGTGCATACAATTGAAGGAGAACATTAAAAAAACAAAACAAAACTGGGAGTAATAAGCTCCCAGTTACCAACATTTACATTTCCACTTGTTCTGCTAGTAAAACTCATAAAAATTATCTCTTGCTCAATTAGCAAGGCCTGTTTTTCCCTAAAGAGCTAATGCTCTTGGACTAGTGGTTAGGAGCCAGTGTTTTCACCACTGCAGCCTGGGGTCAACTCCTGGATGGGAATACCCAGAATGCAGCTAGAGCATTAACTCTTTAACTCCTAATACACTACACAATGTCATGATGTTGAATATCAATAATATGACATAAATCACAAAACCATGACACCTTCTTTCCTGGTTCACTCAGTTAATTTACCAGTTTCTTCCAACAAGTGGTCAGGGTATACCAATTATGACCATGTCAGCACAAGCCCACTTAAATTCAATTTCTTTATGTCTTAGATATAAAACACTTTCTGTATGCCTAACAAGTGCAGCCACACCTACATTTTCAGTATCTTTAGTGAAACATATTTGAAACATACTGAAGAAAATAGAGTTTAGGTAGGAAATTTCCAAGTAGCTAGAGATCTAAACGTAAGGAGAGATCATAAAATTGATACTGTGAAGTGAAGTAAGGAAATTGGAACAATGTCTGTAGTGAAGTTTCTTAGACCTGCTTTAGAACCAGCCTTACTTAACTTCATTAGGAACCTTTGGATAAAAGAGATAAATGTTGATGAATTTTAGAGATGAAAAATTCACAGAAAAATCAGCGTGATACTAAAATGCCAATACATAAATAACAGAATTACCTGCAGGATGAGATTCTCTGTAGTACAGAATTAAATCGGTACTACAGTAAAAAAAAAAAAAAAAAAAATATATATATATATATATATATATATAGAATACATTCCTATGAAATAATAAAATTTACTAAAATAAATGGTAAGCAGTAAATATTGGCTGTTAGAAAAGCCTTTAGTGTCATGAGTGATTATTAGATGAACAAGACCGCAGATGGACATAACTAAAGAACGTATTGTCTTTGACCTTCACATTCTTCATATGCACTTTGTTGTTGGTAAGTATGAGGTCCAAGCTTAAGTCCTCATGAAAGACAGGACCTGTGAATGCTGTATTTCCTCCTATTCGTAGAGGGTTTCATATTCATGGCCAGGCATTCTCTTTAATTAAAATACACAAAAGTCATCAAAATAATTTTCTCTAAGTAGAAGTGCAGCTATACTTGCTAGGAACTTTTCAAATACCATTTTTTCCCCTCATCTTAAGAGGATTTTTTTGCCAAAATTTCACATCAACTCTGTAAAAAAAAAAATAAATAAATAAATTTAATGCTCCTAAAGAGACTGTAAAAGTTAGTTTCCTAGTGACTGGAACACAGGAATGCTTCTGCTTCTTGAGTTAGGTTAAAAACTCAAATTCAGATCAGAGAAATAATGCTGAAGGTTTTAGTAGGGCCTGAGTAAATTTTTGCCTTATAACTCTTCCATTAGAAATGAAAAATGTGATATGCTTTCTAAAATTATTGACCATGAATTGGCTTCATATAGAAATCTTGACAGACCAAAATATTAAAATCCAGGGTGTCAACAGTGAAAAATCTTACGCAGAAAATCTCAAAGAAAAATTGCCAGAGGACTTCACTGTAAGCCTGCCAGGATGTCTCCTTTGTCAATAAGACCGATTGTAAGGGCCAAAGAGAAATGCATTTTGAACTACACAACGTACACTCTCGTTTTTGCTGTAAAAGTAAAAATTAGGTGAATCCCCGAACCTCACAATTAAATAAATATTTTTTCATCAAAAGAATAAATTGCAAAATGAGTCAGCATACTGAAGGAGAGAGTAAACAGAATACACAAGTTGATACATGTCTGTACTTAAAAAAAATATAATAATATTACTCTCCTCTGACAGATAAAGTCAAATGGTATTCTGTCTGACCTTCTGAAAAAAGAGGTGTGCAATTTCTCTCCCTTACAGAAAAAATGTAGTTAAATATATTGACACGGTGCTCAAACACAACCTGCAAAGGATGAAAAATAGGCTCAGATCTATCACTATAACACTCCCATCATATATTGCATCTCTAAGAAAAGACTAACTGCATCATTCAGTTCACACCAGAGGAAACTTAGCTTATTGTAAAACACTTTCTAAAAAAAAAAAAAAATAGGACTTTCATTTTTGTAAAAATATGTAAACACATTTCCATACAGAAAGAACGTGTACTAGAAGTACAGAAAATATGAAGGGAACTGAGTCACTGTAATCTGCTTATTATAGGAGCTAAGAATACTAATGCAAACATATCAGTCTATGAAGGTTAATTGAACATTGAGAAAAGCTGAACAGATTAAGCGAAGGCATCACAGCTATGGTTTCGGACATGTGAATGCAGATATAAGTACAACAATCAAAATTTCCAACCAGGTGCTTTGATGTGGAAATTAATTCCCTTCTGAATTTAAATATCATTAAATCATTAATAGTGTCAACAAGCTTGACAAGAAACAAATAAGTAATCTATAACTACTAATGTTAAGATAATAACATTCCAAAAAATATTACAATATGAGGTTTGGGGAATTTTATTTCCAGTTCATTCTTTCTTTCTTTTTTTTTTTCCTACATGTGCCTTTCCTGCTTTCGTTTATGTTCTTTTTATTTCTCATTTGATAACAGTAGTGACAAAACACTGACTACATGATATTCAGCTACTGAAATCCCAGAGTTTTCTTTTAACATGCATATTTCCAGAAATAACAGAGATTCAAAACAGAGCTGGTGTTGACCTCTTCATTATAAATAAATTACATTCTATGTTACCTTCTCTCATATACATACTTGTTAATTATCTACCACTAAATTCTCAGAATTTCATAGCAACAGAGAATGGCTTACATTGGAAGGGATAGGGATAGGTTGGGCAAGTGGATATAATTAAAGATGCAGACACAGTAACAGGCACAGACGCAGATATAGATATAGAAATGACTCTTCCTCAGATTTTTGATTTTCTACAAAATCCTTATAGGGAATCCTGAGGTAAAACAATGATTCTGAATTTGCCTTGGGGAAGCTGGTATTTACATGGTGAGGAAACTGTGATTATTGTAGCCTATAATTTTTCATTATGTAGTGCAGTGGTGGAGGTGTCACTGCTGATGCTTTGCTGTGATGGATTTACTTGAAGACAAATCTCTATAGGCACAATATTTGAAAAAATAATATATTAAAAAAAAAACAACATGAAAGCATATTAAGAGTTTTCACAACTCGGAAAGGATATGTAATGTCCTTAGTCAAATATAGCAATATATTATTATTCTTTGGCAGTGGTTGAGAAAATTCCCTGACAATATCTACAATGCAGCAGAACTGAAAAGTTTATTCTTCATTTGAATTTGAATTTAATGCTTTCCCAGTTTGATTGACCTCAGGTTACAATAATATTTTGCCTTGAGAAAATGGAGTTCTTCTCCAGCTAAATAAGTGTTGGCCTTCCTGCTCCATCAGCAAGAAAGTAATGTACAGGCAGTGTAAGGAAACAAAGTAGAGCAATAGAGCCACACAACTGCAAAGGAACTCTCTTCCTTCAGGCAAGACATCTAGCAATGTAGTAATGCATACTTGTCTTGTGAGCCAAAAGAAGAGAATAAACATTTCATCACATATTATCTGCTTCATTTAATCCACAGTGGCTTTAATAGCTAATATTCTGAACACAGTGTGCTTGAATGAGCATGGCATTTATTGTCCCACTGCACTTATTTGGACAGCCTGGAAGCTATATGAAGGCAATTAACATTTATCATAAATCAAACAAGGTTTTCATAGCAACCAGAAAAGCGCGGCTGGAAATGCCATTTTACAGACCACTAGTAGGAAATGAGAAACAGAAAAGGTAGAAAAGGCTTTTTATTATTATTAAGTCTTTCAGGTAGATGACTGAAAGTCAGTTGAGTACTTCTGAAACATTTGCCAATTCAATGTGACACAGCATCAAATTCACGTAGGTTAACAACTATCATAGAAATATAACCAAGATCAAAATTTCTTGATCCTATTCAAAATATTGCAGGGAAGGTGTTGCCTATGTGCCTACTAGTAAATATTTTCCAAGATACAAGCTACACACAAATAATGACTTATACAGCTTGTAGCAGTGTAATGGAGGAGAGGAGAGGAGAGGAGAGGAGAGGAGAGGAGAGGAGAGGAGAGGAGAGGAGAGGAGAGGAGAGGAGAGGAGAGGAGAGGAGAGGAGAGGAGAGGAGAGGAGAGGAGAGGAGAGGAGAGGAGAGGAGAGGAGAGGAGAGGAGAGGAGAGGAGAGGAGAGGAGAGGAGAGGAGAGGAGAGGAGAGGAGAGGAGAGGAGAGGAGAGGAGAGGAGAGGAGAGGAGAGGAGAGGAGAGGAGAGGAGAGGAGAGGAGAGGAGAGGAGAGGAGAGGAGAGGAGAGGAGAGGAGAGGAGAGGAGAGGAGAGGAGAGAGAGGAGAGGAGAGGAGAGGAGGAGATTAAAAATCATCTATTTCCAACCCACTGCTATAGCAGGGACACAAACAAATAAAGGTTTGTAATTCTAGTTAACTATGAACCCAAATTTGGGCATGTTTTTAAGATTTTAGATTGTACATTTCAGATGTAAAAGTTCATCAGATAAATGCTCATGCTTCTTCATGAACCAGACGGGGAGATCACAGTGAACTGCAAGCTGAAATTTCAAACTTGGGGCAGCTCAGTTCTGCCCCCTATTTTTTATTAAAAGGGATTTTTTCTTTCTTACCTTTTCAGTAGGAAAGAAGCTACATTGATTTAGAGATCTTAAATTTAGCTAGCTGGCTATTTTATGAGCTAATAATATGGGCTGCACATCTTTATTTATATTCTTAGATGTCTGTCAAGAGGTGAGATATGGGAGGTAGGGCCTTGTTATTTTCTGATGTGTCACCTCCTTCCTTTCATATTCCATCACTCCCTATCTTCCACAATAACAGCAACAAAGTACAAAAATATTCAGAATTCAATCCTGATTTCTCTTGCATTAGGAAGAAGCTACACACATTCTCAATGTCATTCACTAATTACACTGAAATGAAACTGTCTGTGTATTAGATAATTATGGATTTGCTAGACCTAGATTTAGCCTTACAAAATTACTAGAAGCCTTTTAGAAAATATCAGGGAAAAAAAAAAAAAAAAAAACAGCAAAAGAAGGAACAATTACTTAACCAGATCATTTTTGGGATGGAAAAATAATTGCCTTTTAAAGATAAAATTTTCCTTGGGGATTTTTACCTTGCAAGAAATCTTTGTTTTCACTGCTGCTTTTCATAGACACTTAAAAACTAAAATTACTGCTTTACAAAAAACATTGGCTGGTGTTCCTAGCCAAGAAAGAGTGAACCCCAATTTCACTAAAATTGGACCCCCAACTAAATGTTTCCACATTTATTTCAAGATGTGTTATGCTACATCCTTGAAAAAAAAAAAAACAAAAAAAAACCCCAAGGAATGGAAACTTAATATTTCAGGATAGAAAATTAGCAAATGCCTCCTGCTACTGCAACTTAATTTCTATCCCTCTTCTACCCAATTTTTCAGTGTTACAGAGAAAATGTATGTCTTCAGAAGAAAAGAAGACTTCGTTTTTGCCATGTGATTTTGAATTTGTCCAGGTTACCTGGCAAATATAGGAAGTCTGGACCCTAACTTCCCCAAACTAACTAAAACATTTACATCTGACATAAGGACAAAATAATGCAAGTTCCTCTTTCACCCTCACCCATATCACCTTCTTTCTTATTATGAAAATTGGACAGCAAGATATGTTGGAAAATGAAAAAGAAAATAGAGTAGCATGACAGAAATAATTTTTTTAACTTTCTAAATAATAACTAGTATTGTCAGTTTCAAACACACAGAAATCTGAATCAAGTGACCCAGTATCATAAGTCTGGATCAAGTTTATCACTATGTTAAAATTTCATGTTTTTTTCTGTCTATCAAAACCACTTCCCACTGGAACCTTCCAGCTCACATTTTTCAAAGTTTAATTTCTTTTTTTAACATGCTATGATATGTATATATATCATAGCATGTTAAAAGAAGATATCATATATATGTTATATATCTATCTATACATACACACACACACGCACACATATATAGCTTCATAGATACATATATATATGTATACATATATTTCAATAGATACCCATAATAATTTCTTTTTAGTTTTCTGAGGAAAATGAGAAACAAGATGTGAAGTACTGATTACAGTAACAATTACAGAAATGTCTTTGAAAATTTATAGTTGAAATAAAAGTCTTCCTGATTTTCTCAAATTTTCTCCATAATATGTGTGAGAACAACACTCTCATGTGCTATATGGAATTTAATTTCAGAATCAACAAGCTCTGAAAGACTCTAAACTGAACAGTATGTTCTTCTCAACAGGCAAGGTCATATTGCTTTGTTCAGAGAGAAGTGCTTCAGCAGAAGAAAATGAATATGGGCAAATCAATCTCAATCTAACGAATACTTGAGAGAAAAAAAAATTGTAACTCTAAATTTTAAAATACAAACACTTGTCCACACCCAATGCAATAGCCCAAGATCACACTGAGAATTTCTTTCATTTATTCTTGCAAAATGATTAATTACTGACAACCCCAATCAAATAGATGGTAATTAAGAGAATTTACATTTCCATACAAATAGACTAATACTTATTTTCCCAGGATAGATGGGGACTTAAGTTCACTAGAAAATATAGTACGCATTAATTTTTGTGCAGAAGTTCAACAAAGTGCCTGTAAATGTAAAGCTCATGATGAAGGCTCTATCGTTAGTAATTTAAACAGTTAATCACATAACTCAGTGCTAGTTATATTCTATCTGTTACTTGCACTGGCAATACATTGCATTTTCTGAAAAACACACAGGTATCAAGGGTTAGAGACATTATATTGAAGTTCTAGCTGAGAATTAGGAACCTTCAAAAAGACAGAGAAAATGGCTTCCAAAAATTGATTTATATATACAATTTGTATTAACACGTTTATGATATCTTCATAAATAAGGTATCAGTAGTAGAGAATCTTAAAGATGATCCAGTATTTCAAAAATATTTACCTAGTACTCCTATATTTTTAGATAGGTTACCAGCTGATCAAGCAGAGGATAGATAGGCAAGCATTCAGGCACATTGGAAACTGGCTGAAGCCTGAAAGAGCAAAAGGTCCACCTGACAGCCAGTCATTAGTGGATGCTGGGGTCAGCACTGCCTAACCTTCTCATTAATGATGTGGATGGCAGGTCAGAGTGTATCCTCAGCAAATTCACTGATGATACAAAACTGGATGGCTTTGTTGATAGATCAGAAGAATGTGCTGTCATTCAGAGGGAAGAGGACAGGGTGGAAAAGTGAGCTGAAAGAAATTTCCTAAACTTCCACAAAGGGTAATGCAAACTGTTTTAACTGGGTAGGAACAACCCAAGGCACCAGATCAGATTGGGGCCATTCAGGTTAAAAAGCAGTTCTTAAGGAAAGCAGTATTTAAAAAGAATGATTTGAATTATTTTTACAAGCACAACATATGGGCTCTCGTTCTTCACCAGTGAAAGTGCACATTTGATGGTGGTGACAATGTTGAAAAGCAATGTTGTGCAGTGGTGAATTTCTTTTACAGTGATATTTCGCTCTTTGTCTCTGTTGTAGTTTCCATTGCAATAAACCGAGGCATTAATTTCAGAGTAACCTACATATCTTCTCGTGAGAACAGAAGCGATGTGTGCCGTAGCCATATTCTAGAAGGTATATGTGAAGTACATTGTGTAAAGAAATAACCCAGAGAGCCTAAAACCTATCAAGACAAAGGGCTGGGAGATGGGACGGTGATGGAGCACTGGAATGGACTGCCCAGAGAGGTTGTGGGATTTCCTTTTCTAGCGATATTCAAGAGCTTCCTAGACATCTAACTGTGCAACCTGCCATAGGGAGCCTCCTTTGGCAGGGGGGTTAGACTCAATCTCTGGAGGTCCCATCCAACCCCTACAATTCTGTGATTCTGTGAATCTGTGATATCAAAGTGGGAGCAAGAATATAAAGAAATTATCAAAAATCAACAGTTTACCAAGCTTCCAGAATACTATATAAATGCACAGACAAAGCCATTTCAACTTTCAAAACCCCTTGTGAAACATTTTAACAATTTCAGACATGTATTTTAAGATTCTTAGTGTTTAATGCAAAATGGAGAAGTAATGCAAAACAGTTTGCTATGTATGCATGAGTAGACCCAATGGCGATCATCTCTCATATTGATAAATATTACCATTGTGAAGCTCAACATTGCTGTCACCAAAATGAATGTTGTAGTCTTAGAAATCTGCAAATAATAGAAGCTGGTCTTTTTTTGTTGTAGTATTTCACATGATATTTCTTTTTTATACCATTTATTAAGTTGAATGTCATTATTAATAGAAGTCTTAAAACCATTTTCTTTCCAGTGTCAGAACTACAATTTTTATGAGCAAAAAATTTTAGTTCTTTTCATGTTTATCTTATTTTCTCTTAACAACACATATTTAACATAACTTGTGATCATGAAAGCTCCAGTGGGCAGAAAAAACTTCTTTTCTCAAATGTGTGCAATAATCATTGCTTTGGAGTTTCAAAAAAAGACATGTGCAGGCCTGTGTTATAAAGAAATCCACTGCAATGTAATTAGAAGTCTAAGATTTACGTCTGTTTTCAAAGTGGGACAAGAAAGGTGG
The DNA here is from genome assembly GCF_038088225.1 of Cyrtonyx montezumae. Taxonomy (NCBI): domain Eukaryota; kingdom Metazoa; phylum Chordata; class Aves; order Galliformes; family Odontophoridae; genus Cyrtonyx; species Cyrtonyx montezumae. The sequence continues at coordinate 5,891,909 of NW_027072033.1, forward strand.
AAGAGAGAAATAGATGTCCCAAGATATGCCAAAACATGATTACTGTTTATGTTCTCTTTCTGACTGTAGAGGGCAAGATAAATGCTATAAGTACTGCTTTTTTTGAGTAATAGGGAATTCTATCTAAAAATATCATGACCAAAAAATTAAAGCAGAATATAGACTGAGAGAATTGCAATTGGTACATTGAGTCTGATCCCTTCTTATATGTTGGATTTCTGTTACACTTGTACAACATTTTCTTGTCTTCAGTGGCTATATTATCAGTAAAGAATCGGCCTCACAAAAAGGAATTTTGAGAGTTACAGAATTGTATTCGGAAATGAGAAAAAATGTCTCTGTTTAAGACATGGAACATTAATGAGATCACAGCAAACATCACTTATGACCAATTGTGACTTATGAAATATGCACTTGACACGATAGATATGCTTAATTTCTCTATTTTTTTTTTTTTCCAATCCATTAATCTCTCTGGCACTTACGTTTTGGACAAGATTATGTTCAATCCCTAAAGACACAGTAAGAAAGCTATATTTTATTACATCCTATCCAGTATCCTATAGAAATTTCATCATATTCCCTGATGAAATACTTGTAAACCAAGTTTTCAACTTCTGGGCATTTTTTTTTACGTTCTTAAATTGACTTTTTTTTTTTCCCTCATAACAACAGCCTTTGTTCTCTCCGCTGTAAGCAGTTATTCAGAGTTGGATACTCTAGGCCATAGTTCTAAGGGTACCAATCTCATTCAAGTTTGAAAGCAAAAGGCTATTTGAGGTTTAGTCAATGTAAATGAATGAAGCAGAAACACCTCTGCCTTAAGTTCTAGGAGAGCAATGACTTGTTTTTGCAGAAAGAAGGCACACAACTCTGAATGCTTAAATATTTTCCTGTTGAAGGAAGAAATGTGGTTAAGAGACAGGAAACCAAGCACCAGAAGTTCATGAAAAACACTTCGCAACAGAATCTGCAGACTTTGATGTGAAAAATGAATCATCTAGTTTGCCTCTTTCCTCACCCATAATGCTGGGCTATACTTGCAGCTTCCCATGTGTACAGCTTTTATAATTAAATGTAAGAAAAACAAAACTGTGATCATTTTTCATGCAAATTATGAATCTGTCAGCAATACAGAATAAAATAATTAAGGTGGCTTTATTTTGTTTGTTTTGTTCTTAAGTTTTATTAAAAAATATATTTGTTTAGATCATTCTGGCTCTGAAGGGAATAGTGACAGAACCATGATGTGTTCTGTTTCTTTGCATCTTGATTATCCTCAAATGAAATCAGGCACAAAGGGACTTTTTTAGGCCACCAATGGACCTTCTTCAAAACAGAAATTATTCAAAACAGCAAAGTAAGGAATTCATTTACTGCTTCTCAGATGTCATGTCTCCCAATACTTCTTAGAAGCAGGACTTCATCATTTGTAAGGCTTACTTGGCAAGGCAATTTCCATAACTGCTAACCATAACATAAGAAATATCAGTCCTTACTCTTCCTTCTCCCCAGATTTTAATGCTGAGCTCGATGATATGGGACATTCCTTCTGTTAAGTTGGGTTAGCTATCCTAGCTGTGTTCCTTTCCAACCTCTTGTGCATCCACAACCCTTTGAGGGAAATCTGGGAAAAAGTAAACCTTCAAAATGCATGTGCTGTGTAGCAACAGTGAAAATACTATTGTGTTATCAAAACTGGTTTAGTTGCAAATCAAAAACACAGGCTTCCCTGAAGAAAAATAACCTCATTCCAGACAATGCTGAAAGAAAACAAGAAGCTTAGAATGAAAACTACACATGATTTTGTTGTATTATAACATAGTTAAGAAGTCACAACCATATCAAGGTGCCCCTGACATTTAAAGACTTCAAAGTAAGAGTTAATTTTGCTAACTCTGCTATAAGACTTAATGCCATAAGTTGCCCTTTGCAGCTATATATCTTATAGGTCCTCACCTCCTCAGAGAAGTACAAAGAAAAATCAGTACAACAAAGCCATGCCTGCATAAAAAGGGCAGACAGTCACTAAATTTAGGTTATGCCTTACTATAACTTTATTTTTACTGTACAGGTTTTTCTAACATTCCATACATTATAAATACAACAGCAGATGTCAAAAAGACTAAATATTATTTTTTTCTATAAATGGCTGTAAATAATATTAGTATATATTTTACAGCATAGTTTTCATTTAGTTTCACCTGATTCCTTCATCCCCAGATAGAATAGATCTCTTGCATTGTGCAATTTCCCTCCTCCTGGTGAGAAACAACAGCATCACACTTTTCTATTAAGTACTACGCCACTTAGAATAAGCATTTGGGGCATCAGGTTTAAGACAGAATTTGAAAATGTTAAGTGTCTTGACAGTATGCTTCATTGAGAAGGGAAGAGATTATTTGTGTTTGGGTTTTTTGTTTCGTTTTGTTTTGTTTTGTTTTGTTTTTTTTCTGTTGACAAAACTGTAGTTTTCACAAAGACCCATGGTAACTTTGCAAAACTAAACTTCTGGAAGGTTTTCTTCATAGAAGCAACAAGAAAAACTTTTCTACAGACGCAGAAGTCGTGTATTGAGCATAGTCTTATTTCCATATATTCCAGTGTAGTTGGGATTTATATTACCAGCATTTGCAGAATTTCTAATGGCAGATGCTTGAAGTTAAAAAAACATGACATATTGCTTCAATCAATGATTTCATCAATAATGGTGCAGTCACATGGTTCATGGTTAAAATCACAGAGAAAACTAATTGCAGGCTGAAAAGTCCATTCATAGTTTAATTCTGGGCATGTAAACTTAGATCTACTTCTCCATATTCATTTCAGTATTATTGAATATTTGCATATAAAAGAGGAATTGTAGAATACTAAAGGGTTTTTGTACAAAATTTTCAGACATTCTTGATACAACTAAATCCAGGGGTACTTTCATTCGTATAGCTTAATTTGAATTACTTTTAAACCAGTATCTCAACCCCAGACAGAGGTATGTCAAGGACCTCACATATGAGAAGCCTGTTTTGAACAATGTAGTGACTTTGCAAGTCTGCATAATGCAAAAATCAAAACAAAATTTAGCATTTCTGAGTCACAGAATGATTAAATAATACACAGACCTGAGTATTAATCATAAATTAGAAATCTCATCTCTGTATGTGTTTTTCTTTTTTCAAGTACAGTCATGATCTGTCTCTATAGTATCTACAAAGCAGTTAAATTTCTCAATAGCTTACATATTCTTTTAACTTTTGAAAAAGAATCATTTCAGACAATGCATTTTTGTTTTTGTCTTTTTTGCTTTCCATTTGCTTTTGTGCTCATGAAGAATAATGATGTCACATACTATTTGTATGCATAGGTTATGCCCAATGGTAGCTGTAGCTACAGTTTTCTAAAATACTTATGTTTATTGATGTATACTGTCAGTACAGTTTGGCATACAGTGTACACTGGTGTTTCTAATCAATTCAAAAACAACATTTTTGAAACTGCAGTTAAAAATCTCATTTAGTAAGACAAAATTATAAAAAGAAGGCAATGTGAATAGCTAAAAGTAATGGAACATATGCATAAACATTCAGTATGGTATCAATATGCAATAAGGTCATATTATCATTGAAACATAGAATAGAATACTCAGTATTGTATGAGTCCAAACAAAACAAAGCTACTTTGGGCAACTGTGATTTGGCAGATTTTTCTTCAATCATTTCAAGATGAAAAAGTTAGAATTTTTATTATTGGCAAGATTATGGAGTTAGATGTTATGTTTATATTTAACAGCTATTCATTACAGTAGCACATTATCTTTGACACCTTTCAATTCTGTTTTTGAGTAGGTTATTTGTTTATGAAATATTGATTTTCACCCAAAAAAGAAACAACTCAGAAAAAATATATCCCATAATCAAAAAAAACAAAAACAAAAACAAAAAACAAGATTATCATACCAGCTGTCTTTCTGATTCCCATTACAATCTCGTTATTCCTGTAGACTTTTCCTAAAAAATTGTTTCCATACCAGAACTGTCAAAGTATGAATGTATGAAATGGTATCTATTTCTGAAGATATGTCTAAAAATGTTCTGAATATATTATAATAACCAAATTGTTAGCTATCAACAAGGAGCAGAGTTGTTGACAAACATGTCTCCACTGAACAGCCTGAGATTCCTTTTGTACCTAGATCTGTTCATGACCCATATCACACTCAAAATATACTTTGACTTTCAGCATAACATAAAAATTTGACTCCAAATAGACGCTACATTCAGAAGTTCCTTATATTTTTACACACCAGTGAGAAACTCCATTCTGAAACAAAGAAAATCATGTATATGTTTTCAAATGAATTGGTTTTATTTTAGGCTAGGTAATACCTAGAAGGAACTGAAGTATCAAATTAAACATTCATTTTCCAGAATCATCAATAATAACTGCTTTCCTGATGCAAATGTTCTGTGAGAAGATGAAATATAATAAAGAAATATGTTTCTCCATCCAAGACAAAGTATGATTCTCAAGACTCAGATTTCAGAAAAATAGCTGTCCTTAGAACACAGTATTCAAGGGATGCAGGTTGCTTCTATTCAGAGTTATCTATGCTCTCCCGTTTAGACCTCTGAGAGGAGAATAGATAGACATAATCCATACGTAACAATACGTTCCTTTGTCGCATTTTACTCTCAGCTACTGTGTAGGGTAGTTTACCATGCTTGTGAAAATTGAGGTAGGGAATTCAGACCTTTTAGTCTGTAAGGCAGCAGTTCATCATTTTTGATGCATAGATAAAAAGATTCAATATCTGTTGGTGGAAATCTCAAAACACAACACCATGATGCATGTATATGAGACAAGGATATCTAAGAGATTAAATAAATCAGGTTCACAGGTGCTATTTGGTGTTTCTAATGAAAATATTTACTAAAAAATAAACTGCAAAGACATTCCTTGTTTATGACATTCTTGAGATTTATTTATATTAACAGGAAACTTGATATCTATATGTACTGTTCAGTATCAATCTATCTCAGGTATGTCCAGTCTGCTACTCATAGGTCACATACACAAAGAGGGATCAGTGATGTGTCTTGGCAGTGGTGGCCTGGACAGTGTGCCATCTCCACTGGTGCAGGTTCTTTTGCATATGACAAGCAGGCTTTTGTTTGTCTCTGGTGAAAATGCAGATATAAGGGCAGTTACTCTGGAGGGAAAAACAAACAAACAAAAAAAACAACTCGCATTTAGTATTGGAGAATCTGCTCTATCAAACAGCATTACTGCACTCACTGCATCTGCTGTAGTTTCCATGGAAATAAATAGGGGGTGTTACTTTCAGAGCATCCTTCATATGTGCAGCCAAAGACAACACCTGACCATTCAGCGTGGCCTGAGTAAGCAAAAAAGTTGTATACCCATGATTTAGGTCTCTCTTCTACAAGTTTTGTGCTTGACTGCACATAATTAATCTTTGTTTTCACCATAGGAAAACACTGTGAAATAAATAGTTTATTTAAATGTATTTTTTTAGAGCTTGGATGTTACACATGAGAAATCAAGAGAGTGGAATCCATCTAAGTAGATGACATGCTCAATGAATGTTACTAAAATCTGTAATATCCATAAAAAATGTTGATACCCTTTAGAGAATGGTAAGAGGTTAGAGCTGTTAAAACACTGCTAGGAAACATCAGGATGAGAATAGTAGCACAACATATATAATCATAGAATCATAGAACATATTGAATCATAGAGTATTTCAGATTCTTTGTTAAAGCTAGATTAAAACAGAAAGTTTCTTAGCAGAATTATTTATTTAACAAACATTTTATAATGAGGTAGAAGAAATAGAGTTAGACAGTGATTAGGCTGAGTCCAAAACATTCTTGGTGCTGAAAATTCAGGTGGTGCTTGAATTTTATGACTCAGGGCCACCTGTGAATGCAAATCTAATTCAGGGCTATTGAATGTAAAAGCACTATTTGTGCACAGCTCATAGCCAACTGAACACACATTACAGTGACTGCAGAAGTGCTTCGAACTTTGTTACACTGGCAGTGCAAGCCATGGTTATTCACCAGTTCTCTAGCTGATTTAGTCTCAGTGAAGGCAAAGTACTGTTTTTGCAATTGTAAAATGTAGCAAATAGCTGTTTTTCTTAAATTCAGTTGAAGAGACAATGTTTCAGATTCATTTCCTAAGCTTTTTCAGATATATAGTTTTTTATTTTTGTTCTTAGCACAGAAAGGATTACTTGAAATGCATATGTCACAGTGGAATTAAATTACTTACATGCCCATGTGTTCTTAGTTCTAAAAAGCATAATTTAAAAATAAACAGTGAAGACATTTTGCTAATTCACTGTCTGCACCAGCACCATAACCATATGCCTTGTCCTCTGTACAAAATGTTGTTATGATTTCGGAAACCAGGTGGTGTAAATCTCTATCTAATATTTATATATAAAAAAATACATTTCTCAGTGAGTAATGTATGGAGTTAGGTCCATGGACCTCATTTTTTAATGTGAAAGTGAGAATGTTAGAAGAGAGTTCAGTATAAAATGCCTTCACACTAACATTTAAACATCTTGTAAAATGTTAAATACATGATTTTATCTAACTTGAACTATTTGAAATGTATTGAGTTCTTCTCTGACTACTACATAATGAGCTACTACTGAATTGATCCTTTGTGCCTATCACGATCACCAGTGTTTTGATTTTCCATTCTGAGTAAAACAAATTACAAAATACTTGAAAACTTCCCATCAAAATTTAGTCATATTGAAGACAGATGACAGAATCACACAGTGGTTGAGATCAAAGGGGACTGCTAAAATTCATTTGGTCCAAGAACCCTGCTCAAGCAGGTTGTCCAAAACCACATCCAGGAAGTATTTGAAGCTCTCTAAGGATAAGACTCAACATCTCTGGGAAATCTCTCCCAGTGTTCTATCATTTATAATGAAGAAAGATGATCTAACATTTATCATCTTGCTTCCTTTCTTCCTATATTTAGACACTGATAAGATCCCTCCTGAGCCTTTTCTTTTCTAGACTGAATCCCACCTCTCTCAGCTTCTCATCATAAGACAGGTTGCTTTCCCTTTATTCTCTTGGTGGCCCTTGTTAGACTATCTCCAATATGTCTTTCTTGCACTGAGGAGACCAGAATAAAAATCAGTACCGTGATTGTGACCTCACCAGTGATGAATGGGGGTGAAGGCTCACTTAGCTTTGCTCACTGGCACTACTTTCCCTAATGCAACACAGGGCATCATTAGGCTTTTTTTGAGGTGATAGCATATGCTGATGTGGTGATGAATGCACATGTACATCACCTCATATTATTACAAACCTATGGAAATTATGGTATGTTTTTCAGTGTTTAACATTGCTCTTAAATGTTTCTTATATAGTTAAAACCCCATTGTCATGGTTTTATGATTTTTGTTATTGGTATTCCACATCATAACATCATGTAGTGCATTGGGAGTAAAAGAGTTAATGTTCCAGTTCTGTAGTTCATTGATAGTTCCAGGCATAGCTGCCTCAGAAGAAAAGGAAAACTATGTGTCCCAGAAGACTTCTCATTACTTCAAGTTTTTCTATTTTCTGCTGAGAGGAAAAGATAAAAACTGACATGTCACGAGACACAGGTTCGTTCTTTTCTCTTTTGGATCGTCCCAGCAGCATGCACACTCCTTAGCCATCTCGCCTTCAGCATTAGAGTAAGATCTTCAGTTTTCAGACACTCTCTCTCACTCTCATTTTATTTGATTTATTTGCTTCAATTCTACTTATATTGTATTATATTGTGCTATTTTCATTCCGATATCTTATTTAGTAATTTAGTTTTCCTTCTCAGATCGTTGCCACTGTTATATTTTTAGGCTCATCTCGCTTTTATCTTTCCCCCTTCCCCCTTCCCGTTTCCTGTGGTGTGGGTTCCATCATGGAACCAGGCCAAACCAGCCCATAAACCACTGACACTCATGATTTAAGAAAGGAATATTAGTTTAATTAAAATTACTGAACAAAAAAGAAAAATGTATTCTAGCACCTAGTTTTCACAAATATTATGCTTTGCTCTACTGTCTGTCAGCAGTAGAAGGTTTGGAACCAATAAACGAGTTATGTACAGATGAAATGGTGTTCAGGTGCTGCAGGAGAAACGATCAAGCTACAGAAGAAAACAAATTGAAAAGGAGATGTATAGAAATAAAGAAAAAGCCCTAACTATCAAGAAATGTCCTCCTGACTCTCACCATATCTCTGGGACCCAGCACATGAACAAACATAATGCAAAAACATCCAGTCAGTTCACAACCCTGTCAAGTGCAAGTACCTAGCCAGGAGACTTCAAAGCCCAACTATTGCTTTCTTTTCTCAGATGGTACAGTTGCTTTGACTTCAACACTATTTTATTGAAGTCAAGAGAGGATCATCAGGTAGTCTAAAGCACACCCTTTTTCTGGGATGAAAAAATAAAAGTGCACATTTGCAATTAAATTTTTAAATTCTGTTTTCAAAGCTTCTTCTTCTCTATCTGACCTTTTATTTGTTTTTGTGGTTGTTGTTGTTTTTAGCAGCATTTATCCTAAGCACATTCTCACTGACACTTTGTATAACTCAGCAGCTAGCAGTGTATCAGTTCCAGATTTCTATTTTCATTTATAATTACTTATATGTTCTTGTTGTTTTATTTATATATATATAATTTAAAAAAATAACAATAAAGGAATCACAGGTGTTGATAATACCTAACTTCAGAGTAATGAATATTTTGCTGTTCTGTAGAGGTTTGAGAGCTGTTACATCAGAATAGGCACTTTATTAATTATTGTGCTTAGGGGAAAAGAGAACTATACTAAAATAATCTCCTGTTTCATTACAGAATATTCCTCTCTCAATGCTGACAAATGTTCTATCTGTGAGAGACACACTTTTTTATACTTGTGGCATACAGCTCTATTTAGTTACAGCATGTAAAGAGTAGATTTTTGCAGGGGATTTATGCTTTTTGCAGGGGAAAAATCTTCTACAAACATTACTAATAGTACTTTTATTACCTTATTGTAGTGTTTAGTATGATACTATTCATTTTTTCTGGTCACACTTGCTAAACTATTTCTGTCCCAGTCCACCACTGACCAACACCTATTACCCTGCTGCAGTAATAATATAGATATGTACTGAATATTTTGCAGTTCTGAAAGGTATACCACATATAAACATAATGCTCTGGAAAACACTTCAAAAATGTCAGCTAATTTGTCTTTCCACTGCCCAAAGCCAACGTCAATTTTTGCTGCTTTTATGCAAATGGAGAGCAGAACAGAGTTTTACTGAAAAGTGCAAGAGAACCTGGCATCTGAGTCAGGATCAAAACTCAGAAACATCTGAAATACATAGCTCCTGAAGAAAGGAGACTAATATTGTTCTTCTTCTCTGCAGCAGCTGAAGCAGCCACAGGGGGCAAGTCGTCTGCCTGAAGGTTTTATCATCCTGGTATAAAGGACTATTATTTTATACCATTGCCTCAAAGTTTGCTGATGAACATGTCCGAACATGTCCAAGCTAGGCCTGGGCAAGGGTTGTGAAATCCTTTGTCTAAGTGACAAGCAGATGGGCATGTCCTTGGGCAACGAAAGAGAGATAAGCTGCAGCTTCATGGCCGCTGAACACTCTTTTGTGTGGTACTCATCTCCGTGGGGAGACAGCCATCTCAGGAGACTTGCCTGGCACGCTAGCATGGGATTTGCCACATAGGCAAGAGAAATGGAGGATAAAAGAGGGATGGACCACCATGAGCTTGGTTGGTGTTCTTCCATCGGAAACCTCACGAGCTGACCCGTGCTGCTGAACTCCCTCCTGAGCCTGCTGCCTGAGACATGCTGCTTTCTCCTCCTCCTTTGGACCTCGCCGCTCCTTCGAGGTATTCTACCATCTGAACCCTCACGAGCTGATCACTGTTCGCTGCTTCTCTGGTGCTGACTGACGCTGTTCCTGGACTTTCCCCACGCTGCTTCTCCTGTGCTGACCCGGTGCCGCTTCTCCAGGACAGCTGCTTGCTGCTCAGGGCTGCCCGTCGCTGCTGCTGTTCTCCCCGCTTCTGCCGCCCCTGCTCTTCTGCCTCGGACCGTCGGAGCTGCTTGCAACCGGATCGCCCCTGGGATCCTGGCTGGTGACTTTCCCTGCGTTGTACAAACCCTTGCTTCTTTCCTATCTTTCCTATCGCTCATCTTCCCTTCCCCATCACCCTTAACAGTGTCCGCCTTCCCCATCTCCCTGGTCAATATTGGTAATAAACTGGTCAGACCAACATTTGAACCATTGCTTCTTTATCTCACGCTGGGTATACACATAATCTAAGAACCTCGTCTCCCTCCTTTATATTGGAGCATGACACCTGGCAAGCTTTGAAAGGCTTCTCTAAAAGAATCTAGAGAAACCTGAATGCACTAAAACTTCACAGTTAATGTGTTCTTATTATAAAAGAGCTGGAATATGCATTGCTGCCATTTAAAAGACCCGGGACCATATATTTAATTTCTGCATCAGCCAGAGGGTTTGGGTCAACTGCTCTTCGTCCAGGAGTCCTGGGGTTAGTAGTGTACCCAGATCTTCAGTCTTGGGACTGGTGATCTTCCACATCTTTATCAATGACAGACTGTGAGACTGAATGCACTCTCAGCAATTTTGCTGCTGACATAACACTGTGTGGTGCAGATTTTACAACAGAAAGAAGAGATGCCATCCAGAGGGACCTGGACAGGCTTGAATAGTGGGCATATGAAAGCTCAAGGTTCAAAAGGTCAAGCACAAGGTGATGCACTTTGGTCAGAGTGATCGCAGATATCTGTGTACAGACTGGGAGAAAAACTCATTGAGAACAACTCTGTGCAGAAGGACCTGGGGGTTGTGGTGGATGAAAAGCTGGACATGAATCAGCAGTGTGCACTTTGAGCCTGAAAGACCAATTGTATCCTGGGCTGCATCAAAAGAGGTGTGACCAGCAGGGAGAGGGAGGTGACTGTCCCCCTCTGCTGTGTGAGGCCCCATCTGGAGTACTGCATTCAGGTCTGGGGCCACCAGCACAACAAAGACATGGATCTGCTGGCGTCCATAGGAGGCCCACAAAGATGCTCAGAAGGCTGGAACAACCCTCCCATGATGAAAGACAGAGGGAGATGGCAGTGTTCAGCCTGGAGATGAGAAGCCTTTGGGGAGACCTCATTGTGGCTGTCCAGGACTTAAAGGGATCTTAAGTCAATTCTTGACAATCCCCAGTCACCCCAGAAATAAAAATTTATTCTGCCCCTTCGTGACTCAAGGGCATTTGAGTGCACTGTGTGCTAGTATCCACCAGTGCTTCATATTTCTGTGGTTCTGAAGTGCCAGGCCGTTGAATACACACAGTCCAGTACACTCTATTGTCCCTTTCCCCCCCACTTGGCTGGGAGCAAGTCACCTCCATTTGTTACCTCTACCATCCTTCTTCTGCTAGCCATGATCAAGGTCCTTACGGCTTTTGCTGTGTCCTGCAGCAACTGGAGCATTCACTGTTTTGGTGTTTGCCTTGGTGGTTGATCTGCCCTGCAATTCTTTTACTCACACTAGTAGTGTAGGAGTAGGTTTTTTATACCACTTCATATCTTATCCATGGTCATATAGGTAATTCCACAATAATACGCAGCATAGTCTTACTATTGTTACTTGCTTGAGCAGAAGAACTTGAGGACTTCTTTTAATAGCTGAGATAATAAATAATGCACATCAGGAGGAAGCCAATTTGATCATCCCCTTCAGTAGTCTGTCTTGATAATCCTGATTGTCATCAAGTTCATCACTTTTATCATCATGTAGCACGGTAGTCAGTTCATCCATTATATCTTGATTGCTCTCTATTCTATCCTGTCTTTCAGTTATTTTTGAAATGGCTGAAACAAGCTCATAGAAGGCTTAAATATAGCTCAAAGTCATGAAGTCTACTAATCAGTTAATTTAAAAGGGGTCTTCTTTGCCTTCTGCAATACATTGCTGCCAGTGTACTGGCACACTTTTTCTGGTGCAGTTCTTGTGAATTTATGCCACATATTTTGTGTAAATCTGACTCTCAGGATCAAGCTCATGGTCTTTGTCCTCAGAAATGAATGTTGGTTCATGTAATGTTTCCATCACTGTGTATTCTCTGAAATAATGAATGCTTTTTTCCATAGCAGCCCTTTTCTTTTTCTCAGGCATCAGATCATTTTTGAAGGGGTATTTTTCTTTTACATCTAATAGCATCCACTTCCAAAGAGTGAAGCCTCATCCTGACAGCTACTAATATCTATTTCAATGGCTGAGTCTTTAGCAATGCTACCTAGTTGGCAATCTTTACTATCATGCAACACTGTATTGGTCCCATTGTGCCGGCAGTGTCACCTGAAGTAATCAGGTGACAGTGGGTTGTGCTGTGAGAAGTCTTTTCTCAAATCTCAAGTTTCAGTTATTTTCACAGGTCATGTAATGGTGACAATGTCTTCTTCACCTCATTTTCTTCTAATCCTCCTTGTCATTGGTGACCATGATCTTATGGAAAGCTGCTCCCCGTGAAATAGGGGCCAGTCCCTTACAGTATCTTCTCCCTCTAAACCTTCTTCTAAACGAGGTGACATTTTTTTCAGTTTCTGTCCTCTTACAGGGGCAACTGGCATCAGTTCTGATGCCTCCTGTGATTGCTCAGTTCTGATGCCTCCTGAGGTTGCTCAGTTGTGATGCTCTTTCTCTCCAGCTCAGCTCACAGGCTGACTTGTTAGGTTTGGATTATGTCTTGTTGAGATCAGTTTTTATCATTCGTTTTGGAAACATTCTAGCTTGGCTTAGAGACTGTTTGGCTTGGTTTGGAAGGTGTCCCATTCAGACTGAAGGGTGTCCCATTCAGACTGGAGACTGTCTAGTTTGGATTGGAGGGCATCTCTCTCATATTGGAGATTCTCTCTCTCGAATTGGATACTTTCCTTCTCACCTTGTAAACTCTCTTGCTCTGTCTGGAGATTCTGTTTCTAGGCCAGAAGACTCTTTCTGGATCTAAAGATTCTCCGTCTTGTCTCAGACTCTCTCCTGGAAGCTTTCCCTTTGGCTCAGAGACTCTCTTGCTCAATTTCAGAGACTCTATGCCTCTCTGAGATATTACTGAATAAGGCCCAATAAGCATAAGCCGGGCCCTACCACATCTGTGTCTCAAATATCTGCTTAGGTTCTCAAAATCTTCGTGTTCAGGAGTAAAGTTACATGACACCGGTGGTGCCTATTTCTCTAAAGTCTATCCCAGGTCCATCCAAACTCTCTGCCCCTAAGCTGGCTTTGTGGAAGACTTCCTCAAAATATTATAAATACAGATACTGAGTGAAATGATAAGGAGTATATTCAGGGAGACTGGCATCATGATCATCAGATGAGCATTAGAAAAAAATGCATAAGGGATTCAAGGGAGAGACTAAGAGTTGTGTAAAATTATGCTCCCTCTGGAGCTGTATGCCACACTGTGTGCAGACACCAGGTAGGTATTTCCGTCAGTGTTTTTAATTTATCGTATATACATATAGCTCCATAGATCAGACTGGCAAACTTAATTAAGTCCAAGTACATTCTGAGCATTAAAAGAGAAAAAATGATGTAATGCAATCCTTTGAAGAGCAGAGCAGTTTTACAAGAGAAAACTGACAACACCCAAAAAGTTTACAAATATCCCAAAGTATAGGCAGTCCGCATGAACTTCAAGGCCATATTTTCAGTACAGCATCTGCAGTACAGATAAGGTTTCTAACAAAGTTCTTTGAGAGCAGAGAGAGTATGTCTTTACCCAGCCAAGGTGGCCTTAAGCTTGCATCGTCCACCAAAAATGTCAACTGTTTACAGGCCAGATCGGCCCAGTTCCATGAATAATGGGGCAGGGGACTCATGAATCCATGCCTCAGGAAAGGGAAAGGGGAAAAGGGAAAAGAGCAGGGAGATGAGCCTAAAAACAAAACAGCAGCAATGATCTGAGGAGGAAAGCTAATTTACTAAATAAGATATTGGAATGCAAAATATAAAGATATAATAATATATAATTTAAATTCAAGCTAATAAATTAAATAAAATGAGAGAGTGTCCAAAAAGCAAAGACTTTATTCTGACGCTGAAGGTGAGATGGCAATGGAGCACACATACTGCTGGGATGATATGAAAGGGAAAGAGAGCAATCTCATGACTTGAGAACAGTTTTATTTTCCCTCTAAATGGAAAACAGAAAAACACAAAATTACACAGTCCTCTAGGGTATATAGAACTGGAGCTACGGATGATCCACAGAACTGGAGCAAATACTCTTTAACTCCCAGTGCATAACATGATGTTATGATGTGAAATACCAATAACAAAAAATCATAAAACCATGACAATTACCACTGCCAGAATATTCATGGTGAGCATGAGTCATTCATTACTGAGCTTGTATATATGGTTCTCTAGAACTGAGTACCTGGAACAGATGTACATGCAGTGAGTGTTCATGTTCTCTCCTATAGTGATGAGGAGGGATGGCTGTCCAGTCTCCAGCCTGCACCACTGTAAAGACAAGAAAAAAGGCACAGCTATACACTACCTGTCATGCACATATCTTAGACAGTAGTGTTTAAGACCTGCAGAAAAGCAAGGGCTAAGTCCATGGAAACACCAATCAATAAATTCAGTGAACTAAAGAAACATGTATCTACCCAGTGTTGTTAATCCCCAGTACTGGAAAAATTACTTAAGAGAAAATATAATATTGGACCAACTGGGTGTTCTGTTTATTCCAGTTTCAGTATTTTTATGCTAGTTGTCTTTCTGCCCAATATTTCTAACATGGACTAAAAAGCTCTAGAGCAAATCCAAACACCTATGTGTTGCATAATGGATAAATTTGTAGCCTTAGAACATATAGAAACAAATTATTCTTGACATGAGTGTAAAAAAAAATTATCTTTTTGTTATGATAAAAGTCTAGTTGCACTTGGCCACCTGCCTTTGGACTTGAGTCTGCATTTGTTTTAATTTTGAGAGCATAAACAAGTTTCTCTACTATACCTAAGACAGTTTGTAAATGTACCTTGTAGTAGATTAAATTCCAAATTCCATAAGATGAACATAAATGTTAAGTACTTCTCACTAATATCAATGAGTCAATAAACTGAGAGTTACTTTTTTCTAAAAATGTTCCTATGTTATTTTGGAATTGAGCTTGAGGGTACCAGGTCAAATCAATGCCTTTGAAAAAGCTTGGCTTCATCTTTAGCTGTGACTGTAAAGAAGATATCCTCATGCCTTTCAATTCATGCTTCCTGTAAATGATATAAAAGAAGATTGCCAGTAGCCATATAACAAGTAGACTGTTTAAAAGTGTTTTCTTTTTTTTTTCCTCTAAAAAATGACTAAAGTGGCATTTATTGTTGTTAAATTAACAGAACAGTGAGAAGGTAGAAGAATCCCAAACAC
This sequence comes from Cyrtonyx montezumae, assembly GCF_038088225.1. Classification (NCBI taxonomy): domain Eukaryota; kingdom Metazoa; phylum Chordata; class Aves; order Galliformes; family Odontophoridae; genus Cyrtonyx; species Cyrtonyx montezumae. The sequence goes on from NW_027072033.1 coordinate 5,907,418, forward strand.
AGATTTCCAAGTGAAAGAAAAAGACAAATCGCTTCTCTCAGAGATTTGCACACTGAGTTGAGATAAAAATGTCTTTGGTTTATTGATATTTATCCATCTTCCATGGTCTATTCCTAACTGTCAGGTTGTATTCATCCTTATTCATTCTCTGCATTCCTGAAAACAAATGATTTAGTGCACTGCTTAGACACAAAAGAAAAAGAAAATCATTGCTATTGGAGTAGCAAAGAATATTGGTTTTTCAAAGTGGGAACATACACCAGCATAAGGATCACCCCATGATTTGGAAAGAAAGAGTCCAATGTTCTGGAGTCTGTCAATTCACTTGGTCATTTTTCTTATGTTAAGCAGTCATCTAATGAAAAATAAAATTAAAAAAAAATAGCTTTTGACTCCCGAGTCTTTCACCTTGAGTAGAGAGTATTTTAAGCACATTAAAATATTTTAAAATTATCAAGAAGAGTTTACCAAAAAGTACACTATTTCTTCTATTTCTTGTTGCTAATGGACTATATCATTATATCTAGATGACTGACTAATGACCTGAGGGAAAAGCGTACTGCTACACTCTTCTTGTTTGGGAATAGTCTACTTATTTTCACAACATTGGTATTTACCTAAAAAAAAAAAAAAAAAAAAGTGCCTGAGTATTCCTATGCTTTCAGATTTAAAAGAGAAATTAAAAGATGGAAGAGAGAAAAAGAAAAATGGAAAGAACAATGAAAAGAAAAAGGAATAGCAACATATAGAACAAGATGAAGTATGAATAAAAGCAAACCTGCCAAATGGTTTTCCTTTTTAACCAGATAACAAAAACTAAAAAAGCCAGAACAATTATTTTAAGATCTTTCTATACTTAATGCTTAGACTATCAGTGTTCATCTGTCAACATATATGATACATTCTTATGATCTGAAATTAATTTTTTATATCTTAAACACAATTTCAATACTGAAAACTTCACAAAAGCTTTAATTAAAAATAATTCGCAGATGCCTTTCTAGTGTAGAAAATACTTGTAAATCTTTCATAGAGCTGTTCTATAGAAGGAATGAAATTTGATATGTAATAAGCAGCTGAAGTTGAACATACCATTTATGAAAGAAACATTCCTAAATAAGCTCTCAATAATCTGCTTCATGGAGAACTTTTCATTGTTCAGGTACATGTATATGCAACTGTACATACCAGTTCCCTGGCTTCCATTTCTGAAGGAAGACATTCCAAATAGCTATACGTTTTGCAGGTGAAAAATATATATGTAGGCAATAGATAAAGATACATGAAACGCCATCAAAAGGTCTATTAATAAAATGGAGATTGATCTCAAACTCAACCACTCATGTGGATATATTATCACTTTAGATGATTTTTTTGTATATTTGTTATTGAAATTGTTTCACTGGTGCAGCTATTCTTGAAGCCAGTAGCCTTATTTATTAAAGTATATAAGTATTAAGTATTTTTTTCTGCCCATGTCACTATCAGGCATGAGTTAACCAAAGAAAGGTCCCTAAGGAATTATATATTTCCTTTGCTCTTCTCCCTCTGTTCAAAGCTCCTGGTGGGTGCACACACACTTTTCAGGAGATATGAACATGTTCTCACAGCTATGAGTACATTTAAATATAATATTGGCGAAATCATTTGAGTTTCATATATCAGACATAACATTTTTCAAGTAACAAATTTAGCAATCTAGTTTCCAGATGTGGCATCCACTCTGCAGGATAGGTACTGTGTGCCCCAGAAAACTGTTTCCAGAATAGATATAATGACCACATGTTGACTGCATCATCAGTATTAAAGCCTTGCTCATGGACAACTTAAAAGTGCCATTACAGAACTTACCCAAAATGTCCAGTGTTTTGAATAGTGCAAAGATCAGGGCTGAAGGATTAAAACAGCAACACCAAAACATCTATTATGAGTAGAATAGACATAGTTTCCAGCTTCAATAGAATATATAATCTGACAGACCAGAACTACTTAATAAATAGCATTAAACCTGTAAGATATAATAATCTGTATTGTCTGAAGTCCTGAACCTAGATATCTAGGCTGCATTAGAATGCAGGATTAGCACATACTAACATACATTCTTTCCACTGAACTATTGCGTCAATAATTCACTTAAATTCAGTGTTCAAACTCTCTCACGTATGAATTTAATGATTAGAGTTCAGCTATCTAAAATATTTTTCATTCTTATAACGGACACCTAAATCGTCTAATGAATTAATTAATTTTACTTGGGCACACTGCTGGCTCATTCTCAGCCAAGCATCGGCCAATACCCCCTGATCCATTTCCACTGCACAGTCTTCCAGACACTCTACCCCAGGCCTGTAGTGCTGCCTGTAGTTGTTGTGGCAAAAGTGCAGGACTCAGCACTTGGTTTTGTTGAACCTTAATTTTGAGGTTAAACTAAACACTCCTCCTATAGCTAAAGTTAAATACAGGTAAAGATTCTAAATTAAATGGATTTAGATGATCTGTGAGGAAAAAGATAAATAAAAATCTATGTTCTGAATTTCTGTTCCTAAAAATGGTCACAACAGCTTGTCACTCCAAGGGCACTATGAAATAAAAATGGAACATCCATCATTGAAGCACTTAGGAAGGTGGAAGATATAAATAAATCTATTGTCTGGGAAATATCTGAAAATCTTACAGAAAACAAGACTTTGATCACTCACTGATCAATGAAGAAAGGAACAAAATGCAGCAAAACATCGCAGGGATTTTATTAGCATTTGCTCTGAAACAGTAAGCAAGTTGTTGAGGGTATTGCTTATGACAGTAAAATCACAACAAAGTAGGAGGCCTTAATTCATAATTTTCAGAATTTTTGAGTGATTTTGCTTTCCAAGTTCAATTTTACATGCTGAGGTTTTCATTACTTTCTTAAGCACAATACATATTGTTACATCCTATCAGTGTTCAGGTTCTGAAATGTAGTTTACTTCTGTAACAGCATTGGCTGTCCCAGATCCTAAGGGAATCTTAGAATTAAAGAAGTTAAAACTTAAGAATCAACTTAGCCCTGTCAGTATCAGTAGAGCTGCACCAATTTACATCTGTGAAATATGCAACCCTAGACGTGTTGCTTGGACTTTGGTGACAATACAGAAGTATACAGTAGAAAATAATCTATCAGGTTTCAACATTATCCTAAATACCTCTTTACTTCTTATTTAGCTCTTCTGCTCCTTTAATTCAGTCACCTTGAATTAATCAAACCAGTTAGCACAGTTATTTTTTTCCCAGGTCAACAGTTTTCTGGATGTGGAGTATGAAGTAGAAATACTTTAAATCAAAGAATAACTTCAAATATGTAGTCCTAGCATGACAGGAGAAACAGGCTTAAGATAATTATGTTCTTTATTAATAATGTACAATAAATGATCCACTAACTTGATGATCTCAGTTCTGTGAAATGAATCTCTTCCCTCTGAGACAGAACAAGTTACAGGTAACAGTGGGAAAGCACTCACTAAATATTTTAGTTTTTCCATCTTCTTATTAAGATCCATGATCCTGTTCACATTTTTAATAACATGTGAAATCCACAGCTGAATATATTGTAGAAGAGCAAAGTCATACTAATTCTGAAGAGACTGGTTATTTAAACAAATGCTTGTGTGTGTAGGAGATCCTACCACGTTTTTCTCTTGTTCATTCAGCATCATAGAGGCAGAGACCTACAACACTCTATTTGCACGAACTTTGTGTATACAGGAATTTTTGACACAAGCTCTTCACTGAGTAGCGTAAAACTTTTTCAAATTATCAAGCAAGGAGGCTTTTAAAGTAATTATCACCCAAACAATAGTGTTCATGACTTCTACCTTCCTGCTAATAATAATAAACTAAAGGAACTAGGATAAAACCGATAAATTTTAAATTAGTGGTCTCTAAGATAGAAAAAAAAGAAAAAAGGAAAAAAAGAAATAAAGGAAAGGAAAGGAAAGGAAAGGAAAGGAAAGGGAAGGAAAGGGAAGGGAAGGGAAGGGAAGGGAAGGGAAGGGAAGGGAAGGGAAGGGAAGGGAAGGGAAGGGAAGGGAAGGGAAGGGAAGGGAAGGGAAGGGAAGGGAAGGGAAGGGAAGGGAAGGGAAGGGAAGGGAAGGGAAGGGAAGGGAAGGGAAGGGAAGGGAAGGGAAGGGAAGGGAAGGGAAGGGAAGGGAAGGGAAGGGAAGGGAAGGGAAGGGAAGGGAAGGGAAGGGAAGGGAAGGGAAGGGAAGGGAAGGGAAGGGAAGGGAAGGGAAGGGAAGGGAAGGGAAGGGAAGGGAAGGGAAGGGAAGGGAAGGGAAGGGAAGGGAAGGGAAGGGAAGGGAAGGGAAGGGAAGGGAAAGGAAAAGAAAAGAAAAGAAAAGAAAAGAAAAGAAAAGAAAAGAAAAGAAAAGAAAAGAAAAGAAAAGAAAAGAAAAGAAAAGAAAAGAAAAGAAAAGAAAAGAAAAGAAAAGAAAAGAAAAGAAAAGAAAAGAAAAGAAAAGAAAAGAAAAGAAAAGAAAAGAAAAGAAAAGAAAAGAAAAGAAAAGAAAAGAAAAGAAAAGAAAAGAAAAGAAAAGAAAAGAAAAGAAAAGAAAAGAAAAGAAAAGAAAAGAAGAAAAGGAAAACTCCCCACAAATAACCTGACTGACAGGTACTTTTTACAGTTATTACCAGTTGTTTAGCAGCTTTATATGAATTATTTCTTTTAAATATATTTCATTCTATGTTATTGTCAACACCTGATAAGCAACGAAGTGCATACTGTCTCTCAGTAGCTTGTTCTAAATGTAAAAATACATTTTTTTAGATATTTTTTTTCAAGTAATAGTCGGTAAACCTCATTTGTGGTTGTTCTAGTATGAAGTATGTATTAGTGGGCATGTGTAATGAGCTGATAGTTGGACTAGGCCTTTTTAGTGCTCTTTTCCAATATTAATGTTCCCAAGATTCTACAATTCTAACCCATGAATGTCCAAACTTTTGACTTGACTGGGTTACACTGTGTGAAGAGTAATTGTCAAAGGCCACATACAAAAAATGTAGGTTCAGCCAAAATTAATGCCTCCTATTAATTTCCATGGAAATGAGAACAAAGAGGACAACAACACTATTTCATACAGCAAATTCTCAGCTACAAAATACCATGTTTCAACAGAATCACCAGCATTAACTCTGCATTTTTGATAGTAAAGAACAAGAGCATATGTGACATGCTCGTAAGAATCTGCACCGGTGGAGGTGACCTGCTATCACTGTCACTACTGTTGAAATACACCACACATTGCCTTAATGTGCTTACATACACTCGTTGGTCTCCGTAAGTGTTCAGCAAGTGTCAATGAATGATAATGGATGCCATTGTCACTTCCATGCCAGATGCCATTTTGTCAGACTTTGCCTCTGCCGCCATCTGTTATATGGCAATACAAAGAAATGTAATTTTGGCAAGAAGATTCAACCTCTGCTGCCATACCACAGCCATATGCCTCAAATGTCATGGGCCAACTTAAAAAAATAGGGATTCTTTTTGTAGCAGCTCACATATGAAATATAGTTAATGTGTTTCCTCTTTTTCTTCCTTCAAAATTGTGGCAGTTAATTAGAGCTACTAACAAACATTACTATTAATGACATCACAGGCACATGCATTCAAATACACACAAGTACATACACAAATTCTTCTAATTCTATTTTACTGGCCTTCCTACTCATTTCTGTCAAGTTGCAACTTGCATCTCATTTATCATGTCCATTTTTACTTCCTGCTGTGTTCTTCCAAGAGAGTGCTGATATTATTTCTTTTTGCTTTGGTACATTTTCCAGCATTATTGCTTTATTGCCGTACAAACTGATATTAGTTTTAGAAACTGCAGTTTGTAGCAAACCAAAAAACACACTATCTGTAGTATGCCTGGAATTGTCTCAAACACTTGCAAGATAAGACTATCACCATGGCAACAAGTAACAGCTGAAGATGCAGTCACAGAAGGGACCCCAGGACAGCCTTGCTCTGTCGAAAATTCCCATTTGCCCCAGTTTTTACTGCAAAGTCCTGTTTATGGCCAACTTGTTGATGATGAACCTCATAAATCTAGAAGGAATAAAAGAGTACCTACAAGCAGCTCAGAGGGCCTTCAGAATTTTGAGACTTTGGAACTTCTGCACGAGTGCTCTCACAGATTAAAGAACTCTCTGTTGGCCAGACCAGCACTGAAACCCAGATCTGTGATTTCCTTCTCTGCCCAGCTCTATTTCTACCAATTATTTCCATTTCTCTCTCTCTCTCTCTCTCCCCCTCTCTTTCTTTCTTTTTTTTTTTTTCTTTCTTGTAAAGTTATTAAGTAACGCAAGGTTTATTTTGACTTCATATAAAGTTACATTGTTCAGCTGCACAGCTTAGATGTAAAAGTGCCAATACTTTACATACTTGATTTATTCTCTATGGCAGAGCTTTTAAGAATAAAAGCCTTAAGAAAATACTCCATTTTAAGTAAGAGAAGTGACAACAGAAGTACAAAATTTTTCAGTGAAAAAAAAAAAAGAGTTTTTTCAAAGTTCCAGACTGCATGTAGCAAAATATGCACTCTTACTTCCACTAAACAATATTTTACTTTGAGCAGTCCCATTATTACTTAAAGGAATTGCATTCAAAGTAAGATGCGCATGAGAGCAAAAACTGTTTCCCAGAGGGAAGTACTTTCATCTTACCTCTGACATGATCTTTTCTTGTCCTTTTAGTTTGCAACTCAGAGGTTACATTTTCCTTGCATTTGGAATCTGTCACATCAGCGCTTCTCCTGCCAGTATTAGATTTGCTCTGGAGAGTTCAGCTGTGCTCTGAGGAGATCCCCATTCCAAGAGACAGAATTCCTCTTCTACCATTATGTTTTGTGATAAAAAAAAAAAAAAAAAAGAAAAAAGAAAAAAAGAAAAAGGGAGGGAGGGAGGAAGGGAGAAGAAAAAAGGAAAGAAGAAAAAATGAAAGAAGAAAAAAGGAAAGAAGAAAAAAGGAAAGAAGAAAAATGAAGAAAAGAAATGACACTAGGCAATGAAAACAACTTTAAGAAGGTCAAGACCTAGTCTTCAAACAGTTTTACATTATTTAATGACAGTTTGTAGGGCAGGAGGAAGGGAAGGAAATTATCTGATTTTAATCTGTCATATTAGCCATTGCAGTGAAGCTTTTTATATCGGGGTACGAATGGGAGGCAGCAAATAGTGTATGAGTGCGTGAGAGAGAAAGAAAAGGTAGCATGGTTTTATGAACTTGTTATTAACATCAAGGCATTGCAGCGCTCCTTCAAATAGTGAAAGATGTAAAAAGCAACCAGTAAACTTTCTGTCCAGTTTAGACTGCGAACATACCCCATATCGCTGGTTGCTAAGGTTATACAAAATCTCTTAGAAGTCCAAAAGGCCTAGATATTTAACTTACATGTGAAATAAGTCCTATAGCCTCAAAATTCACACCAAATACATAAAAAAAAGGTTTTGTTTGCAGCAGGATTACAAACAGGGAACCAAACAATGTTGACATAATCTCTACTGTGGTATTCGATAATATACAATTCTTTGCTATTGAGTGAAGGCACAGAAACACATTAATCAGAGGAGAATAGGTAGGAATGCAAAAATAAGCTTGCCTGTTAGTCACTTCCACATTCACAGACCAATTTCTCATTTCATTAAGTGACATTTATCCTGTCTTTCCACAAAATTATGGGATATACAAAATTGCTTTAGTCTCAGGACTGAGAAAATGTGCATTCCTAACCTCCATGTCAATAGCCTATGTCTAAAATGTCAGCTTCAAATGCTGGAGAGAGACTGTCGCACCACAATGGGAAAGTGTTGCTCATCTATCCCATGCCAGAGACAGTAGGTAACAGCTAGTTGCAAAAGGGTTAAAAGGGCTAAAGTTTCAGGAATTCTGTATTTCATGGTATTACATACCTAGATACTCTGAGAGCTGCATTTTCATATTCCTGTTTAACTTGATTCTGTGGTCACTAATTGTTTTACATATTTTCATGTTTTCTATGTGCAGGCACTATGTGTCTCATTTTCTTCTTTGTTTCAATTGCCTTGTATCTCAGAGAGTTTTAGGTTTCAGCATGTCTTGGTCTGCATATCAGGTAATAGCTGAAACTGTCAGCTGTCTAATTGTGAAACATTAAGAGCAGTGAATTCTGTACAGAATTTTTCCAGTAAACATAAATAGCTTTCTGCACTTCATTTTAAACCTATCAGAGACCTCAAAATCCTTAGGAGTGTTAGAAAGCTCAGGATCACTCAGATCTTCAAATATATTCTTTAGAAACCACTTCCAGCCCTTGAAACCTTCAATTTTAATTTCAGAAGACATGGGGATAGGCCAACACTCAAGGACTGAAACATGCAGTTACATGGTCAATTTGTCTTTAAGCCTTCTCATCTGGAATCAGCCATCTCTTCTCCCTTCACTCTGTGAAGTTCTGCAAGCCAGGATCTGCAGACACATCTACCTACCAGGTCTCCACATGTGGGTGTTAGTTTTCCTCTCATACATGATAAGTTGTGTCTACCTCCTCTCTCTAAAATGCATAAGGATCTATCTTTTCTTCACAGGAAAGAGAGCATATGTTCAGTTTTTTACATTAGTGCTCACCCTTCTGTTACCTAAGAGCATGAACAATAATCCCTTTTTTTTCCTATGCATGCACTACCTGAAGATAATCTAAATATGTAGATCACTCCAAAAGTAATGCCTCCTATTTCTGTGGAAATTACAACAGATAGAAAGAACACAGGAACACTATATGATAGGGTAAATCTAAGCTACAATAATAATGATAATAATGATAATAATAATAATAATAAATTATATATATTATTAACTATACATTTTCATCAGTGATGAACAAGAGCCTGCATACCGCACTTGTAAACATCTGTACCAGTGGATGTGACCCACTGTCACTGTTGTCAGTGCTCAAATGCACTACTCACTGCCTCACAGTCCATGAAGGATAATAGGTGTGATTTTTTCTGCAGATAAGAATTCAGTGAAGCACATTTCCTTCATAAGCTTTTTCATGTCAAACACCATTCTGATAGACTGCCCTTCTACTAACAAATCTAATGGAAAAATGGTGTGAAGGTTAAATTTCTACTGCAATAACACCTAACATCTGCCTTTGACATTGTGGGACAACATAGTGAAATAGGAGGTATTACTTTTGGAGCAGGCCTCGTGAATAATCCCTTTTGACTGACATGCTTTCTTCAATCACAGTTACAGGACATCAATCACTCTTGAAGAGAACCACAAAAAGCAGAAGACAAGCAGTACAATTCTGAAAAGCTACAGTCATTCACTGTGAAATGCTAGGAACTGATACAGTTACTTTCCTTCCATTCCTCTTTACCAATGCTACTTACTTTAAAGGGCAACCTGGGTCACTTGTTAAGGGCTATGTTCAAAGATACCACATCCTTGACTGCAGCTGGCTACTCTGAGAAGCATAAAATATTCAGAGTAGACCATCAGATCATAACACTTCATTTGTACCATCCTCTGAAATGAATAATGGAGGTGTAGAATGTGAGGCGCTGTGTTTTTCCAATAAGGATGCGTGGCCACAGAGGTCAGATGGACACAGCTTCTCTAACTCAGGAAGCAATATAGTAATGTGCCATTATGGGCTGTGGAGCAAACATACAACATCCAAGAAGAGAGATCAATTTAAATTTCTATGATTACTGACAGTAATTTTCAATTTTATTTTGATTTGAATATTTTCAAGAAATTTTCACTGCATCTAAGCAGTACTTAGATCTATGCTTCCAAATAACTCACACATCATTGCATTTGATTCCCTACTCTGCTACAGTGACCCTGGGGCAGGAGATAATAAGTCAGTCTTCTGCTTTCATTTCATGTCACCCTAGAACTTAAGTTTCAAAAGTCTGTTGCTGATGACAGTGAACTTTAGTTCTCCCTGTAGAAATCTATTAGCACAGGGAAATATTGAGGTGCTGACAACCTGCTATTAAGAAAGTAGAATGATGGTGTCAGAATGATTTATTTCTAATGGGTTTCTGATAGTTTCCTCTATGTTAAGACAGTTCTCACACAAGAGAACATGCCAGTCATTTTGGCATATTGCTTATAATGTGTGTTATTAATAGAGCTTCAGTTTATTGATTTCCCAAATAGATAATCATTCCTGAGTGTCTGTATAATGCTGTCTGAGGTATAGAGTAGATGGTACCAAGAATTAGTGGGCAAGCTAAAGTAAGCCAAATGATGTAGCATAGAGAAGCTCTGGCTGATGATATAAATGTATTCAAGAGGCTAGGCCTGTCAAACTTGGAATATTGTATGATTAATTACTCTATTATATTTGCATGCAGAGAGAAGATAGAACAGAAAACTTGGCGAGGAAAGGTGAGAAGAGGAAGCACACTGCAAAGCCATTTACATATGTTGTCCTTAATCTTTGCATGAGTGATGGCTTACACTAACTTAAAAAATTATTTTGTTAAAACTGGATGCAAAGACATTATCTGAACTTTAAACATATTGCTCCAGCTACACAACTATTGGAAAAAGGCATCAACAGAAGAAGAAACCTAATAACTTCTTCTCTGTCTTTGTTGCTCCTCCAGAGAGATACCTTTATTCCTAAACTGAATCTCGAAGGACCAGAAGAAATAATATTTCAGAATAGTGTTTCATGGAACTGCAGAGAATGTGTACAGTTCTGTCATCACATATGCTTACTGTTGGCTTTGAACAATATTCGAAATATGAAATTTATTTATTTTGGTAGGTGACAACTGAGGAATGTCTGGTGTACACAAGCAGTCCTTGAAAGCAGAGAATTTGAAATCATTACTGGCGACTTTCATCACAATAGACTATGTGATTAAAACCATCTAATTCCTTAAAAATTCTTCTTCATCTCTAAAAGGAAAAATTTTAGTTTTCATTCATTCTGGAATGAATTATACTATCCAAATTAACACACATCTGTGGCATCTGAACCTCATACTTTGGGCAATAAGGTACTAGCTGAATGTTGTATTTGTTTCTGTGGTATAGACATAGAGAGGAGGCATGTAATTCATTTTTTATGTTAGCTTGACTATGATAACTGCTTTTTTTTTTTCCCTGGGGTGCATCATATTGTGTTATTTTAATGCCAGAATTGTATGAAATGTGATTCATCTTGACACACTGAAAAAGGCTTTTGATAAAGCAAAAGCATCCTAAAAATTCAGGAAACACAGCAGGAACCTATTGCATTACCTAAATTTTTAACCTCACAGCTTCAGCAGAAGGCCAAGTTAGTAATGTTAAGTTGCCACCATCTGAGAGTAAAAGCAGAGTTGCTGATGCCAAGCCAGTTCCTATGCAAATAGCAGATGCACAGAAGTACTGTCAGGTGGGCTGTATCTTTAGCTTTATTTTTAAGTTGGTGCTGCTCAGCTAATTAACACCAGCTGTAGATCTATATGAGGTACTCCATATATGAATGAAAAATGAACAAAATCATTCTCCATGGTCTTTTTTTTTTTTTTTTTTTTTTTTTTTGCAATGCTGAAGAAGATTATATTACTGCTTTCTGTTAGGTGGTCTTTGGATAAAGCCAGCAGACCTCTGATTCAGTTTGACAGGGACTCTGTGACAATGAATACATCTACAAGCCAGATGTCCACCATGTCCTGGATGTTCTGGTACTCTACCTCTGACAGAGCTACTCTTACCCAGGCAGGTGAAGGATGTAGCCTGTTTCTTTTACAGCTAACTGAAAGTAGTTTAAGGAAAATTCTGCTTCAAAGAGAAGAAATTCATTTGGTCACTGAATAAAAAAAAAAAAAAGGCTATGAAAAGGCCAAAGATTCAACTTTTCAGTATAGATGAAAATAAATAATAGCTAAAAATAACAGATACATTTCCACCTTTTCAAGTAGCTGTAAAGTTTTCCTGCACTTAGACAGGCATAGGTGTATGCTTTCCAGATCAAAAGAGGGACTCTATAAGCTGTCTTGCACTCAAGAATCAAAGCTATTTGTTCACTAATTTCTACTTTTCCCTTGCAGTCTTTAGGACACAAGCATCCCACTGCTCAGCAAGTTTGAATGTCAAAACTGATTTCATGCAGTTTGCATAGTCTTGTGTAAATATCACATAGTCCCTAGGGATTAGGATTTTCAGACAGAGGTAACCTTAGTCTACAACACCTTTTCACAATTAGCTGAAGCTTTAGGGTGGCTCAAAACCTTTTATTCTCTTTTCTAATTCTCCCAAGTGTATGCATATTTCAGAAATACACAGACATTCACTCCATCGTTTTTAATAAATTTTGATTACTGGCTGTGAGAGAAATGAGTCTATTAGAAATCTCAGAGACCCAAGGTACTGTTCACTGCATAATCATAAAGAATATGACAGCAAATATACTGTAATCTTTCCTTAAGAGAAGTACGAGAGTGTTAACCATAACTGCTAGAAATGCCAGCAAAACAGTCTGTGTGGACACAAGTATTTGTTGCTATAATTTGCCAATCTGATTATCTTCAGTGAATCTATTTAAAGTATCTGATGTACTCCAAATAAAATCTGATACACCGCACATCATAAAATGTGATATCCTAGCAATCTGTTTTAAAATATCTTAAACCCACCTTGAAAAGAGGTAGTAATTTCAGAGCCGAATAATTACCTGTGACAGCACACATTAGCTGTTGCACTCCAATTAAGTATACCTACATGTAGTCTTACTCTCCCTACATTACCTAAAAAGATTATAAACTTAGCACTACAATCACAGCAATTAACACTAGACTATGTATTCTAGTTACATTATTGAAATATAAATGAACATATGTTCCGGTTTTTTGTTTGTTTGGTTGGTTGGTTTTTTTTGGGGGGGACAGGGGGGCTTGCCAGAAACTACTAAAATCTAACTAGCAAACAAAATGTAGGAAATTTGTGTTTTTCTTCTAAGCAGTATTGTTCATATGTTTTGCTAATAACTTTTACATCCCTGAAGAACAGTGAGCTATGTTGATGTACAAGCATGTTTGTGAAAATGCAAGTTTAAAAGAAAACTAAGTTTCAGCCGTTTTGAGGGAAAAAGTATTGCATAAAATGAAATGAAAAAGACAATTTCTGTCATTTCATAGTCCAGCTTCCCCTGCAGATGTTATAATCAGGTACGTCTTTAGGCAACTCTTGTTGAAGATGCGTTAAAGACTACAGAGTTCTGCCTGCAGTGGCTCAACAATGCTCAAGTTATTTTAGTTTTTCTCAGTATCCTTGGGATGAGCTATGTCCATTTATGGAAAGAGAATTATTTTTGCACAACTACTTCTTGTTTTCAGAGGCCCAAAATTAACACAATTAAATGGGTCACCAAAAATTACATATAAAAATGTACTAAAATCTGCAGTGGAAATACCTGCAAATATATTTTGTTTGTTGTTATTTAATTTTTACAAACAAAGAAATTTACTGGAACAAACTCCGAACTGATCACAGATCAGTGCTAAATAGTTTTTCTTAACTCTTATTCAGCAGTATTTCCCTTTCTATAGAATTCACAAGTTTTCCAGCTGGAAACTCTTTCATGGGTATTTGGCAATCATAACAACTTACACTTGAAATTTCTGCATCCTGTTGTCACTTGTGAAAATGGGGTCTGAACAGCAGTTCAGATAAGGAGAGAGGTTAACTCATAATAAATTCAGAGAAATCTTGATTTAGGTATCTAGGAATGTCTTCAGAAGTGCTATGACTAAATTTCTAGTCTATTGTATAACTTAACTTTTTTTTCTCTGAGCACTTCATATATGGTAAGTGTTTGTGACTATTTCTTTCGATTTTACCACTGTGCAATGGTAAATCAAAGGATGTGAACAAATTAAATTCCCAGTGGTATATAGCTAACATGTTGGATATTATTGATGAAATGCTACTAATTTCAGATGAGTGTGAGAGGCATATTTTGTGGAGAATTATTCCATAGTACATAAAGTCTTTTCCACTGAGTTGAAAAATTTTTTAAGTCTTTAGGAATGTTAAAGAAAATGAGAATAATTCTCATTTTAGTGGTAAGAAAGCTATCCACAGTCTAAATAACAAGTTGGGTCTCTTTCCTCTTTCCTTTTTGTAAAATTTACTGGTATACAACAATGCTGGCAGTAGTACTGAACTCCAGTACAAGGGAAGAATTGATTCTAGATATGCATGCAAGGAAAACAAGTGCTTTAGGAGTCAATGAGTGCAAGGCTCAGAGTAGGGTGACCTAAGTACACACTACCAGGAGGATTTCCAGGTAACTTAGAAACTCATTAAGTGCAAATGTGATAGCAGTATGAAATAAGTCATTTTGTGAAGTCAATCAATTAATTACTCAATTTATTAAATATGAAAAATTTATCTGCCTTGAAGCCTGAAGAAAAAAAAACAAAAAACCTCATGCATAAATTTTCCCCAAAGGAGTTTAAGATTTTGACTGATTTGAAGAGATTGATTGTTGCTTTCAGGAACAGTTCAATTAAATTCATCCAGGCACATATAAGCACTTTCTCAAAATTATACAGCATGTTATAAAAAATGTCATCTTTACAGTAGGTGTCTATTTTATTTGATTCTCATGGATGTTGCAGTGAAAATATCAGAAGTAAAAGAAAAATAATCTATACTATTATAAATATATATATATATATATATATATATATATTTATTTATTTATTTATTTATAATATATATATATTTATATTTTAAACATATTATTTGAAGGTTTAATTATCCCAGACCATATTTAGGGTAAAAATAAATTATTTCATAATGACTATCTCTCTTATTATTTGTTGTGGGTTTTTTTTTTTAATTTACATATTGCTCATGTCTTTATCATAATTACAGCCTGCACATCTCTTACAAATAAATACATAAAAGATTAACCAGAAACCAGAGAGCTGCAATCACTTTAATGCAGATATTTTAATAGAGGACATTCTACTCTGGAAGTGCTCAGTTTTCTATAAATAATTACCTTCTGTAGAATTCAGTAGGCATCTGATACTTATGCTGCTCCCCAAATTCAGATGGAGCATTGCAGTGCTTCTACTGTCCAACCTGACTTTTATATCTGCGTGATGCTAGCTGATTTTTATATTCATTGGATCACAGGATCGTTGTTTTTGTTCTTTCCTCTGTTCAGAGAAGCGTCACCAAAAGGATCATGTCTAGCTGGGTTTTGAATTGGAATGGAGACACTATTTCAGTGATCTCTGCTGATGTCTGGCCACTCTCATAGTAGAAGAAATGGTGCTTTCTCTTGTGTACAGATGTAATTTTATGTTTTAACTTGTGCTTGTTGTCAGTGAACACAACTGGAAAGAGCCTGGCTCTGCATTCTTTCCATCCTCCCATCAGGTGTTTCTGTAAGTCGATAGAATGCCCCTCAAGCCTCCTCTTCTCCAGACTGAACAGTCAAGTTCTCTCAGCCTTTCCACATAAGCAGGCTCCAGTCCTTTCACCACCTTTGTGGTCCTCCTTTGGATGTTCTCACATGTGTCAATATCTCTCTTTTACTGAAGGAGACCTGCACTGGACCCAAAACTTCATAGTATCTGTGGCATACACAGTAACACAAACATCACAAAGCTCAGAAATGGTAAGTTTTCCTATGCTTAGCTGTTTTATGTATCATACACTCTTTGGAAAAGTAAAAGCTAAAACACTATCTGTACAAAAAAATGTTGAAGTCGAAGTTAATTTTCTTTGAAACTTCACACAAAAGCAGTCATCAGTTGTCTGGATGCTTGTGACATATACCCATGGAAGCTGAGAAGAAGATGTTTCTCTACAACAAAAATAAAGACAATAATTTAGAAGTGAATTAGGATGACTACAGATGATGATGAACCATCACAAATTTACATGCTTATAAGAAATTAAGAGATGTACAATACTGAGATGAAACAACACAGAAAGCACAAAACAATCCAGATATGAGACTAATCTGTTGCACATCAAAACCACACAAAAAAAAAAAAAGGAGAAAAAGTTTCATTCTCCAAGTTAGAAATTAACAGGGGAAAGTATTTTCATTTACCTGCTTCACACAACCAGTGAAAAGTGTTCTTCATTGTTTCTGCTAGCTGGTTTTAGCAAGAGAATTACTAACATTTATATGAGATGTATAAAAGACAATTTATTAAGGTAGCATTCTTCCATGTCTCAAATATATTCAAAAAGTGCACATGGAAATTCATACAATCAATTCAGTTTTAACAAGCTGGGAATTTAGTAAAACTTTAGTTTAGTAAGCTGTGAAGGAAGGTATTGTCCTCTAAACAGGTAGGCAGGGATATGAAACTATTATTGTAATTACACTTTTCTTTATTCCTAAATAAATATCCATTCTTTCTGAGTTTTTCAGAGAAATATCTTAACGGGACACTTTAACTATTTCTCTGACATGTACTATGCCACAAAACTTTGGATCTATCACACAGATACTGCAGATACTGGTAATATGGACCTACCGAATAGAAACACAGAATAGAACTGTAGACTCATAAACTCCGAGAAACATTTGAGTTATAAGGCACCTTTAAAGGTCCCACAGTCTAAATTCCCTGCAATGAAAAGAGACATCCACAGCTGTATCAGGTATTCAGATCCTGATCCAGCTTTAACATGAATATCTTGAAGGACAGGGCATCCACTGCCTCTGGGTACCATGTGCCAGTGCCTCACCACCTTCACTGTAAAGTTCTCTACCAGATGATAATACATCTTGCTCTATTTTTTAAGAGGATCTGGTGAATTTCTGTAATACTGAACAAGCCATCAAAATATGGCTTATTATCACTCAATAAATTATGAACTTTCTCATTAAGTACAGTGATCTTACAGTTAATTAAAGACAAACAACTAACATTACTTCAGTAGTTCTAGGACCTAGTGTGTCCAAATGTTTTCTGAAAAACAAATTTAGATACATTACCATTACTTACTGAAGTATTTCATGAAATCAGTTAACTTACAGGCCAAGAGACTGATGGTATTTTAGGGGAAAAAAGGGAAAATAGAAGGCAATTAATGCTTTTGTTCTTTTACAGTAAAGTAAAATAGCAAACTTCGTGGAGATTATGTAAATAATGTAAGACTAAGTAGCTATGTGAGAGAGACTGAAATGTCCAATGAATGAGTAACGAGAATTATAGTGGATATTTTTTGGAAACTTTAAAAAAATTAAGTACATCTACTAAAAGTTTGCACTGCACTCATTGAAAACAGTTTCCTAAACTGCTTCAAAGATTTTTAATCTGAATTGTGCAAAGAAAAAGTAATTCTCCTGTCTGAGAAGTGAATTATACTTTTGCTTTATTATTAAGATTATTAACTATAAGTTTTTCTTCTCTGAATAAATGGGTTGTTTTATCAGGCACTTTGCAGTCCCTCGCTGAGCTGCAGATAAATGGATACCAATGATCCTTTCCCCCTCACCTCCAGAATCAAAGCAGATAAGGATCCATGCTCTGAACACATAGCATAGTTGAGTCCCACTATTTTTTTAGCACTGTTTTCAATTCACTCTGATTACCATGTTAAATATGGTATCTATGGAACCGAGTTTATAGACTGTGTATGAACAATAATAAATTAAACTTGATCTCCATGTGCTTTCAGTCTACAGGCATTGTTCTTTGCAATAAGGAAAATAAGAATAATTACTATTTATATAAATCTGCATTTCCACATTTTACTCACTGCCAGTGGGTTTTTTTCACCAGAACTTCTTCTCCTTCCTATTCCAATAAAATTAGTTGTGATTAGAATCTCCCCCATCTCACAGATATGAAAATGTCAAGATTTTCTTATTCTTTTTTTTTATTTTTACTTTTGCTTTCTCAAGTATCATAATTTCTACAGAGCTCGAGCCTAGTAACAGAATCATTCATCTTGTCCCTGTATAAGTAGTCACTCATGCTTGGCTATTTATTTCCTGTTTCAACTTATTTATTAGGCATGTTAGGTGAACTGGATCCCCTGGTAAGCCATAGTCTCTTCCTTTTATATGATGCTGTTGAAAAGTTTGTCTAACCAAGTGTTATTAAGTACATTTGTAGAGAGGTGTTTCTCTAATACCATAGTGTTTATAATACAATATATATATATGTACAAACACAGACGTATTCATATATATATTTACATGTACAATTGCATATGCAGTTTGCACCTAAATGTGGGATTCAAGTAAGGAATAAAGTTATCTGAGACACATTTCTGTCTTTGCTTCAAAGTTAGGTGTGCACCAGTGTTACTTAGACACCTAGCTGCACACATACTACAGACAGTTTTCCATAGTTGAACTGAACTACATGTACAACTTTTTAAATAATTCTAGGACAATACCACCCCACACTCTGTTCGTCCCTGCTTAAGATATTCTATGACTGTCACCTTGAATTAAGTCGGAAACAATAATAATAATAAAAATATAACAAAAATACAATAACATGTATTTCTTCAAACTAATAAGCCAGTTTAGATGGATTGGCACAGCACAATACTTCATACTTAGGAAATTATCACATACATGCTTACACATATTTTGCCAATTTTCTTACTCAAAAATAGGAAAAATGCAGTAAGATTAGTGTTACATCCAGGTCTGTAAACATGATGTAGATTTCTCTGTATTATCCACAAAGGTATCAAATTATTCTTATCCCTTCCCAGGAACAGCAAATGCAGTCTTTTTTATTTATTTATTTATTTATTTATTGATGTGACATGAGATTTCTACTCTCTCTGCCATCTTGCAGGTGTCAAGTACAGAGTAAACAAAGACCATGGCATACAGATTATAAATGTCACCATAATAACCTGTTAGGGGGTTATAATCTCTATAGTGATATGTCAGTGAAGTTTTGGTTTTGAGGTCTATAGTTGGTCTTAGTCTTCTTGTCATTTATCTGTTTTAGATATACTCAGATCATATTTTTTAACCATATTCCAGTACATTTTGCAAATATATATCTGTGTATACATTTCCCAGGCCTGAATCATGGATCAAAAAGCTGAAGAAAAATCCTGTAATTATTTAAAACAAAGCATGTTCATGTGGAGACTGGTGATGAGTGGAATCTCCAATAAAATCTCATATCCAGAAAATAGTTTGATCCCACATTTATGCTGTATCCACTGTCACCCTGATTAAATCCCAGTTTAATCACATTTCCAGGGTTTAGGCAGAACTCTTATCATGATGACTACACGTTTGTTTTATAAAATGCAAAAGGAAACTGATTCCATAGCTGAGTTAGAAAGAGAATAATTTCAGGAAACTATAAAGTACCACATAAAATGATTTTACTTGCAGAATCTGAAAAGACAAACTTTATTTTTGTTTAAGAAGCTCTGTAACTCCTACTCCATACCTCAGATTCAAGTCTGTTTTCCTTTGTTGATAAAAAAGGAAAGGAAAAAATGTAGCAAAGAGACTGTGACTGCTGGAGTGTAAGGAAAAGTAGATATCCACAGGAGCGTTTGGGAAGTTCCCTGAAAGCAGAGATGATAAAATCTATAGCGTGGCATGAAGCAGGGAAAAACGCTGCTATAGCATGCCCCTTTCACTTCCTACAACTGTTTCCTTTTTGTCTGTATTATTCCTAGTTCTTCTCTTCCCTGCTAAGAAAAACTAGCAAGAAAACAGGAACATCTGAAAACAAGCATCACAGAAAGAAACATCAAAATCAGAATAATGTCTCAAATTAAATTGTTCCCTGAAGATATTCTTATATGCTGTTAATAAGTTTAATATTCAGCGTTGACAGTATTTTATATGCATTCAATGTTAGCAGTTGTCTTTTTCTGTGTGTGGAAAACTAAAAATAATACAATCAATTCTTGTAAATTAAATCTTTAAAGCCTTTACCTTTTCCAGAGAACTACATCTTATATATCACAGATTTGTCAAAGAGAATGACATATTATCTAGGCAAACATTGACTTCAAGAGCTTTGACATCACTGAGTACAAATAACTTTCTAATAGAGGCAGTTAGGAAAGCTAAATGTATAGTAATGGCTAAAAAAAAATAAAAACTTCATAGGTGATGGTGTGAATTTAAAGGATATATGACATTTTTTAGGTGAAAGTATATTATTAGTAGGGAAAATTTTTTGGCCTGAAAGCAATCCAATATAAGTTTTTCAATCCTGTAGAGAAAATGAAATGTTTGCTCAGGAACAGAAGAGAGAGTACAAGTAGCATTTTGTTTTGTACCTCAGGGGACTGAGTTACATGGGTCTCTGGAGGCATTAGTGCTCCAGAAGGAGAAATGTGTTACAGATGACAGGCAGCTTAGCCATTAGGGAGTCCAGCGTTGCCGTCACTCTTTTAATGCAGTATTCATTTTTGAAAACCCAGAATATAGTGGGAAATGACAGCTGATTAACTGGCATCAGATTAAAAACTGTAGATACCAGAGTTACAGTAATACGTTTGATGAACAAACTCATGACAGATGTAGGAAGGCAATACAAACACAAGTACAGAAATACAGATGTGGAAAAATATTTGATTTGGCTTTCAGTAACAAACTTTGTTTTGCAGCTCTCACTACTGCAGTTGAATTAACTGCATCTCCCCTGAGAAAAAAGATGCCTTCTACTTCAGGCAGTCTAGTTGCAGCAGGGCATGGCTGAGCAGCCACAAGGGCAGACCTCCCTCTGAGGGTGGAAATATCCTGCTGCACTTCTGTGGGCAGAAGTTGGAGTTTCATGAGCTAACCCTGAACTGTGGTAGCACATACAATGGAGATAGATCTGATGGAAAATGCATCTGAAATTTTCGCTGGTGTTGGTGACACTTAGACAAAACCCTGCCTAAGACACCCAGTTAGTCTACACGTAGATTGGTCTGAAAGTAGTGCCTCCAATTTATTTCCACTTAAACTACAGTAAACACAAAGAACAGAATTACACCATTTGAAAGAGCAAATTCTCGGCTATAAAACGGTATTTTTCATGACCATCAGCTATATATTTTCACCAGTGATTAACAAGGACCTGCAAACTGTGCTTATAAAAATCTGCATGGACATCCAGAGATTGGTTGTCTTTCATGTCACCACTGCTGAAACACACCACCAACCACCTCAGTGTGTTCACACTCACTGGTTGGTCTCCATAAATGTTAAGCAAGTGTCAATGAATGCCGGTCACACTCCACATATTCCAGGCTTAACTACAGAGTTGCTTCTGCGTTATGGGGTCCCTGGAAAGATATTATTGATGACAACTCTTTTATCTCTTGTTACCATTCCTCCACATTTTAAATTAAATCACCATGCCTCTCAAATTCTTTTCTGTTTTTAGCCAGTTCTTTGCATTCAAATGGACACAATGGCTACACATGCCCTTTCTCAAGAAATTCATCATGGTCAGAAAATTTCTGCTGCTTCTTCTCATCTTATTAGACACAGAATCACCCAGAATCACAAAATTGCAGGAGTCGTAAGGGACTGCAAGAGAACACTGATTCCAACCCTGCTGCTAAAGCAGGTTCCCTATAGCAGGTAGAGGCATAATAAATAATTTTACAGGTAAAGTAATTGTGTTTTGCTTCCTTTAATAAAGAACCCTACAGACTTTTCTTCAATATTTTACATCATAAACGATAACAAGTTAAATGAGTATCACAGAGCAATATCCACAAGCGAAGAGGAGATTTAGGTAGCAACTGAGATAATGAAGTTACAGCAGACTGTTTGTTGCCCCAGATTCAAGATGGTACTTTCAAAACATGAATACTAAGTACACATAAACAATTACCAATCCTTTTAGTGCTCATACAGAACAACTCTTGAAAGGTGGGTATGTGCTTTGACATAAAGAGAAAAATGATTCCACTGTTTGCAGTCCATAGAGGATCAGCCTCTGAAATAAATCATTACATGAATTTTAAGTAGAAAAATTCACCAGCAGAGGTAGTTGGGGCTCAATGAAACTGGAGCAGAATTGTGCTAAGCTGAAAAACAGTAATATAAAGGGAAAAAAAAAAAAGGAAAATACATATGGGAAAGGAGGGAAAGAAGAGTTTTGGGATAAGAAATAGTTAAGAGGTTTTGCTTTATTTTGAACACTAAAGAAACACTTTGTTTGTGAAAGTAATTGTTCCATACTGTGATTAAAATAGATTTTTTTTTTCTTAAAAATGGCATGTGCATATTTGATTCCTATACTTCAATGAAAATAGTGTGTGCTAAATGCTAAAATACTTTTTCTTGATAGGCCTTAATATGATATACCACTAATCATTCAAAATGGGAAGCTTCAGTGGCTGGAAGAGACATGCTCTTTAAGATAAGTTATCTTCATCAAATCCTTTTTGGAGAGAGTTAGCAGACTTTGGTTTAGATAGGACTCTTTGCATCTTCTTGAGTATGTTATAGTGGTTTATTTAAAATAACAGAAGGAAACATCCATGCAAATAACCATATGAACAATTTAAAATTCTTTCCATTTGACTTCTAGTCCACGGCAATATAGATATTGCCATCAAAGACACTAGAATGAGCATAACATTTCTTCAGATAAACTTCCCTCCTTATTTCATATTTTCTTTTCAGGTCAGGAATACTACTACAGACATAATTACTAGAGAGAATGGATCAGCAATAGGAAGAGTATCTGCTCAGTGCCATGAGGGAAATTAATGAAAAGAGAAACATTATAGTGCTACAAACACAGATCTACCATGAACTCATCTAGCAATTATATTTATGAACTTTTGATACAAGCTTTCAGAGAATGTATTGCAATTCTTTGCTAATCTATGATATTGCTTCATGGTGCTTTGTTACTACTTTTTCCATTCCAAAGAAATTCCATGCTATGAAAAAACTGGAGGGAAATATTTAATCATTATATATCTAGGAAATAAAAATAGGTATGGGAAAGAAAATACCTTAGAATGAATACATTAAGATTATAAATGAATAAGAACAGAAACAAGAATGAAGAGAAGAGGAAGAGAACGGAGGGGAGGGGAGGGGAGGGGAGGGGAGGGGAGGGGAGGGGAGGGGAGGGGAGGGGAGGGGAGGGGAGGGGAGGGGAGGGGAGGGGAGGGGAGGGGAGGGGAGGGGAGGGGAGGGGAGGGGAGGGGAGGGGAGGGGAGGGGAGGGGAGTAGTCCAGCACAGTTGGAAAGGAATGTCAGAGATCCTGCAGATCATCAAGATCAGTGCTAACCAAAAGTTAAAGGATATTAATAAGAGCATTACCCAAATACCTCTTGAAAATTGACAGACATATAGAATCAACTACCTCTCTAGGAAACCTGCTTCAGTATTTCACCACCCTCACATTAATTATTTTTTTCCTAATATTCAGCCTGAACATCTCCTGCATATTTGCACTTCTAACTCACGTCCTGCCATCAGTTCTGTTACTCTGAAGGGTAAGGAAGTTTGGCAGAAAACAAATTCCAACTTATCTTCAGATATTAGACATGTTGAGGGCAGCTGGGCTTAGTTTCTGAATGATGATTAATTTGGCACTGAAGGTCTAATTGCATTCAATATCTTGAACTATCACGATTATGGACACAAAGATATTTTCACCTAGTTGTGTTCAGTGAACTAACGTGACCTTTCTAAATAGTCATGTTTAGTGTGAGCTTTCAGAACTAATATTCATAAACAGTGCTGTTTACTGAAGCAACAGATTGCAGAGTTTTTTGGATTATCAGTGACAAATACACTGTTTGTAGTGCATGTGTGAGTACCAAGAATGTTGCTAATATGGTCCACTGCAGATGCATTTAATTATGGTACAACTCTAGAGATTTCTATGTTTCACAGGAAATCACTCAGTATAACCAGTTGTGAAAATCTCACCCAATAGAAGTCCCTGTTAGTTGAAGAGAGTCTGTTAGCTGTTCCCAAAAGTCATCAGTGTCCTCCTGACTTGTCTGTGACAGTATCATCCCTAAAATTTCTTCTCTCTTAATATATTATATACTGTTTTCTTACTTTCAGGTAGAGCTTGGGTGACTCTGGTCAGATATATTTTTGTTGCAGCTGGTGCAAAATGTTCTCTCATTGCATTTAAAGGAATAGGCAAAAAAAATCAGAGTGGATTCTCAGTGGGAGGTTGTTCCACCTTGGAGGTAGGTAGCCTCTGGGATGGAAGTGTGCTTGTAAGCTAAGATCACCCAGGGATGCGTTTTTGATATAAAACAGAAATCTGGTGGACAAGGGATCTCTCAGGGTAGCAACTGTGCAGTGTAATAGTTCCATAGGTCCACCAAGTTCCCACTTCTGTGGTGTCATCACTGAGACTGGCTGCAGTGTTTCCACTCTGCATCACATTCACTCAGGAAGTTATAGAAAGCAAAGAAAGTAAAGAGGTCACCTCCTGGCCTCTTTCTCTCAAGATCAGACAACCTAAGAGACAACAGACTCATTAAAAATGTTTTCTTCAAAAATTCCCATTGACTTTGGAACTGGGCACATTTTACATTATTTTTGTCAAACTCAGACATTCAGGACAGAATTACAGTTGAAAATGAGATTTTCTCTTAACTTGAAGTTAATTTCTCTTTTTCACATAGGTCAAAAGTACTTTTATAAAAATGACAGGTTCCTGAAGTTTTTACCTTTAAATTCTTTAACACAATCAAGTGACACCTTGAAAGGAATAATTTTTGTAGCAAAAATATTTATTGTTTAGTCTGCCAAGTGGTTGTTGCTGTTTTTCAGGAAAAAGGAAAAAAGAAAAAAGAGAAAAGAAAAAAAAATACAAAGAAAAAAGAAAAGTAACATTAGTAGTAGTAGTAGTAGTAGTTACAAATTATGTAGGATTTGATTTTATTTTTTACATTTTCTTCTGAAAAGGGAATTTGTAGGAAAAAATCCCCATTTCATTTAACTTTTGCAGCAATGACCCACAGGATTCATCTAAAGTCTTTTTCAGATATTTAGAATAGTTAACTAGGGTGAGTGAATGTAACAGTGAAGTTATAGTCATTATCACGACTGATAGAAATTCATGAGCGAAGCCCCTAGAGAGCCTGGAGCAAATTGTCTTACGTGTAAAAGTTCAGTTCAAGGGGTTTCTTGACCATTTCTGCCTCTGCTTTCTCTCTTATTTTACCAAGGTTTCAATTTACTCTTGAAGCTCTTAACTCTTACATTTTACAGTTCTTATTGGACACTTCTGCAACAGTTGAAAGGTTTATCTAATTTTTTTTTCCCCAGTAACTGCCAGACTAAGGAGGGCAGTGTAAAAGTCCAATTTCATCCCTTCTCTGTCATTTGTAAACCAGCTAAAAATGCAAAGTTATACCACCAATAATCTGAAACAGAAAGAAATAACCCAGGCATGCTACTGCAAGTCTGAAATCTCTACAAGCCTGTCTTTACCTTCTTATTTGACATATCTTCATATTCTCAGTCCCTGTCTTGAGATTCAGGAACTTGAGAGGCATAGGAAGACTGATCACCAGTGAAAACTAAAGCAAGAAATTGTGTAGTATCTCAACATTCTTTATCATCTCCACTGTTGTCACCAGTTTTCCTATCCTATTCATCACCTTTAAAGAGGAACGAAACTAGAAAGTGTAGTGGTTTTGTGATTTTTGTTGTCGATATTCCACATCAGAACATCATATAAAACAATGGGAGTTAAAGAGTTAATGTTCTGGAGGGCAGAGGTAGATGGTGGAGCTCTTGGCCAGATGCCAGCTGCTCTCTGGCTAGCGGGCTTTCTTTATTGGTTGCTCAATGGTGAGAGAGAGATAGTCAGCATCAACAAGAGAGTGGTCAGCCAATGGAACAGGCTTCATAGAAAGCACCAAGCTACCTGGAATTCAAGAGGGGTTTGAACAACACTCTCAGAAATATGGTTTTACTTTTGGGCAGTCCTGTATTGATCACAGAGTTGGACTTGATAGTTCATGTGGATCCCTTTCAACTGAGGATATGGTAATATGATTCTCTGCTATCAGTATGATTCCTGCCATAGGAGCACTAAGTACAAAACAAAACAACAAAAAAAAAAAACAGTACACAGAAAGGCAGAACATTTGTCTTTCACACTGTACACTCATCAAGAGATTATTTTTTTTGTAATATTTCAGTTAATTCTTCTGCATTAGGCTTTAAAAATAATTAATTGCAGTTTAATGAATCTGAACAAGACATTTAATTTGAAAAAGAAGACAAACTTTTAAAAACTATTCTTAATTTTAGAGCTTCTGTATAGTAGTTATATAAGCAGCTAAAATCTTAGTAAAATTGATGTTTATGGAAAGAAAGTATTCTGGTTTAACACCGTAGGATTGAAGTAATTTGATTTCAGCCCTTTTGTGAAACAGTCTGACAAAGTACACACTGCTTAACAGAGATCTTTATAGAGACCTTGAGACCAGTTCAGCATGAGACTGTTTAAATATAAGTGGTACTTCAGCTCCAATGGCATTATGTTCCTCTCACACATGAATTTGCTGTGAAATGAGCAGGCTGAAAAGCCATAGAGGTCACCTACACAGAGCTAAGTTCCTACACAACTTTCTATTTCCAATCCTTTTGACAACACTCCGAAGTCAGCCTTATGTATCTGCATTACACACATTTCTCCCTCTAATTTCAATTTGTCTGGAGTAAGCACTAACTGATATTTATCTATTTATCTGTGTGTGTGTGTGTGTGTGTGTGTGTGCGTCTACACAGAACTAATGTGAGTATACACTGTGAAAATACACTGTAAAGCCACCGTAGAAAAGAGGTACTAGTCATCAAATACTACTTTGTCACCCTGTCCGTGCTCACTGCACACTGTGGAAGAAGCACTTTTTCAGTTTCAGAAAAGCAAACTTCAGAAATTCTGAGTAGTAAAGAGAACAAAACAAGATGTTTTTGTAAAAGCTGAAGAATGGCTTTTAATTTTCTCAGACTGGAAGAAAGTTTCAGTCATAGAAAAGTGTTTTGATATACTTCATATGGAGGTAAACAGAAAAGGACTTAGTGTAACGAATTATACAGAAGGTTTTGCAAAGAGAAGAATGTAAACTGCCTCAGTTTTGAATTATTCTACATAAAATGGTGGTTGCTCCTAGATTGCTACTTTATGATTTCTATTTTGAGGTGGATCTGTATTTTTAAACGAAGTGAACTTCATGTGTCATATACCAACTTCATTTGAATTCTCAGTTTTCCCAGGGAAACATTTAGATCTTTAGAATTGTACAGGCATACTCTTCAGTGATATAATTTTATAATTCAAAAGTTGCAATTAGGATACATCAGGATTTTTTTCAATTCCCATAACAAATGCTTTTGCTACAATGATTTCATTGTATTCATCTGGGAATGACAGAAATGTTTGCTAAATAATTATGCATTTATACAATTGCTAATAAACAATGAAGTGCAGGCAGCTTTCAGAGAAAAAAAAAAAAAGCCAAGTAATTCAGAGAAGGAAAATAAATTAATGTAAAACTGTTTTAAAAATATGTATAACTTAAAGAACTGACTTATACCAATTATTTTTGAGCAACAAAACAGCACACAATCAGCTCCTCAGCAGGTTTTCATTGTTATTTTCTTGCAACTGAATGAAAATTTCCAAATGTCAAGGAAAATCAAACCTTTTTGTAAAAGTAAAGTAAATAGCAAAAAATATAGTTAAGAAGAGGGAGGGAGGGAGGGAGGGAGGGAGGGAGGGAGGGAGGGAGGGAGGGAGGGAGGAAGGGAGGGAGGAAGGGAGGGAGGGAGGGAGGAAATCATAGTATAAACTAAGTTGGAAAAGACCTTTGAGATTAACAAGTCCAACAATCATCCTAAGCTACAAGTCCCATCACTAAAACATGTCCCTTTCTGCCTCAGTGTAAATGAAATGAAACGAAAAGAGAACACTTCCAAGATCTCGAGAAATCTTTCTACCCCTGAAACTGGAAGGCTGAGCATAGTTCTTTCTTACCAGTATTTTGCTAGATATTTTGCAAACCTTAATCACTGAATGTCAGGGATTGGAAGGGGTCTTCAAGGATCATCTAGTCCAATATCCCTACTGGAGCAGGAAAACGTAGATAAGGTAACACAAGAAGACGCCCAGATGGGCTCTGAATGTCTTTAGAGAAGAGACCCCACAATCTCTCTGGGCAGCCTGTTTCAGTGTTCTGTTACCCTCATGTGTATAAGTTTTTTCCAATTTACGTTGAACCTCCCGTGTTCTAGCTTGTACCTGTTGCCCCATGTCCTATCACTGTTTGTCACTAAGAGCATGGTTCCATACTCCTGTCACTCACACTTTACATATTTATATACAATGTATATTTAATATACATATTTAATACCGTTTCCTCCCATACATAACAATTTTCTTTTTTCAACCTCTTTTGGGATTTGTATTAGTCTGATTTCCATTTACAATACCTTGAAGACATTCCTTTTGCATTCAGAAACATTATAGAGCTAATGCTTACCAAAGCTGACAGACTGATCTTTGAAAGCTCTGTGAACCCACTGCATTTGCTGTATCTGAGAGTAAAACTGTCCTTGGAAAAGGTCCAAACACAATAAAGAAATAGTAGGAACTGAAAAATAGTATCTAATTTTCAATGTCTTTGAGCCCCTTTCTGGATCCAAATCTGGCACAGTAGCATCTTAAAAACAGTCAGAAATGCATCTATAGTTCTTATAGTAAATACACAAATAGAGGTGATGTAACCAGAATTAGCACTAGAAAAGACAGGATTTAGTATACAAATATTTTCATATTCCCTGAAATTCAGTGTTGCTGGCTCTTCTGTTCTTTATCACATGTCAAGTTACCTGATCTGTGGTTGTTTTTTTCCTGAAAACTTGATTTTGCAAATCAAATAAATATATTGATGAAATATGAAAATTATCTCTGTGTGCCTGAAAAGGCAATGTAAGGCTTAAGACCATCCCTGAAATCTATTATTTTAAAAGTCTGTTAAAAAATGGAAAAATAAAAGTAAATATCCAATAGTTAATATTAACAATAATTTTGGTCTTTAAAATTGGAGAATATTAAAACTGAATTAAACAGATGATATTTGAAGAGTAAAGTTGCTATCTACCGTCATTAGAGCTATCTTGGTTTACAGTCTCTCTGAACAAAGTAGACAGACAGGAGTCTGGAGGTAGTTAAGTGAATTGGTTAGCTGACTGACTGATGAAGCCCTTGATGTTCTCAGCTGGGATCTTGCATTGCTGACTTATGGTTTTCTACTGATGCTTCAGTGCAGAAGAATCCCTTAACTCTTTAAGTGTTAATCCATTTACATGTCTCTCTGACTACAGAATTTCCAACAGCATCACTGAAAACTCATAAAGGCAAAGACATTGGGAGTGAGGGAGAAGCATAATTTTTTTCAAAAGTAAAGGAAAGTTCAGGATAAATTGTATGCTACCATAGGTAACTTCAAACGCTTTAGGTTGTTTCCAGCTGTTCAATTGTCATCAGTTTTAGTTGAGGGTATAAGAAAGGTAAAAAACTATGACAGCAACAAATCCATTATTCATTAGCATTAGTTTCAGCTCCAGATAACTATATGGTTGAGTCATGTTAGTAAAAAGTATTAGCCTCAAATGGTCAGAGAGCAGTGATATCTTTGTACAGCTTTTTCTCTTTCCCATGAAAATGACTGAAGCAAGAATTATCACTCAAAAATAATTTCAGATTATAACTTCCTCTTTCCTCATTTTCCTGTTTAAGAAAAAGATTTCATCAAATATTTGACAGAAAAGGATGGACAGAAGAATGACTGATGGCTGCTGTGATAGAGCATAAACTGTAAGTTATTCATAGTCTAAGAAAACTATGTTGGGTTCTGAAAATTATTTTTCAACTATGGGCTCTCACTTTATTCAAAAATATCTGTCATTCATTTGGTTTATCATGATGCTGGCAGAGTTCCATGTATGCTGACAGTACTGAACACAGAATATTTTTGAGAGGAAAAAAAACTTAGCTTATGGGACTAATGTCACAGTCAAAGACAGGCTAATATGGAGTGCTAAACTATTACGTGTGAATTTTATATGAAGAATTCTGAGTAGTACAAGGAGAGATAAATGCAAACATAAATCCTCCCTATACTGTTTGGCAGAGATTCACAGAAACAATATTGAGGAGAATGTTGAAATACTGGATGCTCTTAGAATAGTGATTTTTGACAGAAGCAGCCAGCAGGTACAGCTCTTTATTTTCACAGAAAGAATCCAGAAAATCTGCTAAAAACGTATATTTGCAACAGTGAATAACAGTTGTGGCACACAGCTAGTCATGGTCCCTGGAACCACTGAAAGACATCAGAGACCTCAGCATGGACAGAGGAAAGATAAAGGTCTTTAAGCCAGGTGGTAGAAACCATGCAGAAGCCTTGATCCTTGCTGAGGCTGAGGGAGGAAGGATGACACCTTTGCTCACAGAAGGTATCTGCTCATACCTCCTAGTTTCATTGGAATACCATTAATTTTCTTCACATTAGCTGGTGTAGTTCCACGATTTAAAACAAAAATAATGGTACTAGAACACCAATGTTTCAGTTGTTGCTGAAATGACTTACAATGATGGAACTGAGATGGAACTCAAGGCCTTTCCTACTTAATGCTACGCTGCCAACAAATAGGCTGGCGATGAGCAAGAAGCTAGAAGGAGACAGACCCAGGGCAGCTGACTCAGAGGAACCAGATGGACATTCCACATCATATGACATCATGCATAGCATTAAAAAAAATGACAGAGTTGGCTAGGGAGGCTGCCATTGCTCAGGGACTGGGTAGTCATCACTTGACTGTCGATGAGTAATTCTGTTCTTCATCACTTGCTTGATTTTTTTTTTCTTTTATTTACTTCTTATTAAACTGTCTTTATCTCATTACACTTTCACTTATTTTAGCTCTTTTGCACCCCACTGTGGGCTGGTGGTGACAAGTGGATTTATGGTGCTCACCTGCCTACTGGGTTTAGCTACAGCAGTCCTTTTGGCACCAAACACGAACCTCAAAGGACTGAAATGATAATAGGTCTTATGAGAGCATGTGAGAGAAAATAAATTTGTTAATAATATCTTACAATTATTGTATTGATTTAACAGTTCCTGGACACAGCGCTGATACATTTGCTCTCAGAATTGTTTCATGTAAGATCTTTCTTGTTGTACAGAATCATTAAATATCCTGAGTGGGAAAGAACACACAAAGATCATCTAGTCCAGTTTTTGACTTCTCACAGGATCATTTAAAATTCAAACCATATTTCTGAGAGCATTGTCCAAATGCTTCTTGAACTTCAGCAGAATTGGTGCACTGGGGAGCCTGTTCCATGCCAATTATTTTCTGGTGCAGAGCCTTTTCTTAGCACCCAGCCTGATTCTTTCCTGATACAGCTCTGTCATTTGTTTGGATCCTGTTGCTGTCACCAGAGAGCAGAGGTCAGCGCTGCAATTCCTATCCCTGTGAGGAGCTGTAAGTCACTGTGAGGTCCCTCCCCTCAGCATCCTCTGCTCTGGGCTAAATTAACAGGGGGATCTCAGCCTCTCCTCAGGCATCTGGCACTGTATACCCTTTGCAATATTTGTTCTCCTCCAATGGACACTCTATAAATAGGTTTATGTACTTCTTATTTTGTAGAGTCCAAAGCTAAACACAGTGCTCAACGTGAGGCTGAATTAGCTCAGAGTAGAGGACATTCCTTTCCCTTGATGAGCTAGAAATGCTGGGTCTAATGCATCCTAAGGTGCGGTTGTCTTTTCTTGCTTCTAAAGTACACTGTTGACTCATTTTCCCCATGTTTTGAACAGAACTCCCATATCCCTTTCTGTGACGCTGCTCTCCAGCCTCTTATCCCGCATTCTGAACACATATTCAGGGTTGCTCTATCCCAGATGCAGAATTCTGCATGTGCTCCTTCTTCTATCATTTACTGTCTCTGAGGGATGGCTGAAGGTTCCCTTTGGTTTTATCACTTCACTGTACTGTGTAAAATTCACTTATGATATGATAAAAGCATAAGCCTAGTCTGATATTTTTCACTCAGCACTGTCATCATGCTTATACTTTGCAAACCATCTCTTGAGAATTATTAGCAATTACACTTTTTTTACTTTTTCTCTTCAGAGAGCCTGTCTGTGGAGGAGGCAAGAGATTATACTTTCACCTTTTCCTTTACAGAATCTCAAAATAACAGAATGTCTAAGGTTAGAAGGGACCTTCAGAGTTCATCTGGTCCAGCCACAAGGCTCAAGCAGGGCCGCATGTAGCAGTTGCCCAAGGCAATGTCCAGGCAGCTTTTGAAGATCTCCAGAGATAAATATTCTACAACATCTCTGAACAGCCTGTGTCAATGCTTCCTTACCCACACACTATGAAAGTGCTTCCTTATATTTAGGTTGATCCTCTTGTATTACAGTTTGTGCTCAGAAATTTGGTGTTGCTCCTCCAGGAAAGTAACAAGGCTGATAGCCCAAATGAAGTGCCTCTACACTGATGCATGATGCTTGGAAAATAAACAGGAGAAGTTGGAAACTACAATTAGAAAATTGTGATCTAATTGCTATCACAGGAATGTGGTGAGACAAATGGCAACACTGGGGCACTATGATCAAGCGCTACAAGATTTTGGAAGAGGAAGTCAGGGAAGGAGAGGTGGAGAAGTTGTCCTTTATGTTAAGTAGTTGGAAATGCAAAAAGCTGCCTCTGAAAATCAGTCACAATCAATTTGAAAGCATATGGATAAAAGTTAGACTCCAACATGTGACCTTCCTATCTTACCGTAGAGAAATATCTCTCTCTTTAAACTCATGCCTTATTCATCTCACTGGTTTTAGGCAGAATTGAACAACAGTTTTCAAGGAGGAATCACAGTAAACTGTATTCAAAAATCTTTGATGAACATCTTGAAACATAGCTGAGAATTGCAGCCACTTACATGCAACCAAATGTCCCACTGGTTTTATGGTTATGGCACTCCCTTCTAGTGCTCTAATAAATAAATAAATAAATAGATGAAAACTTAGAATGTTCTGTTAATAAACCCAATTGTCCCTTTGCTCCAGCTGGCTGGAAGCAGGGTGCCTCCAGTTCTGGTTATTTTATTCATTACTCATCTCTCATGTATGACAACCAGAAGGCCCATTGTCTGCCACAGAGAAAATATCAGACCGTCTTCTCTGTGTGAAGAACTGTCTACTGGAAATTGGAGCCACCATGTTCCTGGAAGGACCCTCTCTCATGATTGTTTTCCCTTGCAACTCACATACCTTTGCCTGTAGAACTGAAATGGGATTTCCATCCTACTTCCACAAATCTCTCCATGGTCATGTAGGTAAAACTACAAGATAATTCATGATATGTATTCTTTATGTGCTCTTGAGTGGAGGAACTCTTATAATAGCTGAGTTTTAGTTTGTACCAGTGGGGAACAAGACATTCAATCTTCTGATGGCTGCTTATTCACTTTGTCAACAGCAGAGAAACAGACTCACAGGAGTCACTTCACCTGCCACTGGTCTTTTGTTATCTTTCCAGATAATTCCTGCCAAAGTTCTGACATATGATGATAATGCATTTCATACACCTCCCCAACATATCATGCCATCTGGATCTTGGGAGTAAGTATTATTGCCCAGGTTAATTCCATGTATAATCTCTACCACAGCTAGTTCCATCAAGTATTGGACATCTTTCTCCATGGAAAGGTTCCAGGTCCATTTGCCTGGGTTAAATACCAGGTCTTCCTGGAAGGCATGTGTTTCATGGCTGACAAGATTCACTGCCACAGCGGGAAAGACTGTATCCCTCTTCTAATTGCTTTGTCAATGCCACTATCCCTAGGATGAGATCCCAGCTCCTTGGCTTCACTACCTGCTAAGTCCAGGCTTCAGGCTCCACCTTTCCATTATCAAAACTGCCAGGTGGCAATATGATTTACCTGATTAAAAAGACAGCCGTAATCTTTTTGCAAATGTCACATCTCACTCAGAATTAGAAGTTGAGTGGTTTCTGTCTCTCCCTCCTCCTCCTGCCTTTGCAGTGCCCCACACCATCTTTATCTTCTTCTCTGAACTGAGAAGCTTCCTTCTGACGTTCTGACTTTCATAGACATTTTTTCATCTTGTTTATAGAGGCAACTGATACTGGCACCATTTGGTTCTCTGGTTGAACTGTGGGGCTTATCAGAGGGATTCTAGTAACCACAGGACTGGTTGTAAGAGTCATGGAGCCTGCAGGGCCAATCAGAATTGTTAAAGTAATTGCAAAGTCTCTCAAAAATGTCAGAGCAACTGTGGAACCCATTGCAGGATTTGAAGAAGCTGCAGTGTCTGTTGCAGTTGTTGGAGCAACCACAGGACCTCTCACAAGAGCTGGAGCAACCACAGAGCTTTTCGCAGGAGTTGGAGCAACCACAGAGCTCGTTACAGTACTTGGACCAGCCGCAGGATGCATAGCAGGAGTTGGAGCAACTGCACTCATTGGAGGAGCTGGAGAGTTCATTGCATTGTCATCAGATCCAGAGGTAACCTCTTTCCCATTGAGGATGCTGAATAGTGTTTTAACAGAGCTCAACATAGTGCTGGCCCCAGCATGCTGCACTGATTTGTGCCTCTTTAGGACTCCAAAGCAACAGCAGAATTTTTCCAAATATTCTACTAGTTTTTCAGGATTCTGCAGCTGTTCAGAGGTGAAGTTCCAAAGCACTGTGTATGCCCAGTGCTCTAGGCACCTGCCTATACCAACCCACATTCCTTGCCATGCAGAGCTATCCAACCAAAGGGCACATCCATGGATGATATTCGTAACAGATCATTTAACAACCTGGAACATGTTCACGGCACATAGCAATAGAAGCACCCTGGTCTGAGCATCCCATGAGCATTCAGAATTCTCAAGAGTTACTGTAACTAGCTCTTGAGCTCTCCAGAAAGAAGGAAAAGAGAAAGGAACTCTGAGGAATAGCAGGAAAGTGTCCTCCTGCATCTCCTCCAAACCCAGACTCTCCAAAGAGACAAATCAAAGAGTGCAGCTACTAACAGTATCAGTACTATAGCTTCCAAAACACAAAGATGACTGCAATGCTGAATACATGCAATATGCAGGTTGCTCAGCTGCTGATTTTATCACAATGTAAGCAAAAGCCACAGAGCACCGCAAAATGAAAACCTTAATCCAATTCCCTGAGATGACAAACAACTTAGCAGGGATCAACAAACAAGGTGCTGCACAATATTGTTTCATGAGAGAACTCTCAAAGAGTTCCATACGGGTTTGATACATTCCATATGGGAAAAAAATCAAAACTGTGACCATCAATTATGAAACTACCACAGCAACCTGTGGTTTTCTTAGTTTTTGTTTGCTTGTTTGCTTGTCTTGATTTTTTTTTTTCTTTTTGAATAGATTATCTTGAGTTGGAAGGAGATCTTTAAAGATCATCTTGTTACAACCACCTGCCACAGTCAAAGTTCCCATCCACTAGATCAGGCCATCCAGAGCCTCATCCAGCCTAGCCTTGGACACCTCCAGGAATGAAAAAAATAAAAAGCACATTCAATTTTAGCTCCCCATGCTGAATGCATCCCTCAAGGAATCACCATTACTGTTCTTGGGTGTCTGCCCTGCCCCTGCCAATCTGCTGGCACAGGAAACCATATATGCTGGGAACTCCAGCTTTGAGCAGCTCTGTTAATGTGCTGTGGTCTGATCTGCTGTTATCTCAACAATTTCATCCCAGCAGAAATCAAGACAATTTACTAGTTATATAAAAATGATTAAATTGTTACATTTTGTAACTTACAGAAGCAATACGATGTATTTCAATTTCTACGTACATGTATAGTAAAATGCAGGGAAATGCAGAATGTGATGTAGAAATTGAAATACTTCAAACACTGTTACAGTGAGTTCATAATGTTCTCCTCTCTAGGTGTTTTTAAAAAATTGCACTTGGTCTCCAGTTACTGATGGCATAAACAAACAAACAAATATACAAATAAAATGCAACCCTGCTCTCAGTACATGGCTATATTTTGAAAAACAAGGCTGAAAACAAACTGTGATGCTATCGATTTACTTCCGTTACCTCAGATGAGCACAGTAACAGGCAGATAGTTTACAGTCACCATGTTTTAACTTAAGAAATTGTAGTTGGGAAGTTAAGACAATGTTTTTACCATGAGTGTCATCAATTTTTGAAGCTGGCTGACCAGAGAGTCTGTGGAATGCCATCCTTGGAGCTATATTCAAAGACATACACCTTGTAAAGTGATACGATTTGATGTATTTTGGGCATAGATGAACCATACAGTCTTCTTCAGAGGTCCAGTCTCAGGTAGTCAGCTGTTCTTTTATTGTGTAAAAAGCTGTTCTACCTTCATTATCCTATAGAATTCTTCCAGAAAGTGAAGTAACAAAGATAATTTTCAACCTAAAATAAATTAACCATTCAATTTCAGTTATCTTCATTAAAACTTATTAATATTTTCTTCACTTTTTTCGTTAATTCATAGACTTTTAGCTGTGCATAATCCTCCACAGTATATTAGTAATATGCACTTACTATGTCTGCTGCTGATTTTTTTTCTAAATAATACTCTTTTGTAGGATCTAATTAAATTTTTTGAACAGAACATAATGAGATTTAGGATTACACAGGCTGAAGCACGTCTTTAAATTCATGATTATGCTTCCCTGTTTGTTTATTCTTCTGTGGGAGAAAAAAAATACATTAAAAGCAAGCTTAAGTATACTGCTTAAAATGTGACTTCCTTTATTTACTTCAGCTGGATTACTCCAGTGTTTCAAACAAAATATGTGCTTTTGCACCTTCTGAAAACAAAGTACAAGTTCCAGTCAGTTGTATTAAAGCAATTACCTTCATGCAGCCCATTATTCATATAAGCTGAAATTATATCCATCATAGGGAGAGGATCCATTTGAGGGCTGACGGGGAGGAATCAATCAAGGGAAAGAGATCAGAAAGAACACCTACAGAGCAGCTTCTCTGGTGGAAACATCCACAAACCCATGGAGGATTTCTCTGATGAAATTCAGATCTGTGATCTCTGTGAAGTGAGCATCAGCATGTCTATGCATTTTACTGCAAATACCAGCTGTTAACAGTGCCTTCCTCCAAGCTGCAGTGAGTTTATTGGCCTTGTACTAATTTAGCAGCCAAACATCAGTAGACAGAGATCTCATATTGGGAGTAGATTAGCTTGACCTGTGGCATCACATGACAAGAAGGGGCAGACAGGATCTCTCTTATGCCTGCTACAGACAAGCAGATTGTTTTGACTAATTATTTTATTATTCAAAGCATCAGATCATATACTAGTTATGGGCTGCATTCTGTGAAGAGGAATTGTCTTGGGAAGCAAATATGTAGGCTGCTCTGAAAATAATGCCTCCTATTTATTTCCATGGAAACTACGACAACTACAACGAGCACAGCTGCATCTTTTTTTTTACGGAGCAAATTCTCAGCTATAAAAAACATCTTTTGACATAGTCACCACTGTTAACACTGCAGTTTTTTTCTGCAAAAAATCAAAGTACTGTGGTCATAAAAACCTGCATCAGTGGAGTTGAATCACTGCTACCACTACTGAAATGCACCAGCCACTGCCTCACTGTGCTCACATACACTGTTTGGGCTCCATAAGCATTCAGCAAGTGTCAATAAATGTCAATAAGCAACATTTTTATCTGCATGGAGGAATGCAATGGCATATCTCTGCTCTGAATGCACTTCCATGAAAGGCACAATTCTCTCACACCTTCCCTCTGCTGCCACCTGTCACATGGCATCAAAATAGAACAGAACTTTTTGGGAAGGCTTGGCCTCTGTGGCCATACATCTGAGATCCACATCTGACACTGTGGGCCAACGTAACAAAATAGGAGGAGGTCTTTCAGAGCAGCCCTCATAAAATATACAATAGTTCATGTATATAAGAAAACATCTTAATTTTTAAGATTTATTATTAGAACAATATCGCGGTTTTATTATTTTTGGCATTGATATTCCACATCATAAAATCATGTAGTGTATTAAGAGTTAAAGAGTTAATAAAGATCTATAGAGGATCATTGATAATTCCAGGTATACCTGCCTCAGAAGAGAACTACATTCCCCAGAGGACTGTGCGATGCTTTGCATTTTTACATGTTTCTGCTCAGAGGGAAAGATAAAAACTGTCTGCGGTCACGGGACACTCTCTTTCCTTTGGGATGGACTCAGCAGTGGGTGCTCGCTGCCATCCGCCTTCAGCGTTAGCGTGAGGCCTTCGGTTTATTGGACACTCTCTTGCTCATTTTATTTGATTTATTAGCTTAAATTCCAATTATATTGTATTATATTGTGTTATTTTGCTTTCCGATATCTTATTTAGTAAGTTATCTTTCCTCCTCAGATCGTTGCTGCTGTTTTGTTCCTAGGCCCATCTCCCTTTTCCCTTTTCCCTTTCCCCCTTCCCCTTTCCTGGGGCATGGGCCCGTGGATCCCCCATACCAATGGTCACAGAACCAGGCCGAACCTGCCGGTAAACCATTGACAAACAGAAAATGAAGAGCAAGAAAATCATAAAACTTATGGGAAAGTTGAGCTTGTTTTTGTGAAAGTAATACATCAGTCTGGCTGGATGGAAGTACCTGCCATTCTCAGTGATGTCTCAAGGTGTTCATCAGAAATTTTTTATGAAATTTTTTTTCCTATGGTTCCTTTTTGGAAGCAGTTTTTCACAACTGTATGTACTACCAAAAAGTGGTGACATGAATAGAACATGACAGTGAAGAGAGGGATATTCCTCTCTGCTAAGACAACACTTACGGAGGTGTTGTAGAAAAGCATGATCAGATTGTTGACATGAATGTCTTTTTGCAACTCTGTACATACCATTTGAAAAGTTTCAGGTCATTTATTTAAGTTGACTGAAAATGGATTCACAAATATACCAAAAAATTGATAATTATTTTGGCAGTCTTGAAACTTGTTCTCAAATTTCTTTATCAGAATGGAAAGGAAAACTGCATATTTTTCACTGCTCACAGAACTGTGTTTAGGCAGTGTATTGAAACACATAAACTGATTTTCCTTCACTTGAACTGGCCTGCACTGTACCCTCCCCATGCCCTGCTTTCAGCCCATATGGGGTAAATAGTGCACTGATGTTCTGTTGTTGCTGAGTGATTGGCAGGACAGAACTGTTGCCATGATGGGACAAGGCAGAGGCCAGGCTACATTGCAAGATGTGCCAGCTGTATGTGGCCTATGGGCTATGGGTTGGACATGCCTGAGCTAGCTTTCAGCAGTCAGAGCCTCATTCTCTGAATAGACTTTTTATTTATTTATTTATTTGTTTTATCTATGACAAATTTGTGTGGAACACTAGTTTATCTGATTTGGCTGTATTTTATGCTTGTTTACACATGCCAATGACTGCACAATAATTAAGGTAATATAAATATGTGCTCAGAATATTTCATGTTCTTTTCAGAATAGCTGGAAGGATCTCTTATCAACTCAAATTTTCTGCTAAATGCAGAGAATGTAAAGTAACTTGGTCCCTGAACAGCACAGTTGGCTCACAATGCTCCCAGGTAACATCAAGGAAATGAGAAAAGGCTATACCCCTGAATTTGACATAGAAGAACTTTTTTTTTTGTTAATTAGGTAATAAAACAAAGTAGTCCTAGATTACTTAACTTGTTGGGTTGAAACAATTTTAAATTGGGATGAGAAGTGTGTAATACTTGTAACGTTGAGTAGCCTACCCAGTGAGAATTTTAAGTGTGTGTCTTGGATAATTGGATTCTTAATGGCATTGCTAATATGGAAGTGATGTAAATGAGCTGTCATTCAGACAACGGCATAAGTATCCAGTGCACAGGGGGATGCTTGGTCAAATGTATGCTATCATTTAGGGTATTCTGGCACTTTTCTAAAGCATTATCTTAGACATCTGCCAGTAATTTTATTCTGTGAGGCCAAACTAGATTGAAAGCCTGAAAACAATAGGCTCGATACAATCAGTATGGTTGCCTCTGGACAGGGTAAGGACAGGCTAACTGGCAGTAACAATATGCTACTGAAAATTAGCCACTCCTGGTATGATATTCCCTGGTCTCCAAACAATAAATACGTTTCCTGGATTTTTTGAAAATATTCAAAATTTTAACATTCTGCTTAAATTCTGAATTAAATTCACTTGGAAAAAAATGAAATTAATTAAGTATAATTTTAAAAAGATCTCATAGTTCAGTATTAGTAACTGACTGATGTAATTTTTTCTTTCTGAATATTCATTGAACCACAACTGGCAAATGATCCATGTTTCTGCACCTGAGATAAACTGATAAAAAAATATAAACTGATTTTAAAAAGAAAATGCACGCCTTGTTTACTGCTTTCAGCTTAATACTTCTTTAAAGTGTTACACATCATAAAAGATACAGAGCAACCATCCTTTCCCTTTCTCTTGTCATTCTGAATATATGTCAAACTAGATACCTAAGAACTGCTCCAGACTACTCAAAGTATATAGATTGGCCTTATTAGTCATTTTTGAATACATGCAATTTAATTTGATGTACAGTTACTTAGAGTGCATAATTTTGTTGTCAAAACAGAAATAATCTGCATGTGTGGAATACAAGAATTAGATGCTTTTCTCTTTTTACTTTTGAACCTGAAACTTTTGTATGTGAAGGTAAAACAGCATTAGGAAAAAAAAAAAAGACTAAATTTATAACCTATGAAAATTTTTGTTTTTCCAAAAGTCATTTGTAAAACCAACACAAGACACTCAAGTGCAAAATGTGTGAAAGTTTGTGTGCAAAATTCATGCAAAATGTGTGAAGTTTAAAATAAATATTGAAAGATTCTTCCCTTTTATATTGACTGAATCATACTCTTTAAGTAGTATGTTTTTGTTTCCTTATTCTTTTAGAATATCTTGTTAAGGAAAAAAAATAATAATGCAATTGTTTTTTTGAGAGAGTAAATAAATGTTCTTATGCTATTACTTTTTTTCTCACAACAAAGCATAAATTGATTTCCACCTGAAAAGGAAGGCATAAAATGAGCGCATGCATAAAATGAAGACATGGTTGACTTGCAAATGAAGATTATGATTTGAAATAAATCATGCACAATTCATTTATATATTTTTTTCCTTGTTGGTTTGTTTGTTTCACTTATTTAATATTAGGAATACAAGAGTTAGAAGTGACATACTTGATAGCAAATCAGACACACTATCATCCACACAGAAGAAAAAGGGAAAATTTAGAAGCAGTGGCTAAATACACTGCGACTTTACAGAGGAGCAGCCAACCTGCTGAGATGTAAGGACACACTTAAAGAGCTATAATAAAATAGAAACATTCTAATGATGAAGGGTATATTTATGAGATAATTGTTTCTAAAATGTTAAATCTTGTCCACAGACATGAGTTCACACTTCCTTTTAATCTCTGATCCAGTAAGTTAATTAAACTTAAAGTAAAGGGAAAGTTTAAGTTCACTGCTGACATGTGGCCAACAAGAAGAGAGAAGAGTATAAAAATTAAAGGGAATATTTTGTTATCAACATAGTGGCACTGCTTCACCAAAATCTGAACAGATCTAGCAGGTATGTAATGATTTTTATGCAATTGGAAGTATTCAAATGGAAAGTTGGTCTTCCGAACTTCTAATGTTCCTCTCAAGAGTTCTGAGGAGCAACTGTGGTAGCTTGGATTGTTTAGTTTGAAGAAAAGGAGGATGAAAGGATACCTCTTTTCTCTATATATCTGTCTGAATGGAGGTTGCAATCAGGAGAGTGTCAGTCTCTTCTGTCAGGTGGCAAGTGATATGACATGAGAATATGGGTTCAAGTGGCAGCAGAGAAGTTTTAAGTTGGACATGATGATGAATTTCTTCATGGAGAGTGTGATAAAGCATTGGAATGGGCTGCCCAGGGAAGCGGTGCATCTACAAATTCCAGCCATGGAGATTT
Organism: Cyrtonyx montezumae; assembly: GCF_038088225.1. Classification (NCBI taxonomy): domain Eukaryota; kingdom Metazoa; phylum Chordata; class Aves; order Galliformes; family Odontophoridae; genus Cyrtonyx; species Cyrtonyx montezumae. The sequence continues at coordinate 5,949,453 of NW_027072033.1, forward strand.
TTAAGGGGCATGTAGATGTGACACTAAGGAACATGGTTTAGTGATGAAACTCAGTAAGTCAGGTTGATGGTTGGATTTTGTGATCTTAAAGGTCATTTCCAACCTAGATGATTCTAAGATGCTAAAACACTTCAAGTTTCATGTTGAGATAAAACATTACAAAAGTTTCAAGACTAAGTTGTAAGCATGTTAGACATCCACAATGATAAAACAGATAAGAAAGAAGTTTCAATGACATTTTTTCAGTCCATATGGTGAATATATACAGATATATATACAGAGAGAGAGAGATTAAAAACAGGCAAACAAAAAACAACTGTAACAATGAACAGATTTTCATAGTCATTATTTCACTAATCTTGCACACAGAGCTTTTCTCCGAGTAAGCTGATAAAACTAGACAGAGAATTTAGATTATAAAGCTATTTGAAAAGAGATTCTTGTATGCTTCCCATGGTTAGGCATAGGTAAGAAAATTCTGCCTCAATCTCCTTTGGACTAACATCGCCACATGTACTCTGAGAAAAATAAATACACGTGAATGATGTTCTTAAAAATGTTCTTTGTTAAAACAAAGGTAGGAGATGGAATGTAACTTAGCTAATATGATAGCTTGCAGTTGGGCTAGTACTGGATATGAAGACAACTATTCAATACCTACTGCTAATCTATCTGAAAATTAAATAATATCCAAAGTTAAAAACTTCTGCACTAATTAGTCCATTTTAGATTCATTAACAAAGAATAGAAGAATAAAGTATTTGTTTATCTTGCTTATATCTCCTGAAAATTAAAATCTTATATAACTCAGCTCATTTATAAATTCTGGAGTATAAAAAACATTCCCACTATAATCAGATCACTAAAACTGACACATTTTAAATATTCAAGCACAATTCAGCTTCTCACCCCCTAGACCCTTATCTGTAATTGTAAATCCACATGCTCTCTATTCATAAGTTTTTAGGGAGTAAGCTGAGAGTTCAAACATATGCTGACTCTAAGCCTGTGACTTAATTAATTTAAGTTATGTTACATAAATAATGTATTTCAATTAAACCAACTAGATAATAGAGTTTTTATGCATGTAGTAATCCCTATGGATTCATAGAGGCTGACAACGCACCGTTCTGGGTAGAAAGCCACCATAAGGACTGTGGTTTTTTTGAGGGGTGGGACAGAGGGCTCCTTCTTGTAGTATGAGGACCCTATAATAGGACAGAATGACTACAGGTGGGTTAATATAATCTTTCCTTGATCTTTAGTGAAGTTTGTGTGGAGTGAATATTTAGACCACATCTGCATACTTTTCCTATCACTCCTGCTACTAAAGAGTTGCAGAACCTACTACAACCACAATAAGCAACTGTGATTTTTTTTCTGTATCACTTTATTAGCTGCTCTTCTTTGATCTAAAATCTTGTGAACAAGCAAGGTTTACTGATTGACTCCACTTTTTGAGAATTAATTTACAGAAAAATATTTTCAAGCAATCAAAAGACATAATTAAGATATGCATTTTATTTCTAAAAGGATTGTCTCAGGGATTTGACTCTATTTCCAGTGACAGCCATGGTGGATTTTTTTTAAGAGAACAGCACTCGTGGTTTGTATCATAGATACAAGGAAAACAAATATGGAAAGATTGCATGGGATATATTAAAAAAGAGCACCAATGAATTTAGATCATAGCACATCTTGTGATTTCTTTTCCCAAACAATTCAGGTCCTAACATGCAGACTAAAATTAAAAAAAGAAACAATTACAGTGAAATTAAATGGAAAAAGCAAAGGCTATGTCAGGGTTTTATGATTTTTGGCATTGGTATTCCACATCATAATATCAGGTAGTGTATTAAGAGTTAAAGAGTCGATGCTCCAGCTCCTTGGACATCATCCAAGTCACCATCAATAGTTATGGGTATACCTGTCTCAGAAGAGAACTACATTCCCCAGAGGACTGTGCAATGCTTTGCATTTTTACGTGTTTCTGCTCAGAGGGAAAGATAAAAACTGTCTGCGATCACGGGACGCTCTCTTTCCTTTGGGATGGACTCAGCAGTGGGTGCTCGCTGCCGTCCGCCTTCAGCGTTAGCGTAAGGCCTTCGGTTTATCGGACACTCTCTCTTGCTCATTTTATTTGATTCATTAGCCTCAATTCCTATTATATTGTATTATATTGTGTTATTTTGCTTTCCAATATCTTATTTAGTAAATTAGCTTTATTTTTCCTCAGATCATTGCTGCTGTTTTGTTCCTAGGCCCATCTCCCTTTTCCCTTTCCCCCTTCCCCTTTCCTGGGGTGTGGATCTGCGGGTCCCCCACACCAATTGTCACGGAATCGGGCCGAACCTGCCCGTAAACCGTTGGCAGGCTAAAATCCCTGCTTACTCATATCAGAATATATTAAGTGTCATAGTACAATAAAGTGTTATTTTAGTGTGTGAAACATCAACAGTTTTTAACTGTATAAGTTCTGGTTAGGAGAGTTTATATTTTATAGCTCACTATAAAATATTATGGCTTTAAATTCCTTATGGATTTTATGATTATTACAGATTTGAAATTCTTTCTCAGGAAAACAACACATAGCTTTTCTCAACATTGTCTTTAGGAGACAGATATTTGCCATATACCCTCATAATATTCTGTAGAAATATTTTGGCAGAATTCTTTGCCAAATTTATGAGTTAATCATGTCATGCCAGAGAACACAATGTCTTATAGAAAAGCACTCATACAAATACTCCATCATAGTGGCATCCACTCTTATCTTAACGAGAAGGACCCAGGAAGCCATAATAAACATGTCTTGCAAGGATTACAAGCCAATCAGAGCAGAACAGATCTGCTGTGGTGTTCATGACACAATGATTCTTTGCAGTTCAGGTCATGATGCTGATTGCATTTGAGGATGGATGTCTCAGATGGTCAGAACAGATATAATTCTAGCATGGAGTAAAAACATTTTAAAAATTAATATTATTTGAATTGTCAGTATAATTCAATTGTCAATCATTCAATAGCACTGAAATATACTATTTTTTTTAAATATGTATGTATATATCAAACTCAGGGAAATAAAATTTTTGAAGTAAATCTTCCATGATGTTTGTAGTTTTACATGCTTCTGGTCTAACAATATATCAAATACATTTTCAGACAGATATAAATAAGACATCATTTGCCAAGTTTTGCCTTCAACAGTCTGGTTAATCGTTAATCTCTTTAGTCGATTGCACCAGAAAAAAAGTCTTGCAGGAAAAACATCTAATTTTTTTAATAGATACTGGAAGATAACATTTGAGAAAACAGTACGTTCAAGGATTGACTTTCTTATCACTTTTTAAGACATAATTAATATTTACTGTTATAGCAACATAGCATTAAAAAAATAGGAGAACAGATTTAACAAAGTAATAGCAATATTGAAAAAGAAATCCCTCATGTTTTCCTAAATCATTCTGCCACAGTAGAAAAGTAATGTAAAATTACTCCAAAAGCCAAAGATCTGCTTCACGGGAACAGGTGAGGGGCAAAAATATCATAGTCCTTTACTCATACTTTGCATGTAACAAAGTCTTGATTTATAATGAAAAATAAAAGGCAAGGATGACATCTCTGACTTTACTTAACCTTCTCTGTATGTATAATAGTTGATAATCTGGGCTGATCTGGCAGAAATTTTTGGGTTATTGACTGCTGTTCCAGAAGTGATGTGAGAATAGAGCTTCTCTCCAACTCCAGAAGTAAAATCATGACAATCCATTTATGCTACATGGAATCCATCCCAAAATATCAAATTGGAATAAATACTTACATTCAAATCAAACAACTCAGCAGAAGGCCAACTGTAGTTCATGCTCATACCTTTGGAAACCTGAAGTCTCACAGGTGTTCTAATTTCTTTTTAGCTCCCTCTTTATTTTTCCTAATCCTGAAATTTAACTTAATTATGGCTTTTGAAAGGCTGATCTTATTTAACCATTTCTCACACACACAAACAAAGGAAAACAACAAGCAAACAATCAAACAACAACAACAAAAAAAAAACAGTTCTTATTTGGATTACAAGCATAGGGAAAAATGAGAGCAGTTCTTTGTTAGCATAGATTTTTTTTTCACACGGTAAACTGAACAACTAATTTACAACATAATATGTTTTGAATAATAAGTCTTATTGACAATTAAGGATTATTTACATGGCAATTCATCTTTATTTTTTCAGAAGTCTAACTCTTTTCTTTCCAAGGTTCACACTGGATAGAAAATATATATTTTTTTCTTTTTTTTTGAGATCTTCTTAGTAAAGGAAAGCAAATAACTGATGTATATGGTAAAACCTCACCCAAATAATAAATGAAGAAAGAAAGCGGGATACATTTATGACTGGGATAGGAAAGAAGTGTGGCATTTACATTAATTAATTCACATCAACTTATAACAGTTGGAAGAAAAATAGTGTTGTATTCTGAGGAGCATTATTTCATGTGAGACTGTGTGAGAGCGATGGCTGATTTTCTTAAAAGCTGGGAAACAAACAAGATTTTATAGGCAAATAGCTTCCACACTTGGAAAGAAACTATTTATAGGACATAAGAAGAGCTTTTCAGAAATGTGATTTTTGCCTTATCTCACTCAGACTGAAAATCTGTAGCTGTGGCAATGGAATATAGTGGAACAGATTCAAGTTTTTCAATTGTGGTTGTTACTTCTTTGATTAACAAGAACACCTGTAGAGTTAAATACACTAAACAACTAAGTGTAGGCCTACGACTCTGAAACTTGCCCCAAACTTGACCTAAGAAAAGCCATCACCTTAAATTTTTAGATCACATTCCAAGACCACCTTCATCACTAAGACTTTTCCAAAGGTGCAGAGTGAAGGGAATAAAGCAGAATTATAAGGCTACAGTCTTGCACTAAATTGAGAGCAGGAGCTCACCCATTATTTTCCTCAGAAACAGGAACTTATCATTTTTTCTGCTGTATGACTGACAATTAATTACTATTTTTTAAATATTTATGGTGTCATTTTAATTTTATATGAAGATTAGGCAGGGCTGTGACAAGTGCTCGGAAAAAGTTAATAGGTTAACTATGCAGAAAAATGCATGTGTATGTGTGTTTTATAGACATATTCATTTAGTCCAAATATAAATTAAATGTGTGGGTGTGTTGTGAGTTCAGAGATGATTTATTAACTGAACATTACTGTTCTGTCTTCTTGTTAGTTTACTTCTGTATATTTGTCTTTGGAAAAGTTTATTAAAGCATCTCAAATGCCAGAGAAGCTTATTTTTCCTCCAGAAGTCAGGAAATAGGAAACTTGTGAGGATTTCTTTCTTCTTTTGTATATGTATATTCCCCCTTCCAAATCCTTCTTCCTGAAGTTGTACCTACCTGAAGAGTGTAGTGAAAAATAATTGTGCATTCTCTTCTGTGCTTTTACATCAATATAATATCCTAATAATATATCCTATAATGTCCTATAATAACCTAACAATTTCAACATCAATGATTGGAAGAAGTAATTCAGTAAAAAAAAAAGTCTCTCAATTTACCATAATGTCTCAACACTTTCTTCTGAGCACTAATAGGTGCTACAAATTAATTCATATGGAATTAAAAAAAAACTGTACGTTTATGTGGCTTTTAGTTTAAACTGCAACTGCACTGTCCCATGGTCTGTGAAGATCTTGTTTAAATGACCTAATAGGAGTGAAAAACAAATACTCTAAATGAGAATATATTCAACTTACCCATATAAAACTGACAGTTTAAGAAATTAGGTGAAAAAGTTAGATTTTAAAGCCTTTCCTAAAGTATCCATAGTGTCAGTTTCTAGGGAAAGGCATAAGGAGCTATTTCCAATGAGTTTGTCAGAACCCATCTGAAGTAGCCTCATCCGTAATAATAGGTCTGAACTTGCTTTGAACATTCTATGGGAAGACATACCTATCACAACTTAACTCATGGCAACCAAGAGAATGCTGGAAAAGAGCTGGAAAAAGGTCTTCAGTTTTTGGAAGCTGACTGCTTTTCCAATGCTGAAAGTAGTCAGAAGCAGCCTGGAAGTTGTGTTTAATTAGAAAAACAGATACAGCAGTTCTGAGGGACAGCCATTTGTAGCTAAGATATTAAAGGAGGGGGGCAGCACCACAAATTTGTCCAAAGATGGAAAAGAAACAGGCAGAGGGCAAGATTCCATTTCTGACAACATGCAATCTTTAGAAGGTGTTAACTAAAACATGTTTCTTCCTGCTGAAGCAAACAGGCAGCCTGTATTGAGTCAGTTGTTTCCTCTGAGGACAGGTGGAAATTTAAGTCAAGTAGCAAGACAATTCTGTACTCATGAGGGCACAATTCATCATGAGATAAAAATTCTTTTTAAAGGCTTAGTTTGCCTTATTCAGAAGACCATTCCTCATATACTCCACTTAAATGTGTTAATATCTTCACACCACCTTCACATCACCTTCTCGGCATTCAGAAAACATTTGCCAAAGAAGGATTCCAAAATCCCTTTTTAATTTAATCATTTTCTCACTCTTACTGTTGTGTCTCTGTACTCTTGATGACCTCTCACCCCAGTTAGCATCACTTTGTAATTTCCCTTTTAAACAAAATGCTAATGAGCTGCCCTACTGCAGACGGTCCAGCAACACACACAAAAAAAACCCTCACACATTCATATTACCTCCTTGAGTTATTTATTTCACAACAGCTGAATGGGGAAACCCAGGAGAATTCAATTTATTTAAACGCATATCTGGTGTTATCACCAGCACTTCACCCTAAGGTCATAGAAAAATCCATTCTTCAATTGTGTTCTCTTGTAATTGTTGACCTATGTGTACTTTTACATCCACAACTGAGCTGACCATGACAAGTTACAACCTGCATTAAAAACAAAAACAAACACAAAACCTTCAGTACAGTTAAAGATGCATGACAAAGCTCTTTCTTTAAAGACAAAATCTGTATACATATAAAATACATATACATACTATCTATGTAAATTTTGAAATGTGGAAATTGCATGCACTAGGTCACCAAGCCAACTTGGTCTGGCCATAGAAGAGGATATGAACAAAACAGCCTCATTTAAATGACTTAAGCACAAGATAAAACAGGAAGGAAAACTTAATAAAACAGATCTGGACACAAATTCTGTCTTTTGTTTCAAGAGTGACTCCAAGTGCCAAAATGATTATTAATTAATGTATAATTATTTTCGATACACTTTGATTTTGGTAGTTCAATTAAGATTAACCTCCTCCCAAAATAACCATTGCTGCAGGCCTAGCAAGAAGCATAGTGTGTGTAATGAGGTTGAAAACAGAAAATGCAGGATGAGCTGAGGAAGGATACATCATAAGCTGGGTGGGAGTGTTGGTCTGCTGGAGGGTAAAAAGGCACTACAGAGGGACCTGGATAGACTGGATTGATGGGCCAAGATAAACTGTAAGAGTTTTAATAGGGCCAAGTGTCAAGTTCTGCATTTTGGTCACAACAACCCCAGGCAGACATTGAGATGCTGGAGCAGATCCAAAGAAGAGAAACAAGACTTGTGAAGAATTTGGAGAACATGCCCTTCGAGGAGCAACTGAAGGAACTAAGGCTGATTAGTCTGGGGAAAAGGAGGCTGAGGAGAGACTTTATTGCTCTCTTTAGATACCTGAAAGATGATTGCAGTGAGAGCAGTATTGGTCTCTTCTCACTGGTGACAGGTGTCAGGACAAGGGGAAATGGCCTTAAGTTGTGCCAGGGGAGGTTTAGGTGGGACATCAGGAAAAATTTCTTTACAGAAAGTGTTGTTTAGCACTGGAATAGGCTCATTAGGGAGGTTTTTGAGCCACCATCCCTGGATGTGCTTAAAATCCATTTGGATGTGGTGCTCAGGCATGATTTAGCAGAGAGTTGTTAGAGTTAGGTTAGTATGGGTAGGTCGTGGTTGGATTCAATGATCTTCAAAGTCTTCTCCAACCTGAGCAATTCTATGATTCTATGATTCTATGATTCTATGATTCTGTAAGGGAATAAAACTAAGTGTTTGTAATGAAAACGTCTTCAGACTGGAAATTAATAATACCTGAAAAGACCACTAAAGAAAAGAAAGAATAAAAAGGAGGAGATAGGAACAGTTCAAAACTATACCCACAAAGTCTGTTGGCAGACTAGTAAAGATTCAGTAGAACACAAGCTGTGGACAATTCTGTATGTTATAGGATTGAGAGAAATAAGATTATAGCGCAGGTATCTTTCACCTGGACCAGAATGAACACATTCTGCAGGATGTTAATAGTGCATTAGCAGTAAAAGGAACAATTATTTGAATAGGTAAAAATGCCCATTTTCTGAATGTCTCTTTTTGATGGTATCCCTTGCCCACTTGCTTGTACTACAAATTATGAATCATTAGCATTTTTAGACAGAGCTTTTTTTCCAAAACTATGTGCTACCTGTAGATGTGTTTCAACTCCCATTGAAATATATTTTAATCAGAATTGAAAACAAAGTTGGTGGGAGCCTTCCTCCCATTAGTTTTACAATGTGACTGTGATTCCTTAGAAAAACTGTGGTTTGGATGTTGTGTTCTTATCTGATATAAATGGAGTCATGCCATTCTGCCATGATTGATGGTGTGCCACAGCTGCTGAGTAAGATTGCCAGAATAGTGATTCTACATTAAAGGGAAATAAATAAATAAATAAATCAGAGGAATTGTGAATGTAGCTACTCTCTAGAGGCATAGTTCAGACATTTCTTTCTGACTATGTTTCGATGGGCAAGATCCACTTTTTCAAGTGTACATCCAATAGTGCAACTGAATTTCCTTCCTTTCTGAATCACAAGGATACATCTTGGAATTTTCTAGTTACATTTCCTTCAGATTACATGAAAAAATCTTGTGCCTGGAGAATAAAGATGATATTTTACTTGAAATAAAACTAAGAAAAAGCAAAATCTACCAGGACAAATATCACGAAGCTCTGTAATTGCTTTTCATATGATACCAGCATAAAGGTATGAGATAATTATAGATATTAACTCTGAAGCAAAGAGCATGGAAATTAGGTGCTGGAAATGCTCAGTAGTGCCAAGAACATGTGACAGGTAGGCAGATGAATTGTTGTGCTGCGGAAGAGTACTAGGTATGATGCTCTGATGCAACTTGTCTTCCATTAAATCTAATGGGAGTGCTCGATTAATGATGTCATATCACACTTACCAGAAAGACTTCTTAAGATACCAAGACCTTCTGTGGACTTAGCAATTCTCACACACAAATTAAAAAAGAAAAGAGCGTTGGTATTAAAAAATAAATAAAAATTGATGTTAGGGCATGTAGGATGTTGGATTACTGATGCAGTTCTGTTAAAGACAAGTGATAACTGATATATTTTAAAGATGACACAATGTTTAGACAAGAGCAACCAAAACAGAAGACTGGTACACACATCTCATAGTACTATGACTTATACCTAAATGATCTCGTGAAATACTGAGTTTCAAATCGACAGAAGAAGTTGATATAATGTAGGTTGAAATAGGCAATAGTTTACAGGTCTGGAGGTATGTAGAAGTTTTCTGGAAGTGCCAAATGTCTGAATGGAAATATTTGGTGAAGGATCAAAACAGTGTTATATGTAGGGCCTAAAAAGAACAGGTCTCAGTGCCTGGAACTTGAAAGACATGTCTTGGCGAAAGATGTATGTTTTAAAGTGCTGCAATAGAACATTGAACACATGGAAACTTCAACCAGAAATAAATAGTTCATCACCTAATGTAAAGTTTTAATAAATACAATATTTTAATATCAATCTCCTTCTGAGGAAAAATTACAGCCCCTCTTTCATATTTGTGCTTCAGATCAGTGAAAGTTTTTAAGAAACTTCTGTGTGACTGGCACATCATAAAGATTGAAAAGGAAGGTAACAACAGTCTTCTGAAAGTGATATGTGGTCTTTTAATCAGATTTTTAGTTATCTAGTACAATACTCAGTAACGCAGTGTCTTCAGGTCAGTGTAGTATCTACATTTCCAGATTTAAGAACCATGAAATGACCTCATGTCAGCTTCTTGAACAAGAAATGTTGTCATTCTTTATTATTCATATAGCATTCCCATTCTTTCCTAAATGGCGATTTAATGCTATCATACTAAGCTTAGATGAGATTCAACACACTTTCACTCCCTCTCCTCAACCATACTTCAGGAGAAAGTATGATGAAGAAAAAAAACACATAATTGACAGACCACTTGCTGATTAGCATCAGCAAAACAGACATAGGGAGATTAATAAAATTATTTCCCATTATTAACAAGCTGCTGCAAAGGAAACTACAAACATCTTCTACCTCTTGACCTCTCCCTGAACAGGGTGGGCAAGCAGGGAACGGATGTTTCAGTCAGCTCACAGTGTGTAGTCTCTGCCACTCACCCAAGGTCACCCTCTGTCCTTGTTTCATGTGCATCCCTCCTGTGGATGCTATCCTTCCCACACGAGTCCTGTGCAGGCTTCCCAGGGGCTGCAGTTCTCCCATCACCACTCCAGTACAATCATTGCATGTAGCACCCCTGCCTGTACACCCCCCAGTGCCAAAACCTTTGTTGTGTAAACCTAATGTCACTTGTGCTGCCACATCCTGCTTCCAAAACTTGTCTGCTTAAACCCAATACAATTATATTCCCACCTATTTGCATATGGCTACAGTTTTCAGAAAGTATTTATGTTTTCATCTTGGTTCTGTTCTACAAATATTCATTCAATGTGTGAAATACCCTAAAAGGATTTATCCTTGCACAAGAATCTGGGCATCAAGCCTGAAATATCTTCAGGGGCCACTCTTTCTCTCCCATTTCTCATATGCATTTTAGATTCTAAGTAGAACTCTAATTTGGAAGTGACTTTAGTATATATTTTACAAAGACTTTTACTACATCTTGTGCCAAGTGAAGCACCACATCCTGCCAACATTTAAGTGCATCCAGTCTGTTGCTGAAAGTTAAGTCTATCTCCCCAGGTGTTCACACTACTGCAGCTAAAGTATTGTCTGAATCTTTTTTTTTCTTTTGAACTATCTATAATTTTGCCAACTCCATTTCACTCTCACCTTCTCCTGAAAAGTGACCTCAGCTGAAAATCTCGACCTCTTTTATTTCATTTATCCCTGAAATGTACAAAGGCCATGTCTTTATTCACTGATGATAACTGGCAAAAGGATATGTGAAGGGAGCAGGGTAAATACTGTTTGCATCCTGCAAAGTGTCAAATTAAAAACAGCAACTTTATAAAAATTTTATTGTATGTATTTAAGCCAGTTTTACTGAGTCTTGCAAAAAAAGTCAGCAAGATGCTTTTACAGTTCCTTACGCCTACCACTTTGACCTTTGTTTCCATCAGTATTCTACTAAAATATATGTAAGTTAAACAAATACATACACAATTCAACCAGGTGTACTAACACAAACAATTTTGCTATTTTAATGTCAACAAAAAAAATAAAAGGAGAAATAAACCCAAGAGTAACATGGAAGAAGGGGAGAAAGGAATGGAAGATGGAAACAGAGAGAAGGAGAGCAAATTATATATCTCCTCTATGTGACTTGTTTTATAAAATTCTTATATATTAAACTTCAAATTCATTTAGACAGAAACCCCAATATGATGTTAAGTTTTTTATTTTTTATCTAGTCAATCATCAAATATTTATGTTCTCATATCCACATGTTTTTTGCAATAATAGTTCCTCAGTTTCCAGAAATTTCTCTCATGTCCAGGAATCCACTCAGCTACATTCTGGAAAAATTACACTTAGAAAATGTGAAGAGGATGAACAGGAACAGAATAACAGCAATACAAAAATCCATGGAGGTATGGAGCAGATCTTAAATTCTGTTTTTGGTTTACATAGTAGCTGTGCTTTAGAAGCTGCGCAATTCATTTACCAAATTCAGCCATAAAAACACTCAATTAATCTTACATAGATAATAATGAAGATGTAAATGAATCTGAAGAGCACTTTATTTGCAAAAATAAATGAAAAAAAATCTTTCTATTGAAATCTTTGAGAATTCATTGCCCAAATATTTATTGAATAGATAAAAATTGAGTTTTCAAAAGTAATGTGTATATCAGATGTGGTAAGTTATTCTCCATTCTCAGATGGATTTTCAGTTCTACCGGAGTAGCCACCTTTCTCACTGGCATAAAATTAGATTTTTGTTGTGTGGTTAAGCACAAACCCTTAGAAATGAAACCAAGAAACAGTAGCAGAGTACAGTCCAGGAATGGTCCCAGCCATTCCTACTAGTTTACATAATTAGATACTAAGGAAGATAAAAGCACAGAAGAGGTCATTAATACTTAACACAAGCTTAGGTCAGTAAAAAAATTATTAGATTAAGAACACAAGATGGCTGTCAAGTTGACACATATGCTTAAAAGATACACAAAGAACGTTAACGGCTTTTAGAGAAAGAAGGGAATGAAGGCAATGTCTCTTTTCCCAGGATAAATGCCATTTTTATTGCAGATGAGATCACAGGATTTTAAGAGTAGAGGAGCAAGTCATGATGTGACTGCAAAGCATAGTTAAAACATTTCCTCCATCAAAGTGGTTCAGAATATATGGACATTGGTGCTGGCTTTAAAAGTAAAAGAAATCTGTGATTGAATTGGTTCATGAAAAATAAATAGGACAGCCAAACATGATGTGTGCACTGTAAGTCTACACAAAACTCATTTCTTTTGGAATACAAACGTGCAACTACTCCAGATATGTGTATAGACTTGGAGAACTTATTGAGAGCAAGCCTGTGGAGAAAGATGTGGGGATTCTGGTGGATGTAACAGGAGCCAAGAGTGTGCTCTTGGAGCCCAGAAGGTCAATGGTATCCTTGGTTGCATCAAAAGAGGGGTGGCCAGAAGGGACAGGGAGGAGGTTTTGCCCCTCTATTCTGCCCTCTTCAGAGCCCATATGGGGGTGCGTCTGATCTGAGCCCCCATGAACATGTGGTCCTGGGAAAGGCCACATCAGGGTGTAGGAGGGCAGGAAAACATCTTCTTTGAAGAAAGGCTGAGGGACCTGGGCTTGTTTAGCTTGGATATGACTCCAGGGAGTTATCTTTGTGGCCTTTCAGTACTCAAAAGGAGCTTATAAACAAAAGAGAGACTGACTTTTAACATGATCTGATAGTGATGGGACAAGAAATATGGTTTAAAACTAAAAGAAGGGAGATGGTTAGATATCATGAAGAAGTTTTCTACTTAGAGGTTGGTAAGACACTACCTAATTATGGATGCCTCATCCATGGACGTGCTCAAGGTTGGTCTAGACGAGATCCTGGGTAGCCTGATCTGGTGGGTGGCAGCTTTGCCTTTGGTTCTCATTGGTCTAATCTCTTACCAATAGGCATTAACATTAGTCTCCCTATCTGTTCTACCATGATGGTAATGTGTGGGCTACCTCTCTGTGCTTATCTCAGCCAACAAGTTTCTTTATCATACTACTTTCTACCTTAATTTAGGGATTCCCTCCTTCAGGGGAGGAATGAGAAAGTGTTGTGATAGAGCTGATTTACCTGCCAATGCAAAACTGGCACAGAGATAAGTTTTCTTCATAAAATGCTATAATTTAAAACTTGAAAAAATAAAAATATTTTCAAGATACTGTATCATTATGACTACAGAAATCTGACTGTTTTTAACTGTGTAATTAACGGGTTGGTATGACTGCTTTTACAGAATCATAGAATCTGTAAACCACAGGAGTTGAAAGGGTCTTCTGGAGATCACCAAGTCTAATCCCCTGCTAATGCAGGCTCCCTACAGTAGGTTGCCCAGGAAAATGTAAACAAACACCCTCATGAGATATGAGTAGCTGATACAGAAAATGAAGTACAGATTACCACTAATTGATACTACATCCAAACCAGAACAGGCCAAAAATTGTCTCTCTCTGTATCAGAAAGTGTGAACAGTCCACAGGGGATGGGTTATTGTGGAGACAGTGAACGTGTACAATTTTTATTTTCCCAAATCTATCACCATTACAAAGGAGAACTTCTGAGAGTCAACGAGAGATATCTGTGACCTCACTAACCCTCACTGCAGAAATTCGGGTGAAGGTAGAGTCCAGCATGGACTCATGCCTGGACTCCAGCTGAGAATATCTATGAGACTAGCAGCTCTGAACAAGGCCTTCGTTTGGTTGTGCTATAGGGCTGCCAGCAGCAGTTTTTGGTGTCCATCTCAAAGCATAGACTTGAGCCCAAAAAACTGTTTAATATAAAATCCTTTCATTGAGGAAGTATCAACTATTAAACTGATGAGAACAGATTTTAGCCAAATTACCTGAAAGTAACTGAGAAAGTGAGCAAACCATCTCTTGAGTTTGAAGGATCTACCTTAGCATAAATTATTGGTCTATAGGAAAGTTTTCAGAAAAAGTCCATCTCCCCTGTGGACTGACACAATATGAAATCCCTGGTAGACTATATAGAGGCGAAACAGGCAGCATTTCTCAAAATAGCTTGAAATATACACAAGCACTGATCTCAGGACACAGCCAGAAATGGTGCATTCTAGAAATCTGCCCTGAGAAGTAAACCACAAGTGTAAAATTTAGGTGTAAAAGCTCTACTCTCAACTCAGGCCAGATTAGTAGTGGGACATCAGCTCAGAGGTAATGCAGGACTGTCTGAAGACTCAGGAGAGCAACTTGAAAGAACAGCATTGTCATAGCATCCTTGGTGGTCTGGCCTGGCTCCAGCTAAGAAGTAAAGTCCTCCACCAGTGAGGAAGCAGAGGTTTATCAACATAGCCAGGATAGCTGACCTAAACTAACCCAAGAGATATTCCATACCATAAGATGTAAAAGTCGGCAATCAAATCTGGAGAAAAGAGGGAGGATGTAGGGGAATGTCTGGTGGTGTTTCTTTCAAAGAAACAATTCTGCATGATGGTCTCTGCTTTCATGGAAGTGATGGAACATCTGCCTGCTGCTAGGATGGAGTGAATGAATTCTTTGATATTCTTTGCTTGTGCATACAGCCTTTGTTTTACCCAGTAAACAATCTTTATCTCAGCTCATGAGTTCTTACACTGTCTCCTTTCCAATTCTCTCTTCATCCCACCTAGGGAGAGTGAGTGAGCAGCTGCATGGTGCTGACTGGACTGCCTGACAGTGTTAAACCATATTAGCTTTTCTAAGGTTGACCATGCAAACAGGAAAAGGGGGAAGAAGGATGGATGGATTTCTCCCCCTTCTTGGAAGCAAGAAGACCCAAGCAAATCAGAACAACAAACCCTGAGGAGGAGGATGGGTTGGTGCCTCAGGGGTGAAGGTTAGGATTCTGGGGTCCACAGGACAGGCAGGATTGTTGAGCATGGAGAGACATCAGTGGGGCAGGGCTAGTCTAAAATTCACTCCTGGACTCAGCACAGGGGAAGGAGGCTGAGCAGGACTAGTAAGGCTATGCCAAAATGCTAAAAAGAGAAATAAATTTCATATGTCAAAATACAAAACACAAGTTATTTCTAAAATCCTTCCAAAGGAAAACAGGAGAATAAGGCAAAGACTATTACATAAAACTATAGAAAATGTGGGATACAGACAAATTTTGTTCAGAACGTGAGTTAGAAAAACTTTATCTGCTGTAAAAATATCATTAAGCACAAAGCATAACAAGGAATTTAAATCTATTTCAATATTAATTACACTAACTATGCATGTTATGTATAATATGTATTTCAAGAGCGTAGTTTAAATCTGCTTGGGAAGGGGCAGATGATTAGTTTTCTCATGATGGTATACCATAGTCACTTTCCTTTTACTGTCATTGCTGTGTTGGTGTTTAAACTATTTGAATTAAACATAGTGGTTTTTTTATTATTTATTTATTTATTTATTTATTTATTGTTATCAGAGTCTTAAGAAGCGTTATGTGCAAAAGAACTATAGTTTACTTGAGCAGTCATACTTCAGTCTTTTTGCTGATGTACATTAAATAAAACCAAAAAGTCACAACAAAATACTTTTTTACAGTATATCCAGGTCATTTTCCTATCATTTTTCCTTCCTGCACTGACTGGACCACATGCAAGCTTTATGTGCTGGACTGTTCAGAAGAACAGAAATGAAGAGTGCATTTGTTTTTTCTTTTCCTTTTTTAAGTTCTGTGACTCTTTGCTTTATAAAAGAGCGTTGCTTGTATTCAAGATTACAAGATCTATAAAGAACATAGCTTCCTGCATTTGATAACAAAATACAAGTGATATCTCTGAATTTTCAAAATTAAAATCCCTGTCTCAAGAAAAATAAAAATAGATCTATTGTAACTCCAGGCTCAATTTGGCTCCAAGAGAGTATTTTAATAACTGCCAGAATATGAAAATAAACTTTCAAAATTAATTGATAAAAGGAAAAACAGATGATGGTAAGATCTAACCTTTAAGCAGGTAAGTCAGAATAGAATTTTCAGAAAGTCAACAACAGAATTATTCCTGAAATTTCATATAAGAGTGAATATATATCGCTTCAGTTTTCATATTTTCCCATTTTTCTCTTATGGAGATACTACCCCTAACAATTTCAAGAGATCTCAGCATCTTTGTCAAGCACGTTCATAGAAGGCTACATTTATTCTAAGGAGTCATAACTGTCAGTTTCAGCAACAGCTTTTTAAGGGCTCTGAAAAACTCACTCATTTAAAACCCAAAAAGTTACAGAAAAATAGTTCCAAAATTACAAATGTGCAAAATAACTGGGAACCATGACGATTTGGTCTTCACTGTGTAAATGCATGTCAACGGTTTACGGGCAGGTTTGGCCCAGTTCCATGACGATTGGTGCAGAGGACCCGCAGACCCACACCCCTGGAAAGGGGAAGGGGGAAAGGGAAAAGAGAAAAGGGAGATGGGCCTAGGAACAAAACAGCAGCAACGATCTGAGGAGGAAAGCTGATTTACTAAATAAGATATTGGAAAGCAAAATAACACAATATAATACAATATAATTGGAATTTAAGCTAATAATTCAAATAAAATGAGCAAGAGAGAGTGTCCGATAAACCGAAGGCCTTACGCTAACGCTGAAGGCAGACGGCAGCGAGCACCCACTGCTGAGTCCATCCCAAAGGAAAGAGAGTGTCCCGTGACCACAGACAGTTTTTATCTTTCCCTCTGAGCGTAAACATGTAAAAATGCAAAGCATCGCACAGTCCTCTGGGGAATGCAGTTCTTCTCTTCTGAGACAGGTATACCTGGAACTGTTGATCCACAGAGCTGGAGCATTAACTCTTTAACTCTAAATGCACTACGTGATGTTATGATGTGGAATATCAATACCAAAAATCATAAAACCATGACAATGCAATATTACAATTTTTATATCAATGCTACAGAGTTCAGAACAGGAATTAGTCTTTTGCCCAGTGGTGAAGGATCATCCTGGATCAATGATGACCCCTTTTAGATCTCATTTCTATAGCTCAAGGGAGCAAGACAGACTAGTACTCTAGCCTTGTCTGAGTCCCTGCATCCAACCTACCAACAGGATTCACCAGTCCTGACATCTTCAGATATCACAACCAAATCAGTGGATACTGCTGTCAAATCCTACAGCAGCCAGCACCAAGGTGGCACAATCACGAAGGTGGAAGAATATTTTCTTACACTATGGAAATCTTGTGCACACTTATTACATGGAAGATTTGTATTTATTTCAAGCTGGGAAGTTTTAATGAGAGTTCACTAGCTTTTGCATCAAAACTGAAAAATAGGATATGGATGAACTTACATACTTTATGCCCAGTGTATTAGTCAGAATCACCTTTCTTCAAAAGCATACACTACACAGTGTCCTTTACCTAGAAAAGTTAAATTAACATTGTCATATTCGGCCTCTGGCCTATTTTCTGGCAGGATTACATTAATTATTCTTCTGTAAGTATAGAAAAAATCCATTAATTTGATAAAACTACAGCAGATATACAACAAAGTGAGGTTTTAATACATTATATAGAATGGAGGGAGTGCTATCAGAATGTCATTTATTACTCTCGAGGTATAAATAAGGTCTTCATTTCTAAATGTGAACAAAAATCAATAACTTGCTATATTACAAAGATTGTTATGAAGAACAACAGACTTCCTGCCATAAAGAGTTCTTAATTAGCTAAACAATTTCAGTACCATTAAATGCTTCTCACCCAGGAAGAAGACTCATTCTTTCTCTTGAGCAACCATCAAAGAGTCCATCTAGGGCAGCATTTACACTACAAAGTACATGTACTCTGCGTAATAACTTCACTGTGAGTTTACAGCATTCCTATTCCCTGTCCTTTCTTAGCATTTTCTAGTATCCTGTCAGAACCTGAGACTGTAGCCACTGGGCTTTATTTTTTTTCTCACCTTCACTACTTCAACATAATTCTACAGCATCACTTAGTTTGGAAAATACCTTAAAGATCATCAAGTCCAACCACAGCCTAACCATACTACCCTAACTCAAACAACCCTCCACTAAATCATGTCCCTGAGCACCACATCCAAATGTTTTTTAAACACAGCCAGTGATTAAAGCTCAGATCACTGAGGAGATAATTTAATTCATTTTCTTGGGCTTGGACAACATTTTGCTGCTTCAGGTCCTTTGGGTGTACTTTCTCTATCCTTGATTTCTGCTTTTGCTTCACTCAAGAATCAGAAGGCATGAAAATCACTTCTCCTTTAAACTAATCTTTTGAAATTGTTTGGAGAAACCATTTCAACTACTTGATTTGTCCAGTGTTTCAGAGCACTTTACCAGTCTTTAAAATACAATTAAAAGAACAGATATAAACTTTTATGGAGCTGGACTATTAGCTGAAGGGGTTATTCAAAATGTGGCAGCTTCAGTGCTCCAAATTCTGTGGGATCTATACAAGGTCCTGATAATATATAATTAGTAGGGAAAATGTGATTAAAAAAAAAAAAGTGGAAAGATTAAAACAAGTATGTTGAACTTGAGTCTTAAATAAATTCACAGATAAATCAAAGTCTGGGGATAATGATTAATGCAGGGCTAATGCTTGAACTGAATGAAGCTCAGTATCTCCAATTTAATACGAGTCATTCTGGCAAGTTAGCACTTTGCTTTGAAATGTTTGTGCTGCTTTGCCTGGAGAGCTTTCTCGCAGTCTTGAAAAATGGAACATGATGCTGTTTTCAGGGAATCTAAGAGTGAAAACCTGACCTTTTGTTAGGTCTGATGTCCATTTTAGAAAGTAATTCAAAGGATTGAGGATTGGATCCTGATAAAACTAATTTGGAGAGCTTATATTTGGCCTACATATAGAATATTCTGCAAGTACATGTAATGTATATTCTTTAATCATGCTTTCAAGGAAATCATGGAAGGAGAGAGCTACTTTTGTTTGTTTCGTTTTGTTGTTGTTGTTATAGGCATGGATCTAAATATAATGTCCAATATTAGAGAAATAAAATATCAGGAACACATTACAGTTTGAATATAATTCATATGCTTGAGATAAACAACAAATTGAGTATGAACACTGAAAAAGGACTGTATAGACCTAAAGTAAGCATGAAGTTTAATGAGCACTGTGAGCTTTGGCAAAAGAACATTCACGCTACCTTTTATGCCAGTGCAAAGTTTTCAGTGTCCATAAGGAAAACACAGCTGATGTTCTTCATGTGCTTATTTCAGTTCAGTTTGAACTGTAATTTGCAACTTGAAATGTTAGTAGCAATGGAATCTATTCCACTGAACTATGAGCTTCACAGATTTCCATTGTGATGTTTTCTGGTGAGAGGAGAAGTACATGTAGCAACTACATAATTACTGCAATGATCCTACAATCTGTTTTCTTTAGTATACTTCGTAAAAGGAAAAAAAAAAAGTCAATGAAACCGTAAGTACGAAAAAGAAAAGTAAAAAATAAAATCAAAAACCCTTCCAATGTCTATTCTTAATGCTTTTGCCTTAATTTCATTACTGAAACACAGGTCAAAATCAAGTGAAGATTGTGCAGTCTGACAGGTTATTATTGTAAATTAAGTCTTGATATGATGTGAAATAGGTTTTTCTACAAATAGAACAGAAGGGAAGGAAAGGGAAGGGAAGGGAAGGGAAGGGAAGGGAAGGGAAGGGAAGGGAAGGGAAGGGAAGGGAAGGGAAGGGAAGGGAAGGGAAGGGAAGGGAAGGGAAGGGAAGGGAAGGGAAGGGAAGGGAAGGGAAGGGAAGGGAAGGGAAGGGAAGGGAAGGGAAGGGAAGGGAAGGGAAGGGAAGGGAAGGGAAGGGAAGGGAAGGGAAGGGAAGGGAAGGGAAGGGAAGGGAAGGGAAGGGAAGGGAAGGGAAGGGAAGGGAAGGGAAGGGAAGGGAAGGGAAGGGAAGGGAAGGGAAGGGAAGGAAAGGGAAGGGGAGAAGTGGAAAACAATTTGATTATATGTTTTCAAGGCAAAAAACTTCCTAAAATCTAATCAGGTTTGCTCTGAAAGTAACGCCTCCTATTTTAGTATGTTGGCTTGAAACTCTACTGGTGATTTGCCAGTAGAGGTTGAACCTTCCCACCAGTATTCCACTATATTTTGTGCTGTGTCACAGGTAGCAGCAGGCAGATAGTCCAACAGAATGTAGTCTGACATGGAAGGTCATATGAAGCAAAGAGGTCAAATTGAATTTCTACATGCAGAAAAAATGTTGCATTTGTTGATGCTTGCTGAATGTTTGTGGAGCCCAAACTGTGGATGTGAGCACAATGCATTGGAAATGATGGTGGTGATGCTGGAATAACACAAAGTTTGTGGCAAGTGGGTCCCATGGGCTCTCACACAGGAACAGAAAGAACACAATATGAAAGTTTGCCAGAATCTTCTGAACCAATGTGAGGCTGAAGCTGATAGTTTTGAAGATAGGATTATTACTGGTGATGAGACGTGTTGTCATCATTATGAGCCAGTGTCAAAATGGCAGTACATGGACGGGAGATGTGGGAATTTCCTGTCAAATAAAAATTTCAAGACAGAAGTCTCAGTAGATAAAGTGATACACACTGTCTTTTGGGATAGAAATGGAGTTATCTTTCTGGATTTCCTGGAACCTGAGCTAAAATTCTAATTCCTGCATCACAGTGCTGACTAAGCCGAAGGGTCAAATTTCCAGAATTAGGCTAGAGAAAAATATAACCTAGGGAGGAATAATTGCACACATCAGTTCAGGTCAGGGGCTGACATGCAGGAAAGGAGCTTGGCAGCAAAGGACCTAGGTTGATCACAAGCCAGCAGTGTGCTCTTGTAACCAAGTAGGCTAGTGATATTCCTTGGTGCATTACAAAAGCGAGGTCAGAAGGCCGCCGGAGATGATCCTTTGCCTCTAGGCTGCCCTGGTGAGACCACACCTAGAGAGCTGTGTGCAGTTCTGGGCTCTTCAGATCATGAAAGGTAAGGAACTGCTGGAGGGAGTCCAGCAGAGGGTTACAAAGATAAATGGGGCCTGGTGCATCTCCCTGATGAGGAAAGGCTGAGAGAGCTGGGGCTGTTGATCCTGGAGAAGATAAAGAGGGAATCTTATCAATGCTTATAAATATCTGAATGGTGGAAATCAAGTAGAGGAAGCTCTTCTCAGTGGTGCCCAGTGACAAGACAAGGGGCAATGGGCACAAACTGGAACACAGAAGTGGTGCAATTAACACGCTATAGGGAAGAGACGCCATCATGAGGGACCTAGACAGTCTTGAGAGTTGATCTCATGACTACTTCATCCTGCACCTGAGTCGGGACAAACCCAAGCAAAAATACAGTCTGAGAGGAGAATGGCTTGAGAGCAGCCCTGAGAATTCAGAGGAATTCACTGATGAAAATTCAGTGTGACCTGACAATGTGCACTTGCAGCCCAGAAGGCCAACCATATCCTGGGTTGCATGAAGAGAAGTGTGATCAGCAGGCTGAGGAAGATGATTTTCCCTCTCTACTTTGCCATCATGTGTACCCAGTTGGAGTACCGTGTGTGGTGATAGGACAAGGAGAAATGACTACAAACTAATGAATAGGAAGTTCCAAATAAATGTGCACGGAAACTTCTTCACAGTGCAAGTGACAGAGTACTGGAACAAGCTCCCCAGAGATGTGGTGAAATCTCCTTCTCTGGCATTCAAGACCCACCTGGATGCCTACCTGAGCAACCTGGGCTAGGGAGCTGCATTGGCAGGGGGTTTGGACAGGATGATCTCTGGAGGTCCCTTCCAATCCCTACAATTCTGTGATTCTGTGATTCTGCCCACAACAAAAGAAGGATGCAGAGTTGTTGAAGCAAGTCGGGGAAGGGCCACAGAGATCATCAGAGGGCTGGAGCACCTCTGCTACAGCTGAGATAGTTGAGACTCTTCAGCTTGTAGTAGAGAAAGCTCTGGGGGGACATTATAGTGGCCTTCGAGTACCTGAAAGGGACCTAAAGGAGCACTGGGAAAGGACTTTTTATTAGGGCATGTAACAACAGGACAAGGGGAGATGGTTTAAAACCAGAAAAGGATAGATTTAAACTAGATATTAGGTAGAAATTCTTTCCTGTGAGACTGTGGAACAGGTTGCCCAGAGAGGTTGTGGATGTCCTCTCTGGAAGCATTCAAGGCCAGGCTGAATGGGGCTGTGACCAACCTGATCTAGTGGAGGTATTCCTGCCTATAGCAGGGGGTTTGGAATTAGGTGATCTTAATGGTTTCTTCCAACCCAAACCACTCCATAATTCAGTTACTCTATGCAGTTCTATCTGAACATGAGGGTGACAGAGTACCGGGACAGGCTTCCCTGAGAGGTTGTGAAGTCTCTTTCTCTGGAGATATTCATGACCCACTTGGATGCTGTCCTGTGCAACCTGCTGAAGGGAACCTTCTTTATCAGGAGGGTTGGGCTGGATGATCTCCCACTGTCCCTAAACTATAGGTTCAGGGATTCTGTGATTCTGTGTTTCTGTATTTTTGTGATAAGTATAATTGGACTGATATGGACCTTGCTGAAGTTAAGTATTCATGAGGCAGGTTTTATTGTTTTTAATTAGAGGCAAGTAAATAAATTGTAGGAGATAATTTATTTGGTCAGATTAGCCTCCTTTCTCTCACTGCTGTTATCTCTGAGTGCATTAGTTATTCAAAATTATTCACAAAATAATTTCAGAGAAAATTCTTTATCACACAATTTAAAGACCATTTGATCAGAATGTTAAATGCTGCAATTTAAATGTTTTCAACTGGACACATGATACAGTTATTTTTCTTCCTACATTTTAATCAGTTAAACAAGGTGTATTCATTAATTCTGAAATTACATTGATTTCATCATTTGTTTTAGATTGGATTTTTCTGATAGTGTGCCATAAATTGTAAGGAATTAAATGCAAGAGTCACCTAAGAACATTTATTTTAGTAATGTCTAATGGGAGATGCATGCAGCCTTATTCTACTGTTAATTAAAAAAAAATTGAATTAAAGAAAGACTGAATGAAAAATATGATTTAACATATATGTATATGGAAGAAAGCAGCCATATATTAAATACTCTTTATTTCCAATCAGAATGGAATGAGAAGATTTTATGTAAGTTATTTATTTTATTGTTGTTCGAATAACTATTTAGAAAAAAATCTAGAAATTGAAGTGATATTATTATCAATAGTTTAAACTCCAGAAGATCCTGAAAACAATTAGAATATCAAAGATAGTTGTGTCATGTAAGCTCTTGAAGCTGGCAGTGCTATCCCACCTCTGTGAAAGAGATTACAGTGTGGTGCGCTGTTGCCCTATCAAAATCGCTACGAAGATGCAGAAGCACAGAGGGGGCTTCTTCAAACAACCAGAAGCACCTTTTCCATCAAGGCTAATGGAGGGAGTAATACAGAACAGCAGAACACAGCATAGTATAGTCAAAACTGATTTAATTCAAGGAGAATAGGACTCAAAATGCTGGAACAAGTGGTTTTGAAATAACGTTGTTCTGTAGTATAATTGAAAGTTTGTAGCGATCAGATGAGGTTCCTGCTGACTGGAGAAAGACAAACATTGCACCCATCTTAAAAAATAAAAAAAAAAAAAAAAATAGAAGGGTCTGGAGAACTAGACTGGTTAGACTCACTTCAGCATATGGACAAATCATGGAATGAGTTCTCACAGATAAAAGCTTTTAGTATGTTGTGCTTTGCCTGATGACACCTACAGGGGACTCTAACGAGTGAACTGGAGAGGTTACAAGGCACACACTCACCTGGTTTACAGGTAATCCCAAACTAGGGGGAAACAGTTGATACATGCAAGAGTGCGGCCACTGTGCAGAGGAACTGGGAACATGAGGATTTGCTGGAAGCATGAAGAAGGTAAAAGGAGCTGGTGCTCCCTTTTGAAGGGCTTTAATTCACCCTGGGATAAAGCCCTGAACAACCTGGTCTGACCTCAAGGCTGAATCTGTGATTTTGGCACTGACAGCCCATAATAGCAACATCCTTTGATTCTGTTCCTGAATGAGCATAACAGATGAGTACAGGACACTTGCTTCTTTAAACAGAAGGTTGATCACTATTCATGTACTGAATTGTAGTTCTCTGCACTCTTAAATGAAACTCATCTCTGCAGCAACCATCTCCAGAAGATTCATCTCCCATGTGAATTTTCTTCTCGATGCTCATACTGGCAACCTGATTCCACACTATACTGGCCATCTGCACAATTTCATCTTCCAATTTACATACTTTTGTGGAGATAATTCCTGCAACTATGTGATAATCCCTTTTTAGTGGCTCCCTCTGTGTGAACTAATGCGATTTTATAATTTTGGGAAGATAAGTCTAAACAGTATCAACATCATAATATTTTATGACTAACAATATGAGTTTAATATAAAGTTTTTCTAGAGAAGCTTTGATAATACAGTATTTTATCCTGCTCTTAAAATTGTATAACTCTCCCATTTCAAGCTTTATCACATAATCACAGAAATGTAGGGGTTGGAAGGAACCTCTAGAGATCATCTAGTCCAAACCCCTGCCAAAGCAGCTCCCTAGACCAGGTTGCACAGGTAGACACCCAGGCGGTCTTAAACATATCCAGAGAAGGAGGCTCCACAACCTGTCTGGGGAACTTGTTCCAGTGCTCTGTCACCCTTACTGTGAAAAAATTCTAATGTATACTTGTGTGGAACTTCCTATGCATCAGTTGGTGGCTATTTCCCCTTGTCCTATCACCACACACTACCGAAAAGAGTCTGGCCTCATCCCATTGCTTCCTACTCTTTAGATACTTACAGTCATGGATCAGATTCCCCGAGTCTTCTTTTTTCAAGGCTGAACATACCCAGGTCTCTCAGCCTTTCTTCATAAGAGAGGTGTTCCAGGCGCTTTATCATATTTGTGGGCCTCTGCTGGACTCAAGGAGATCCCTGTCTTTCTTGTATGGGAGAGCCCAGAACTGGACACAATACTTCACATGAGGCCTGACTAGGGCAGAGTAGAGGTTCACAACCCACCTCACTGTCCACTTATCTATTCCACACTTCCTCAGCTTTGTTATAAGGATGCTGTGGGAGACAATAACAAATGCCTTGCTGAAATCAAGGTAGACTACATCCACTGCCCTCCCCTCATCCACCCAGCCAGTAATGACATCAGAGAAGGTCACCAGGTTGGTCGAGCATGACCTCCCCATGGTGAACCCATGCTGATTACTCCTGTTAACTTCCTTCACTTCCAGCTGCCTGTAGATGACATCCAGAACAAGCTGTTCCATGACCTTTCCAGGGACAGAGGTGAGGCTGACTGGCCTGTAGTTACTTGGATTCTCTTTCACACCTTTTCTGAAGATCAGAGTGACATTGGCTATCCTCTATTCTCCAGGCACCACTCTCATTCTCCAGGACCTCCCAAAGATGATAGAGAGCAGTTCAGCAATCACCTCTGCCAACTCCCTCAGTACACATGGTTCTATCCCATCGAGGCCCATGGATTTACATACACTGATGTGTAGATGCCCTCAGACCATCTCCTCCCTCACCAAAGTGCAGCCTGCCGTTCCCCAGGCCCTCTCACTTACCATCATGGTCCAGAAGTCCTGAGGGAGAGTTCTCACAGTGAAGACAGAAGCAAAGGACGTGTTCAACATTCTTCACCTTCTCTGCATCCTGTTACCAGAACACTCTCTTCATTTAGTAGGGGAGCCACATTATCCCTAGTTTTTCTTCTACTGTTTACAGACTTTAAAAGCATTTCTTATTATTCTTTATCTCTTTTGCTAGATCCAGTTTCAGGTTGGTTTCCTCATTGCATCCTTGCAGGCCCTGACAACATTCGTACATTATTCGCAAGTGGTCAGACCCTTTTCCAAATTTCCAAATGCTAGCTTCCACCTCACCAATAAATATGTAAGAACTAAACACAGCTACTGATCAACTCCTTATAATGACATCTGGAAATACCTGTTGCTTGGATATAACCCTGTTGTTAAAATTTTATGCCTGATGACTTCTTTGGCATTAGAGATAAATAACAAGGGTGCATTTAAATGATTCTTAGTTTGGAGGAAAAGGAATGTCAACAAGGAGTTCGAATTTGTACTGTTAAAATATGACTTACTTCTAGTTCATCTATCTATTTCCTTAATAAATGTTTCTGAAGATCTAAAATCACAGTCTGTGAATTACTGTCAACCATCTAAGCTTGTGTTGATTTGTAAAATTCAGCCTTGGTGAAGGAAGGTCTTTGTGGTTTCTGATTTATAATTTGTGTATTTTCCAAGGCACTGATATTCCTCAGTGACCAGTACTTGGTGATCACAGACAGTGTGATTTCTAAATATCTCTTCAGGAATGGCCAATTCCTGTCCTGACAGGGTTTCTACTCTGATATTTGAAGTGTTTCTTGCACATACAGAAGTATAGTCTGCAGTGTACTTCCATGTCTTATTTCAAGTATGAGCTTCCCTCGGTACTTTTCTTGTCATCAGTAGTTTCTCTTTAATGTCTGCATCAAACAGTTCACAATATGGGAAGAGAATGAAAGGGGAGACAGCTGCTGCTTTCTGCTCATATTCTGTGACAAAGCAGCTTATTTCTGCTGTATCCATAAACAGACCCTCAAAGCCAACTGCACAAACCCAATGTAAAGACTGTGTTTACCATCATCTGAGTAAAGCTTCTGAAGTGCTGTTGACTTCAGTGGGAGCCACAGCTGTCAAAAAAAGCTTCCCATTCCAGAGACATTTTTTATCAGGTTTAGTTCCATGCCTGAGTTTTCACCCCAGTTTGACTAAGCTTGTCTTGTCTGCAAAACTCTTCAAAACAAGATATTTACTTCTGAATGGCTGACTAACTGCCTTTTGGACTCATTATTTTATTCTTAATTTATGTTTGAGAGTAAAACTCATTTATAAATAATATTAAGAGTTCAAAATGACAATCTTTTTTACCCTTATCAACAACTCAGTGCTTGTGAGTGATTTCTCCAGTACTGATTATCAGCATGTGCCAATGAACATTAAATATTTTTGCACTGTTTAGATGCTTATTTTCCTTGTTTGAAACTGTCCTTTTCTTGTATTAACTTAAAATTTACCTTCTGGTCTTTTTTGTTTGTTTGTTTTTATTTTTTTTTCCTGAGTCTTGCCTTTGAAAACAGTGTAATGATGGATAGACAGGAACTCCAATCCAACCAATGCTTAGATTCTTTCAAAAACTGAGGGACTTCTTAGCTAAATCAGCTACAGTTGCAGTGCCTCCTAAGTTTTTGGATTCACAGCAGTATGCCTGGCTGCTAGCTGTGTCCTCCAGACAAGTTTCACTCCACTGTCCCTCAACAAGTTTGGCTGACATTATTTAAGGCTGGGAAAACAGTAACACTGATGATGTACAAATTGTACTCATTCACTTTCTGAAAGGATTCATGTAGAAAGAATAAAACCTAGTTCACAGAGATGGATGGGTGTTTGTTACCTGATTCTGGCATCATTAGCATGAAACCAAACCAAATCAATGCCACATCCCTGGAAAGGAAGACACAAAGTAAGATCATTCAAAGTGCTGTCATATCCTCTACCGCTAGAAGTTATGGAACTGATTCAATTCCATGGGCAGCAACTTGCTTGCCAGCAAGACTGGGTGTATTTTGTCCGCTATCCAGCTTCACCAAGTGCATGCATGGAGATCTAAGCTATTAACTCATCCAGATGAGAGAGAGCAAGCTTTTCTCCAGAGCACTGAGAGAAATACTCCACAGAGTGCGGAGCCAACAGGCTCTTTAAAAGGCATAGAGAATGCTCTAATATAAAGAATGTGTGAGGGAACAGCTGTGCTTCAATGCAATTGTCAATGAAGGTACATGAATTTATCTGTAAAACAGAAAATGTGTGGAAAAGCCAGCCAATAAGAGCATTTAAATCCAGACTAAGCTTATTTTCTCAATATTGGATTGTTGTAATTATATAAACTATCAACATTTTCTTATATCTTGATTCTTCAAATAAAAAAATACAATATAATATTAATTTTGATTCAAAGATATTTGTGTGGAAAATTGCTTTTGATTCTTTTTCACAATTCAGTGGATTGAAAAGACACTTAGCAGGGTTCTTCTTACCAGCATTAAAAAAAATTGCCTTAACAAAAACAAAATGCCTCAACAAAAAATGCCTAACAAAATAGTAGAGAGAGTAGTAAAATTAGCTGGGGAGGGAAACTTATCTGGTTTATTACTAAATAGTAATAAATTGGCACATACACCAAACAAAATATTAGGCATACAAATTCATCAATAATTTTTCCCAACATAGGTAAATAAAGTTGAAAACATTAATTCTCAAAAAATTGCATAGTATTTGCAAAGTCCTAATTATATTTAAATCAAAAGAAAAGATTTCCGAACTCTTGCCTTTGAACAGTATAAAAGATGGCTCCTTAAAAGTGCTATAGAAAGGATAGTAATACATCAAACTCTGCATATGCTTAACAATATGTTTAAAGATTTGTATCTGTTGCTAATTTGAAAAAGTTGTAAATGCTATCAATAAGATATTCAACTATGCAAGTGTACTAAGCCTCGTATAGCGCTAGACAAAAGCAAAATATGTCACTAAAACTACAGCTGAAGTAATGTTTAAGTTGGGAAACATCTCTTCTTGCTACAAATTCTGATAACTCAAAGGTGACATTTTCAAAGGAACGAATAAAAAGGCTTTGGGGATTTTCTGAGTTAAGACCATGGCATGTTAAAGATATTTGCTATTTCAGCTATATCACTTCAGGGGGTTTTCGATGATGAAATGAAGAATGAGAAATACCTCTTTGGCGCACAACTACCAAATTGTTGTCATGAAGCTTTCAATGTCGTTCATCCCAGAGCATATTAGCTTGCAAAACTATCTTTGTGATGGAAGTCTGTGTTTTACATGGCTCAGAACTTGGCTTTTAAATTCTAACTTTGGAAACACTTCAGTTTCAAGCATCCAAACAAGAAATAGTAAAAAATTTTTTGATCTCTTATGAATGTGATGAACAGACTAAATGGACTGCACTAAACATTGTCAACTTAGAGCTTGGGGATTTGACAGTACGGTATTTAAGTTCATAGGTTCATTAGGTTGGAAAGGACCTAGGATCATCTAGTCCAACCATCCTCCTATCACCATCCCTACCCAATGAACTACTAAATCAAATCCCTTAGCACCTCATCTAAACGCTTCCTGAACAGCGCTAGGGATGGTGCCTCAACCACCTCCCTAGGCAGGCCATTCCAATGCCTGACCACTCAGAGAAAAAATGTTTCCTCAGGTCTAATCTAAATCCTGAAGGTGAACTCCTTCAGACTACTTCTACTGCAACACCAGGGGTTTTTTCATGACTTTGCATGAAGATGTGCCCATGGGCCACAAAGCCAGGGACAGCCTGCTCCACCATGGGCCTATCCTGGCCTGAAGAAGATTGGGGCCATTGGGGCTGCTTCTCTCTCAAGGCTCTTCCATCTCTTCCAGCTGCTATTGTGTGGCAGTTTCCCCTTTTCATTGTCAATGTTCAGAGTTCCAAAGAGATTGTATAAATAATACCACACCTTCTGCACAAAGAGTCTTGTTAAGAATTTTTAGTTATGTATAATTCTGTCCCTGCTTGATGTCATTGTCATGTGTCGTTTACCACCAAAAATCAAAGTAGATTAAGTGCACTGCCAGACGGAACATGAGCGCTATTAGCTCTTTCTCCTGGAGTGGTTAGCCTGCCAAGAAGACCCTGCACCAACGTAAAATGCCACTGCAGTTAGCAATGCTCTGCATGTTTGCCAACAGAGTTTATTGCAGCCAAACTGTTAACAGTACGGATTGGTCAAAGAATAATATTCTTCTTAAGACTTGCCTCTCACTAGAGTTTACACATCTTAAATTTTAAGTAGAAACATACTGATTAGTAGGTTGATTCTGTTCTGTTTTCAATCCTGTTTGTGTTCTGCACAGAAGACCTTTTCACATATTAGATAACGTGTTATATTGCATGAAGTTCAGTAATCATCAAATTATATAGAGGAAGTACTTGATCTCTTCCATTTACTCGTGTCAGTGCAGTGCATGAAAAACTGTGAGTACACTCTCTGATGCTACCATGCATCCAGAAACTTTCTTAAAAAATAGCTTAAGGGCCAACCATGTATTAAATTAACTTTGAATTTCAAAAATTCAATTTTGTTGTGTTGTCTATAAGAATGAATATGTATATTATTTGTTCTTTTCAA
The DNA here is from genome assembly GCF_038088225.1 of Cyrtonyx montezumae. Taxonomy (NCBI): domain Eukaryota; kingdom Metazoa; phylum Chordata; class Aves; order Galliformes; family Odontophoridae; genus Cyrtonyx; species Cyrtonyx montezumae. The sequence continues at coordinate 5,980,208 of NW_027072033.1, forward strand.
ACACTGAAGAAATTACCAGGTTTTGTAAGTAGTGTCTGTGTTCAGCCACTAATGACTACAGAGTTGCTTATTCAAGCAAAGAACATTTACATGCAGACTGCAGGAATTGAACAAGACTTTGTTACTTCTCTGATTAAAGGAATTGATTTGACTGTAGGAAGACTGACTTTAATTAGCTGTGCAAATGCCATTAATTCCAATTAATCTTCTCACAGTGTCAAGGCCAGAATCCAGGGAGAAAATAAATTGCAGTAAATCAATATAACTCTTGTTTCTACCAGGAGCTGGTACTTACAGAAAGGAGAATAACTTTAACAGGTGTCTGCATTGAGAAGTATTTAAGCATGACAGTAATTCAGTGTACCAAATCTGTCAATGGTCCTGTATAGACTATACATATAACTTTTTGATTATTTTTCATCTGATAAATAATCTGGAAGTATTTTAATTAGCATTTTAGAGCAGTATTCCAGCAAGAAATTTTCTCAAAGCACCCACAAGTAATACCAGGTTTTATATTGCAGAGAAAGTTGAATTGAGATTTACAAGATAATTGGTTTTATTTACCAACCTCTGTTAAGTACTAACTGCACTAACATTTCATGGAGCAAATAAAGAAAACTGACCTGCCAACAGACTGAAGTATAACTTCACCACTTGCCTCTCTAAATGAAACCTCTTGAATTTCTTTTAGGACAGCTCATTAAAACCTGTGACCAAGCCACATTAACCCCTGCTGATAGTAGTAATGTACCAGATCTGTCACAGCTTCTCAGGTTTTGAGAGCCTCAAAACATCCCCATTTGAGATATTCTCATATCTCAAGAAGAGCACAAACTACAGCCAAACTGGGAACACCTCAGAGATATGTCACTGAAATGACCTGAAAAGAACAGTCTGTGGTGTCAGGTCAGCACACATCTTCCATATTTGAGACATACTGTGGCTGCCCTCTTGCAGCAGCCTCCTCCACAACAACTTTTTTGTATTTCATTGTAAAACTATGGTGAATTGAGAAAGGAGGCTACCAAACTCTAGAATAAGGTAAGAAAATAAGAACTTTAAAGAAATAAACCCATATGTCATCTTTGAAGAGGGACACGTGGATTTTTATTTTTATTTTTTAATGTTTATGAATGCCTAATGCTGGCAAAATTTCAGTGCAAGTAAACTGAGCTACAGAACATAGTTTCACAGTGTATTCTAATATAAGAATAATGTTCAATATATATTGCTCCTCAGCAATGGTACAATCATGCTGAAGTTTTCCACTCACGGTACTGGACAAATACCATTGTCATGGATTATGCATAGATCCATCACTTACAAAATGCCTCCAGCTACTGACTTTTCCAAATGTGATTATTTGTCTGCTCACGGAACACAGTGCATTGGAAGAAAACAGACCAAAAGTATATACAGGTGGCATCTCTCAAAAACTGGAAGACACAGAGAGCTTCCTCCCCAGGGATATACTACATGCACACAGAGTACTGGCAGCCCCCTCCCTGCCTGGTGTTCCTACTGCCTCTGAGGTCTGACAGGAGCTGGGCATTGGCCAGTAGCATCAGCCCTAGCTGCCAGCCAGCCAGTTGTCTCCTGCTTCTCTCTTTGCTCTGGCTGATAATGCCCGGAGGACTGGTAGGCAGATGTGTCCCAAAATGTCATTTCACAAGAACAGCTAAAGCCCAGTGTACACTGCTTGCCCTCAACAGAACAAAGTTCAAGGTCTAGGCAGGAAAGCCAGTGTGATATGAGAAGCTTCAGCAGGGATATGATAGCTATTTTCCAATCCTTTTGAGCTCTATGAGTTAGTAATGGATTGAATACGTACACAGAACCGAGCCCTTCAGTTATGAACTGCCACTCATATAAATCACTTGAGCAAGACACTTAAGAACAGACAGCTTGGATACTTCTTGAAATGTATACCAAAACATAAGTAAAACCATCTGCAACACAGCATGGGTCCATTAAAGCTACAATAAATAAATTTAATAAATATTACATTAAAAAGTTTCTTCCTCCAATAGCAAATATACCAGCTTCATCAGATAAGTACTTTTAGAAGTGCAATATTAGTTCCTGTCTAAGAAGGGCAAAATCAGAACTTCTGCAACAGAATTTACAATAGTTTCTTCGAAAGATTGTGTATTATACTTTGTTTTTCCTTAATAAAAATTCTCCTCAACTTCAAATTATTGCTCTATCTTGACCTCTTCCCTGTACATTTAGGCCTTCAGGAACCTATCCAGGTTCATCACTTCCACAAAGATTTCAACCCAGTCCCCAGCAGGATTTCTTTTTTGAAACTGTTCTACAGCTGAATATTTGTTGCTGATATATTTTCATGTCTGTCATCTTCTCTGAGGATATATCAGCAGGATACATAGTAGCAAAGCAAACATCTTCCTTGAAGGCTCAGTTCTTGACTTTACATGGGAAAACTCAACTAATCTCATTGTAGCAAAATGTATAGGTTTTAGAAATATTGATAAATGTAGGAAGTGAGCAGCTTTTCAGTGAGAGTAACAGATTCTTTTATTTTTAGTTGATAGATGATAGTATGTTGGTACATGTACAAAAAGTTGTAGAGGAGTTTTGCAAGCCATAAAGGATACACATGACATTGCTTAGAATGGTACAGGTGGTCCTCTGATGGGAATGGGAAGGCACTATCTCTGAATTTTTTTATAGGAAAAAAAAAGAATTAGAATCTGAATGTCAGGGATGTAATAAATCTGGGTAAGAATAATGGTCTTAAGATGTGGGGCAATGTTGCGTGCAAAGTTTACGGGAAACCATACTTAGTAACAGAAGCCAAGACGGCTGGATCTGATTTCAATGGAACTGGACATTATCTGAGGAACTGAATGTTATGGAAACCTAATCTAAGGAATTGGATGTTATAGAAACTACTAAACAATGTAAACCGTGTGGTTATTAATCACTATAACTTTTATGTAAGCTTCTTTTAACCAATCACGTAGCTAAAAGATTTTGTGCTGTAAACCTAATCTTAGCAACCGAATAACTATATAAGCAGATATGTAACCAACAATAAATCGAAGCTTGTTCACATTGAACATGTGTATGCTTCCCCACGTCACTCTGGGTTAACCTTGGACAAATGCTGCAAACCTAGTTTGCAACATCTGAATATTCTCCACACCATCTCTAGGGTTCATGATACATTATCTCTTTTCTCTGCACTTCTTGTCTGTGCATTACTAAGGTTGATTGAGTCACAGTTTCTGTGGTTTGTTATTACACCATTAGAAAATCCATCTTAATTTCAAACTGACCTTGCATTAATAGTGCGTGTATTTCTCTAGTTATATTTGACAATGCCTATTTCTGTCATGCATTCAAAGTTTTTTCTGATTTTAGAAAGGTAGTGCAGGACAGCAGCTACTGAAATAAATTTTTTTCAAGAAATGTATTGCTATTTCTCTTCAGATCCTTACAATGTCAGGTAGATTATACATCGTCTAGAGAACACTATAAATCACTCTGAGTCTAAAAGCAGTTCCAGTTAAGCTGAGGCCCTCAGAGCTTTGTAAGGGATTCAGAAAAAAAAAAAAAAAAAAATCCAAAGATATGGAAAAAAAAAGAGCATGATGGCAGGTATGTCATGTATTTTATGCAGTCTACACTTGTGTGGAAACCAATGCCTCTGCATGGATATTGATGTATGATGTTGATTAGTAAGAGCAGGCACTAAGCCCAGATTGCCCATGGCCCATAACACAGATGTAACTAAATTTTAAGATTAAAATATAAGCTTTTTATTTTTTTAATGCCATTCTGATGCTCATTGATTAGAGTGAGTATATAGACACCACAGTACCACGTATCACCAACTATACTCCATGCGAGTTTATATCATTACTATTATGTAGCTAATGATCATCAACAGAGTTACTGATATTTTTCTCAGAAAGAAAAGCTTATTTCTTTCTCCCTTTCCCTCAACATGTGGCTTATATACTAAAATATCAGTGTTTCATGCAATAATCTCTAATAAGTACAACATTAAGAACTAAGGAAAATAACAGTCATAGTTAAATGCAAATTAAAAAATACATTAAAAATACTGAGATTTTTTTTTGTTTGATCTGTGTGATGAATAACTGGCATGTATTCTACAAAGAAAGCTATTAACAAAGTATGGTCTTGTATCACACCTTAAAATTTTACTTAAAAGTACAGATGAGGGATGATTGGTGGCAGCAAAACTGATAGCTAAGGCATGGGAACACATGGCCACATTAAGGAAAAAAAATGTTTATTAGAAAGTACTTAATAAAATAGATTCTAATCAGATGGGACTGATGATGGGAAGCAGGTTGAGAAAGTGAGTTGGGAGTTAGAGGTCAGAGCACTGTCTTTGACTGCTAAAACGTCTGTAAATATTAAGCAAATCATTTGTGCTCACCTGAAAGGAGATGGGGTGAAAGAAATAATGATTAGAGCCTGGAAGAAAACAACAGAGTTTAACTTCTTCATGTGAGAAGAGAAGCAGATGTCTCACAGCCTGTAGAGATGCTGCATGGATGGGATGGTATTTTCAGAGAAAAGCCAGGAATATCAGCCTTTTGACACATGTACTTTAGGCAAAAAATATGCTAGTTTTAACTGAGAAATGTTTTCTAGATACACTGGAGAAAAATATGTTAATTGTTTCATGTGAAAGGATGCAATTCAAAGGACATGACTTATTAAGAGAGGTCTTCTTGAGCTCTGGCAGAAACAATTACTGACATTAATGGCCCGTTCTTGGGGCAATTGGGTGCTCTGTGGGATTAGTGCCTCCTAAAGTTCTTTCAATCTTGCTTTCTGTGTGTTTGTAATTATTACTATTGTTACCTATGTGAATGTCCACACATTTTAAACTTAAAGATATTAAGTTTTCAGGGATATCTTCTTACATTATGTCAGTAAGTCCCTTCTAAACTTTACAAAAGAGCACTTCCTTAAATTGATTTTTGTTTTTTACACATAACAACCTTGGAAAGTGCTGAAAGTACTTGTTTATTTTCTTACCTAGCACCCTGTATCCAGTATGATTTTGAAAGAACATGGCCAAGTGGCATGGTTTTATGATTTTTGTTATCAGTATTCCACATTCTATCATCAGGTAAGATCCTCATATTGCTGCTACTGTTTTGTTTTTTGGTCCTACTGTCTCCCTTTCCCCCTTCACCTTTCCCAGGGTGTGGGTCCGTGGGTCTCCTGCTCCATTAGTCGCAGAACTGGGCCAAACCAGCCCATAAACTATTGACACCAAGAAGGACAGTTAAGCCAAGGATTTTTGTTCTCTTTGTGATACCCTTATATGCTCAGATGGATCTAACACCATTTTAGCAATAGAGCATTCAATTCACCAGTCAAGTAATAACACAGATTATACTCAAACTTCATATAGATTATTATACATATAAATCTAATTTACATATATACTCTAGCTTTAGTGCTTGCTAAGATTTGGATGATATATCTTTGACCGTTATTTTTATTTTTTGCATGTAATATCATTCAGATTTTAGACAATGAAAATGATTTAACATTTCTGAATATCATACTGGTTTTGTTTGGAAATGAAGTGCTCTTTTCCAAAATTATTTAATGCTTTATTATGAGCTTACAGCACTACTTAAGCCACAGGAAACAAGAAAACCAATTTCTCACAGGAAAAATAATAATAATAATTAAAAACCCAGGTAGACAGCTGGCTTCAATTAATTTCTGCAGAGTGTGACTCCGGCTTTCTTGCTAAAGATTTTACATTGTATGTAGGCATGCATTTGAGGTGCAATTAGTACTCAGGTATGTTTGGATGCACACTGCTTATATACAATTTTTCTTTGTGGTTTGACAAAAAATTTAATGGCAGTTTTTATATATAAGTTATATTCAATAGGATGGAAGATAATTTACTATTATCTTCTACTTATGCATCAGCATAAATGTCTTATGTCTATCCTGAATGTCTAGTGTCAGATTTTCTTTTTTGTAACCACAAAGGAAGGAAAAATTGACAGTGTATTTCAGAAAATAAAAGCTTTTCTATAGTGTTTGCAAGTCACAAAGACAAATTAGTGTAGAGAAAAAATATGAATTTAAGAAATGGAAGGAAGGCCTTGGGCAACCTAAGGAGATTTCACATCAGCTGAAATAAAAATGTAACTTCTTGTTAGGTCTTCCTGTTTTGGTAGAGTTTGCTACAGGATTATCCTTTGAAGACCAACACCTTGAAAAGAAACAGCCAAATATACTGATAAATCTGTTGTCTTCGACCATGATGTTTTAAACAAGTGTGTAATAGAGGAAAGGATATCAGGAAAGTAAAATATTTGTAACGGAGAAAAAAAAAACCTACTGAGATCTATCTGTACATGAGTTAAAGGTTGCACCTGAGATCGTGAACATTTGAGAGATCGGTGAATACTAATATATCACAGTTGAACAAGAATTGAAGTAAAGTATAAGAAAAAGGAATAATTATCAGGAGACATTCATATTACTCTGAGAAATTAGCATGGTACCTGTGTTTTTTAAAGTTAGCATTAATGGGATGTCCTAAGTTATGTGATAACATCCTTTTTTTAAAGGAAATATATTAAGTACTGGTTTGTGCTGAAGTCTAAAGTACACATATTTACTGAAGAGAATGAAGGGAACCAATAGGCAGAAAACTGGAAATATACAAGATGCCATCACAGAGGTGAACATGTGTGAACAAACTTATAAATGGTCAAAGTTTGCCTAGTCATAAACACATTGTATATCTATCATTGTTTTCCTCAGATTGTGCTCTCAAAAGGAGTAAAAGCTTCTATGTGTGACACCACATCAGTTGTCATTCAGCTCATGATAAATATTTTGATTTCTGTTTAGTTACCAATGGTGCATGAAATAGTCTTGTCTATTAGCCGATAGTCAGTTATTGTAATGGAGTCAGGAGATCTGTGTTAGTGTGACTGCATTCAGAGGTGGTATTGAGAAGCTGCTGGACAGGCATCATATTAACATCACTGTCCCCATTAGATATTTCAGGTCAGCACAGTCAAAAGGGTGAAAAGTGATAGAGTGAAGGCCAACAAAAAACATCATTCACATGAAAAAAAATCATAAAAATGTTAAGCTCGCAAGGTACAGCCCTTACATCTGCAACCCGAAATTATCAAGAAGTAAATTAAAGCAAATAATAAATGGAGAGGGATTTTTCATAAGGATGTGTAGAGATAGGATGAGGAGAAATAAACTGGCATGGGGAAGATTTAGACTAGATATTAGGATGAAAAGTAATGCCTTCTATTTATTTCCATGGAAACTGCAAGAGATATAAGGAGCAAATAACACTATTTTACAAAGAACATTCTCAGCTACAAAACACTGTTTTCCAACATAGTCGCTACCACTACCTGTGCATTATCATCAGTGGTAAGCAGGAGCCTGCATGCCATGCTCATAACAGTCTGCATCAGCAGAAGAGACCCACTGTCACTACTGCTGAACTGCACCACTCACGCCTTCATTGTGCTCACATTAACTGGTGGTCTCCATAAATGTTCAACAATAGATGCAATTTTTCCTTCATGGAGGGACTCAGTTACATCTTTGCTTCATACACACTTCCATGCCAGACGCCATTCTGTCAGGCTACCCCTCCACTGCCATCACACAGCAATGAATTGGAATGGAATATTGGTGGGAAGGTCAATCTTTACTTTCATACATCAACATCTCTAATGTCATGGGCCAACATCATAAAATAGGAGATTTGACTTCTGTAGCAGCCCTTGTAGTTCAGAGTACTGGTAGGTGGTCAAAAAATGGTAGTCCTGGGTTTAACAGAAGTGACAGGCCCTACGTGCTCCAGTGACGCAAGACAGAACTAGCCATGGGGAGTTTGATCATGTCCTCTACTTCTGCATGTTTACTATTTAGATTAAAAGAAACAATATTCAAGTGTCTTAAAAGAGAAGTAGGACACTCCTTCTCATAGTGTTATAACAAAATAATATCTAAACATATCAATGTAATGTTAAAACAGATCCCAAGTAAAATAGCATCTCTGAAAAGAGGATTACCGAGAAGTTTCCAGACTACATTTTGGATCTGGAAAGCCCTGGTGTATGTTTTGTTTTGATTTATTATTTATTTGTTTGGTTAGCTGTTGGTTTTGCTGTTTTTAAGTACTTGGGAAGATGTTAAAAATTGTATATTTGTGGCAAAATGAGCTAATATCAAATAAAAATTTCATGCTGGATGTTTTAAGCATTTGGAAATGCATATTGGAAAGTAATACCTCAGGCAAAGCTTCCTATGCTTTTGTTATACATTCTTCATATCATCATTGTGTGATTCTCCAAAGAGAAAACTATTCTATTCCTGCAGCATTTGATGGAGTCTGATGTTAAAATGAACCATTATAAAAAACACATTAAACTGAAAAATTTTACTCATTTTTATAAAGAATAGGGAAAAAATGTTTGAAAATAGTTTCCCCTCAAAAAAATAATAATAAAAAAAAACCAAATAAACACAAAAACCTTATTGTTTTTCAGTCTTAGATTATTATAAAAACATTCAAAGCATACATATTTCACATATATTAAATCACAGAATCACATAATCGTAGAAGTTGACATGATCCTCTGGAGATAATCCAGTTCAACCCCTCTGCTAAAGCAGTTTCCCTACAGCAGGTTGCAGAGGAAAGCATTCAGAGTGTGCCAAGATGTTGAAGTTTGCTGGGAGGATTATTTCTGTGTTGTTTTTTTCTTTGCAATTGTTTTGCTTGATTGTAGCATTTGAGAGAACTCTGAGAGAATTAAACTGTAGATTTTGCTGTTTATGTAAAATAAACCCTTCTGTGCACAATAAATTAGGGAATGAGAGGGTATAATAAATGAAATTTCAAGGTGGTATATATCTGAGAGGTCACTGGTGGGCAGATTCTGTATTGTTTAAATTGCTTGGTCAATGTGGCCTTCTGGCATCATAAATATGTAAGGTGGAAAAGTAACTAAATAGCAAGGGACTGTAGAAGTCAAGTAATGCTTGCATTGGGAAAATCGGTATCACAGCTGTGTTTACCTCAATAATAAATTTCACGACCAGACAGGTATAAAATTTTTTTTCTGTAAAATATCTTAAATCTATCTTGCACTTTAAGTCTTCTCTGCTTCACCCTGTAACCTGCATTTCCATTTTGTTCCTTCATCCTCTTGAAATGAGGCAAATCCTTTGCAAGTATTTTAGACGACTATGGATAGTACTTGTAGTACTGTATACCAATATTAATATGTATTTCATTACTTTCATCTGAAGAAAAATAATTAATATGTGAGGCTGCAGACAATAAACAATTTTTCATCATTTACTCCTGTATTTTGTATATCTTATAAAGCAGAATTATTTGATATTGAAGGACCTTTTCATCTTCACTGAAATATACCTCCACTGTTGAAACTTCCTTCTCTGCAGGAAAGAGCATGTAAAATTATGAAACACCAATGCTCTTTTCTCTTTATTCCACAATTTTATTAAAAATAATATCATAACAGACAAGATAATTTCTTTGTGCAAAAGCTTTCATAGTACTATAATAATGATTTCTTAGAAATTTCATGAAGAAAACAGGAGAGAAGATCACATGCGCCTAAATATTTAGGCCATCTAAATTGGTCTCCAAATTAAAGGAAGGATAATTTACAAGAAGGTTGGAGGGAATTCACATAAGCCATTGCAGAAGTCATTAAATCTGTTATTTAATCTAATTCAGCTATGCATGCAGTACAAAATTAACTCATTCAAATTGGAGTTAACAGTAACAGGTACTTCCAATTATCTGACACAGTTTGCATTCATTTAGATGAATTTATTTTGTACTGTATGAAGCACAATAATACCTACTGCAAGCCATAAGGAGCCTGAGGCTGAACTGGCCTTCAAGTTCTCCCACCCTTCAAAATCCTCTCTTCCCCTGACTTATCAACTTGCTTTCTCATAGCCTAATATAAGAAGTGTGTAGGGTTTCCACAAAATCTATGGCCACAGACTCTTCACAATGAGAGTGACAGAGAACTGGCACAGGCTGCCCAGAAAGGTAGAGTCTCTGGAGTTGCTCAAGACCCATCTGGATACTTACCTGTGCAACCTGGTCTAGGGAGATGCTTTGGCAGAGAGGTTGGACTCAATGATCTCTAGACCTCTAGATCTTCCAACCCCTACAATTCTGTGATTCTGTGATTTACTTTGGTCCACACTTCCCTAGAAAAAGATCCATGTCTGACTTCTACAATCATCATCAGTCCTCTTGTCTTTTGTTGTAATCAGACCCAAAAAGATACACATATTTGTTTGCTGCTTTGGAGATGTAATAATTCACTTCTATAGATAATTTCCTCTTTGATTTTTTTTTCAATTTTATTTAATTAGTTATTTATTTTAATAATAACTCTTTTTAACAATAAGGATATAGAGATATCATGTGCTTCCACAGCACTAGCTCATTCTCTGTGAAAACAAGTAAAAGTTGATGTCTATAATTCAAGTGCATTTTTACAATGGAATTGCGGCAAAATTCTACATTAGAAGAAAGGACAATGAAGGATAATATTTGTCTCAAACTACTCTCAGGCCAAATGTAGAGAATTAAACAGAGTTTATTTTCTTTTCATATTGACTCCTGTTACTATTACCTGGTTGGAAGAAATGGTCACAGGAAAACAGTCAAAGGTGTTCATTGCTGAGTGAAATTAGAAATTTTCCAAATGGCAACAATGACTGCATCAGAAAGACAGAAAAGAAAGCTGAGAGAAATGGTCAAAAAATAAATTAAATAGAATGAAAAGAAAAGAAATGAAATGAAATAAAATAAAATAAAATTTAAAAGCAGTAAGAAAAGTAGATATATAAATAGATGATACTTCAGCTGTGCTTATATCCTCCTTTGTCACCAGTCACATTGCTGAATAATGTTTTGTGTCAAAACTCAGTAAAATGCCCTGCTTACTGAATGCTTCTAAGGAAAAAGACTTTTTTTCCGAGACCATCAGTAGGAGACCTTTCTTCAGTGATGGGATTTAGATTTCTTTCCAGAAGGCAAAAAGGGGAACAGATTTACTTGAATTGCTTTGTAACTTAGATTGGAAAATTTAAAGAAGAGAAAGAAAATATTTAACAAATATGTCTGCAAGCATGACAGCTTTATGTCCATGAAAATAGTCTGTCCATGACAGGCATTAAAATTTATATGCAGAAAATGTCCACAAAAGTCTGTTGACAAAATGTTTTCATAAATACAGGCTGTAACTGAGCCAGCAATGCACGTATTACAAATTTCAGACATCCTTTCACTATGTGTACTGAAAACTGGTCACTTCAGCGTTACTTTCCTATTCTACACTGTAGATCAATGTTCTGTGCTCCAAATCAAGGAATGAATATTTAAACAAATCTGATCACTGAGATAATGATGGGGAATGTCTGAGGCTGTGGGAATGATGGTAAGAAATATATACTATCTTTTCACTCTTTGTATTCTTTGTCACATTTTCACAAACATAAAACTAAACCTCTAACTTAGGGTCCTTTCTTACACTTCTTTTTTCCCAGTTTCCAGAGATTTTCAATGTCTGATAGAGGAAAAGTAATAAAGACAGAACAAGATATTGTGATGCCATTATATAGAAGCAATAAGAATCTCTAAAAAGATCATTCCTTCTCAACAGGGATTTATTAACATTGTACTTGTTAGACTGATTTGAGGCGGAAGAAGTGATATCAGCTGGAGAACACCTCATTAGCAGCATGAAGAACAACTGTTTCATGATGCTACCTACCTCCATCTCTCTAGCACAATGAAAATGTCAGTCATGTTGAAATTTTGCTGTGATAGCCTACTAAACTTTCTTAATTCTTAATATAAGTCATGATCAACTGCTTCTCCAAACATAAGACTGTCTTGCAAATATGTCACTTTTCTGTGTATCTGGTTAAACAAAGCCAAGAACAAACTGGGACAGCTCTGCAAATGTTTTGCCTATGATTTTCCTATCTTGTTCTATATTTTCTCTCTTGGACAAGAATCAAGGGACATATTTCTGAAGTTAGCCATAGACAACACAGAGAATACATTGCCTATCAAGCAGAAACAATTTTTGAATGATACTTTTATACTTCAGTAGCTCTCCCTCTACATTCATTTAAAAGTAGAGCCATCCTCAAGTGTGGTATTTCTTCCTGTAATCTTCCATCCTTCTCTTCCTTTTTATCCTAACAGTGCTCATGTGACTAAAATTACTGTTGGGGTTATAAATCTGTTTGCTGCAAGTTCAAGGCTGCTGAGTAGTGAAAGAGATTCCAGATTATACTAGGCTGAGTAAACTCTCTTCCACAAAGATAAAAAATAACTCTAGGTCATATGGCAATGCTTAAATTGGTTATGCATAACTTAAATGCAGTGATAGTAATATGTTTCAAAGCATACATGAGAATCAATGTACTCCAACACCACCAGGTGTCTGCTAGGTACACTATAAGCATTATAAACATTGAGAACTAGAAGCCGTTGTGCGGCAGGCAAACTAAGAACTACTTGCCATTATAGAAACATGGTGGGATCACTCCTATGACTGGAGTGCTTCAATGGATGACTACAAGTTTTTCAGAAAGGATAGGCAAGGAAGGAAGGGTGGTGTTAGAAGGGTGGTATTAACTCTCAATGTTAGAGGGCTCTGACGTTACTGAGCTTGTGACTAGAGGTGGTAGGTTGAATCCCTATGGGTAAAGATCAGAGGAAGAGAAGGCAATGTAGACATTGTGGTGAGGATCTGTTATAGGCTGCCTAACCATGATGAATAAACAGATGAGGAGTTCTACGAGCAGTTGGCAGAAGTTGCACAAACCTTGTCATGGGGCACTTCAGATTCCCTAACATATGCTGGGAATAGAACATAGCACAGAATAAACAGTCTAGGTTTCTAGAGTGTATGGAATATAACTTCCATCTGCAGATGGTGAGAGAGCCTACAAGAGGAGCAACCCTGCTAGACCTGCTTTTCACATACAGAGAAGGTTCCGTTCTTCACTGGATGAGGCTGGGAACATGACCACTGAGGATAAGGAAAAGGCTGAGGTTCTCAATGTCCTCTTTACCTCTGACAGTAAAAATTAGACAATTTATCCTCAGAGTACTCCTCTTTTCGTCCAGGAAGTCTCGGCTGGGGAGTAGAATGAACCCCGCCATGATACCGGAGGAAATAGTCAGAGATCTGCTACTCCAACTGAACTGCCACAAGTCCATGGAACCGGATGAAATTCACCTGAGAGTGCTGAGGGAACTGGCAGAAGTGATAGCAGAGCTGCTCTCCATCATCTATTAGCGCTCCTGGTTGAATGGTGAGATACCAGAAGACATAAGGCTCACCAATGTGAATCTCATCTACTAGAAGGGTTGTAAGGAGGATTTGGAGAATGACAGGCCTGTTAGCCTGACCTCAGTGCCAGGGAAGGTTATGAAGCAGACTGACTTGAGGGAGATCACATGGCATGTGCAGGACAGCTTGGGGATCAGGCCCAGTTAGCATGGGTTACTGAAGGGAAGGTCCTGCTTGACCAACTTGATCTCCTTCTACAATCTAATGACCCATCCGGTGGATGAGGGAATAGCTGTTGTTGTAGACTACCTAGACTTCAGCAATCCTTCGACAGTTTCCCACAGTATTCTCCTGCAGAAGCTGGCAGCCTGTGGCTTGGACACGGACACTCTGCTGGGTAAGAAACTCGCTGGAGGGCCGGGCTCATAGAGTGGTGGTGAATGGAGTTAAATCCAGCTGGCAAACAGTCACAAGTGATGTTCCTCAGGGGCCAGTACTGAGGCCTATCTTCTTTAATATCTTTATTGATGACCTGGACAAGCACATTGAGTGCACCCTCAGTAAGTTTGCAGATGGCACCAAACTGGCTAGAAGTGTCAGTCTGCTTTAGGGAAGTAAGGCCCTACAGAGGGAAAGACTGGATGACTGGGTTAAGGCCAATGGAGGGAAGCTCAACAAGACCAAGTGCCAAGTCCTGCACTTTGGCCACAACAACCCCAGGCAACACTACAAGCTTGAGGCAGTGGCTTGAAGACTGTATAGAGGAAACAGACCTGGGGTATTTGTCAATGCTCAGCTGAACATGAGCCAGCAGTGTGCCCAGGTGCCCAATCAGAAACAGTGTTGCCAGTGTGAACATCCCCCTGTGCTCAGCTCTGGTGAGGCCGCACCTCGAGTACTGTGTTTAGTTTTGAGCCCCACACTGCAAGAAAGAAATCGGGGCCCAGAATCATGTCCAGAGAAGGGCAATGAAGCTGGTGAGGGGTCTGGAGTACAGGCCTTATAAGAAACAGCTGAGGGAGCTGGGATTGTTCCGTCTGGAGAAGAGGAAGCACAGGGGAGACCGCATTGTTCTCTATAGCTACCTGAACGGAGGCTGTAGTGAGCTGGGGATTGGCATCTTCTCTCGTGTAACTGGTGATAGGATGAGAGGAAATGGCTACAAGTTGCACCAGGGGAAATTCAGACTGGAGGTTAGGAAATAATTCTTCTCTGAAGGAGTGGTCAGGCACTGGAATGGTCTGCCCAGGGAGGTGATCGAGTCATCGACCCTGGAGGTATTCAGTGAACATTTAGATGCTGTGCTGAGCAACTTGGTTTAGTGTAAACTATTGGTGATAGGTGGATGGTTGGACTGGATGATCTTGTAGGTCTTTTCCAACCTTGGTGATGCTATGATCTATGATTCTATCCTTTACTGAGCATGATGTCGAAATGGTGAAAGAAAGGGCACTGTATAATGTGGAAACCTCTAAAGACAATGTTGCAAGAGGGAGGCTCCTGCAAATATGCAGAAGAAAATGCAAGACATGCCTTAAAAGTAGCTTTCTAAGATGAAACAAGTTAGGAGGAATGAGTAATGTGAAAGGCAATAGATCTTGCTTTTGTGACTTTTCCAGGAAACCCTAGCTTTTTCTCAACCTTTTGACAGCAAAATAATGCAGAAGGCCAAAATCATCTTGGATGTTAAAATGCTGGTGTAATTAAGGCTCTGCTTTGAATTCAAAGCCCCCGAGATGAATTTCTAGTTACATGAGAACCTATTTATGCAATCTTGAACAAATCAATTAACCTAAAAACTGATATATTTAAAAAGTAATTTTTCTTCTTTTCTACTGTGAGAATGCAACCTTGCTGAAAAAAGATTGATACCCTTTCTTTTATATGATGGGATGTTCTGTGTAAACAGTCAGGATTTTGTGAGCTTCTAGAGTAAAACAAAATAACTACTTCCTTCTGAAGAGAATAATTTTCCATATTGTCTTTAGGTTTCTGACATTTTTGCTAACCAGACAATCCATACCCAAAATCCCTGTATATTCTAAGACTTGTGTCAATTTATATACTATTCCCCCTTTTAAATAAATATATATTTCATTTTTTCTACTGTGTAACTGATTGGATACTGTAAATATTTCAATCCTATATGAGGAAATAGACACAGAGGTGGAAAGTGTCAAAAAATACACCCAATTCCCTGTAGGGACTCAGAGACAGATTATCTGTACTGACTCCCAGCTTTCTATTTCAGGATTATGATATGCCTTACAATTGAATTGTGTCCTAATTATCCCTGTATGGATAAAACTTCCTTCATGCCTCTGAATATTCAATTTTTTTCATTATTAGGAAAAGACAGTTGACAGTGTATTCTTCTAAATAACACCTTCCTGCTATGATGGAAACAAACAATGCTGAAATAGAACCAACTCATAGCATCTCCTTAATTTGTAAGAGACAGATTTCTATAGAGCACTGCAAATGTCCCATCCAACATATTTCCTTTCCTACAGAATCTGCTTAAGATATTCCATCTGTTCTACCCTGTTCTTCAGCTCCCAAAATGTAAGTGACCACATGGAAGGACTGGTCTGGCATCTAGATTCTGTTAAAAAGGCTCTCTGTGGAATAAATAATTTCTAAGCAGAAGACAGGAAGGAGAGAAAAATGTAATGTAATTGCAAAATTCAAATACTTTTAAATGTATACAAAACAATAAAAAATAAAAAAATAGATATTCATTTCAGCGTAAATTAATTTAATGCTGCAGTATTAATGTTAGACAATTGGAAAACTTCCTCAGTCTCAGGCTAGACAAGTTCTTTGGAATTCTTAGAGACATTCTATAATATTCAGTGTTGAATCGTTTTAAAAACAGATCAAAGAGCCCTAGAAAAGAAATAAAATTTGCACAGATAGTCTTTCCTTCGGGCATAGCTTAAGTTACCATAACAAACAGACATGCTTTGGAGTTCCCCTAAAGCCCTACTGCTCTTTGATTCTGTCACTAAATGTGTGAAGCTATTTCTGTGTTAAAGTGTCCAAGTGTGGTGAAAGAATAATAATTATCAATCTAATAGTACATCAGCAACCTGGCAGGCACACAGGAATGATTAACATCAAGATAATTCAAGCTCCATTAGAAACTAATCAAAATCAAGCCATTTCAAAGTTATTTTAAGGTAAATTATCCAGGTTAATGACCTGCATAAAAAATCATATTTTAAAGTATTAACAGTACTTTAGGTGACATTTTTAAGCAATCTATTATGGCTCTTATTTTATTTCAGACTTATAAATCTGTAACAGTAACAGTCATTACTGTAACAGAGAAAACACTAATTATCTATCCTTGTATTATTGGATACTTTGAATAGATAATAATAGAATCATAGGATCATAGAATGGCTTGGGTTGGGAGGAATGGAAAAAATCATTGAGTTCCAACCCCCCTGCCACAGGTATGGCCACCACCCTCCAGATCAGGTTCTACACCATGGTCCATCCAGTCTGGTGTTGAATACCATCAGGGGCGGAGCATCCACAGCCTCTCTGGGCAGCCTGTTCCAGCATCTCACCACTCTCACTGTAAAGAACTTACCGCTGACATCCAACCAAACCTTCTCTCCTTGAGCTTGAAACTTTCATTCTTGTCTTATTACAGTCTATCCTTTTTCATGTCAATTCACCTCCTGTTTTCAATCCTCTTTTAAATACTGGAATGCTGCAAAAAGACCTCCTTGCAGATTTCTGCCGGCTGAACAAGCCCATCTCCCCCAGCCCATCTTCATAGGGGAGGTGATCCCGACCTTTGATCATGGAGATATTCAAGATCTGCCTGGACGCCTACCTGTGCGACCTGGTGTAGGGAACCTGCTTTGGCAGGGGGGTTGGACTCGATGATCTATTGAGGTTCCTTCCAACCCCTATGATTCTATGATTCTATGATCTTCATGGCCCTCCTTTGGACCCCCTGCAGCAGTTTCACATCTTACCTGTATTGGGGGACCCAGACCTGGATGCAGTATTCCAGATGGGGCCTCATGAGAGTAGAGATGGATAATCACCTCACCTGCCCTGCTAGACACTCCTTTTGTGATGAAGTCCAGGATACCATTGGCCTTCCAAGCTGCAAGAACACGCTGCTGGCTCATGTTAAGTTTTTCATCCACCAAGATCCTTCTCTGCAGGGCTGCTCTCAAGGAGTTCTTCTCTCATTCTGTACACAAATCAGGGATTACTCTGATGCAAGTGCAAAGCCTTGCACTTTGCTATGTTGAGCCTCGTTATTTTCACATAGGCCTACCTTTTTAGTTTGTCAAGGTCCCTCCCTTCCTTCTAACATGTTAACTACACCCCTCAGCTTGGTGTCATCAGCAAACTTGCTGAGGGTGTACTTGAGCCCATCACCAATGTCATTGATGAAGATGCTGAAGAGCACCAGTCCCAAGACACAACCCTGGGTGACACCACTCATCACCAGTTCCACATGGACATACTGCCATTCACCACAACCCTCCGTGTCCTTCCAACCAATTCTTTATCCACTGAATACTTCACTCCTCAAATCCATATCTTCAATTTAGAGATAAAACAATAGTGATAATGATTGAAAGTAACAAAAAGTACTATAACCAGTGTAGTATTCTCCTTAAATCAACACATACAATCCTGCCTGTAAGATACTGCCAGATTCTTCGAAGCAGAGTGAGAATCAAAATTGCAGTGACATGAAGCCAACCTAATAGTCATCCACAGCACACAGGAAACAGCACCTTCCATAGACCTGTCAGAACACTTTCTTGCTAGTGACTCTCAAGTTGGAGGAGCCCTTGTCTACTCTCACTGTAACATCTTTCAGTACCATAGAGAGAGTAACAAGAAAAGTTAATATAAGTTGATCATTTTCAGCTATTTTTCTCATTAAGTTTTTAGTTGTGTACCTGACCAAAACAGCTTATAAAATATATCTTTAGAAAAATTTGTTTGTTGTCAGTCTGCCTTCGCAAATAAAGAAACAATACTTTACAAAAACCTCTTAGGGATGAAGAAAAAACTTAAGAATGAGGAAAAAAGGAAAAAATATCATGTCTTTAAACAAATACTGATAAAAAGATATGTGGTGTGGTGTGGTGTTCTGTTCTGCTCTGTTCTGTTCCATTGTTTTGAAAAAGTCAGGCGAAAGACAACTCAGAGAAGTTACTAAGTAGTTTTACAACCACCAGGAGACTGATGGAGATACTTCAGTACCAGCAAATTGTTCTTGCAATTATATTCCAAGTAGAAAACATTAGAAATGCCTCTTACTTGCATTCAATATGATGCACATCAATACTCTGACTAAACGAGCACTAACCTGTGCAGATGAACTCCTGCTACAAACAACCATATCATACCATTCAAAGGGTAAAGGATTTTCACTTTTTGTATGCAGTTTTGAACTAGAAATAGAAAAGAGTAAGAGAAGGAGGGAGAGGAAGAGCAAAATGATTTAAACATCAGTGGCTACAGTGATCCGCAAAAAGCAAGAGGTAGCAGAGGTTCAGGCAGCACCTGAGTCTCCAGGTTTAAAGCAGCATCAATAATCCTCTGAGTGTGCAGATGAAAGGATATGAAGTTTTAAGTGAAAAGGTAGGCTAAGGAGTTGCAAAGGGAGGTCCCATAGCAGTACAAAGGCTAAGGCACCAAAAGCACTGTGTAACAAAGATGGATTCAGCAATCCCAGCAAAATGAACTTTCCACCACACACACTCACATACACACAAACGTGATGAAGACAGAAGTCACCTGAGATCAGCACTGGAAATGACACTATGGGACTTCTGAAAAAAAATATACAGAAAACTAAAAATAACAGGTGATATTAATTTTAAAAGAGCTTGACTCAAAAACAGCATCCAGTGGGAATATCTGTGATGTGTACACATGCTCAATGATGTAAGCTGTTTTCCCAAGCAGCAGTATCCCAGTGCACAACCAAACAGAAAAGACAGTAAGTCTGAAAAGAAAGTTAATTAGAGCAAAGTTGTCCATCATTTGAAATTAACCTTCTGTTCTTGGCCTGATCCATATCACTATAAATGTCTTCCTATTATTTAACAGAAGTTTGCATTCCAGTTGCACAGCTGCCAAAAGTGATGGCATTAAGTTTGATGTTTCTTAAAATAAGAGAAAAGAAAATTACCAGAAGCAAACTGCAAACTTTTCACTTGGGGAGTATTTCTATTTGAACATCTATCTCTTCCAAGAAGAAATAACAAGGGGTCTCTTTGGAGAAATTGGAATAGTAACCTTGTGAGAGTTACAACAGAGAGAAGGCTGCCATGGAGTTGGTATTTGAGTCTATAAATTGGGAATTGTCCAAGTAACACCAAAGAATATTCAGTTTTCCTTCTTGTAACATTCTGCACCCCTAGCCCTTCCATTTCCCCCCTTTTCCATTTCTGTAAGATTGAGTCCATTTCCATTATCTACTTTATTTTGGTGAAAACAACTAAATGAAGGTGATCTATAAATCTCAAAAACAAGTGAAATGATCTGTGGATTTAGCCCTTCATGAAATGTAGGAGGTTCTCTATGAAATTGTTCTAAACGCTTTTTATCTTTAAATTTATTCTGCTTCATTTTGCTTTAGAGCCATCTGCAGAAAAGTAAGATGGGA
The DNA here is from genome assembly GCF_038088225.1 of Cyrtonyx montezumae. Classification (NCBI taxonomy): domain Eukaryota; kingdom Metazoa; phylum Chordata; class Aves; order Galliformes; family Odontophoridae; genus Cyrtonyx; species Cyrtonyx montezumae. The sequence continues at coordinate 6,000,260 of NW_027072033.1, forward strand.
ATTTGAGATTTGAGAATAACTGAAATTCCATAAACCGTAAATAAAGAAATAAACTACTTACTTTCATTGACTTTTGGCTTTCTTTCATTAAAATGTCATTTATCTTATGGAGCAGAATTGCCAACTTATTTTAAATACACCCTCTTGTAGAACAAATGTCAGATTACTGAAAAAGGAAATAACTGATGCTCCTTGCTCCTCCTCCCCCTCCTTGACATAAACCCTTTCACATTAGTGGATCATCATCAATTACTCATATCTGTTGAAACTCCCTACATTCAGTTTTTTGCTGCTAAGTAATAACAGATAAAATATACAGGGCTACCTTTGAGTTCCAAGGCTTACTTGAAAGTGAAAATTCAAAAATTATTTTCAAAGGAAGCATTAAGATGCTTACTTTGTCCCAACAGAGCAGATGTTAAACCCAGACTCAGTATCTATTTCCTGTAAAATTATAGAAAAATGTGAAGTTTCACAAAAGTTAGAAATCAATAGTGCTATAACTATCTAAAAGCTTACTCAGTATAGCTATTTTTTTAACAATTGATTAATTTTCTTTTGTTAGTTCTGAAACTACCATAACAAACCTTTTGCCCAAGAAGAAACTGGTATTACGCACCAACCTTATGCCATGCTTACATAAACTCAGAAAATGAGCCATTGTATTTTTAGAGTGCGATCTAATGGAACTGTCAGCAGAGTCCTTGTCACTACCTCAGTCACAGTCTTATAAAATAGGAATATAGGTAAAACACAGAGTATGATTCTGCTACATATGATCATAATAATTCTCACACTCAAAAGTCCTGTAAATAGTGAGTAAGTGTTTACAAAATTCTGAGTGACCAAAGGAAGTGGAAGCATTCTCCTAGAGCTAAAACTCCTAGGAGACCAGCAGACCTATGGTAGATTAATGTTGAAGCAGACATTAATAAGCTTAGTTCAGCAGAGCGTACTGTTGACTTTTCACAGGTGGAAGTATTAGCTGTGAAAATGCAATGTGTCTTTTTGGATAAGGATACCCATTAAGTCAATCAGCAGACATATTTTAAAATTCTGAGTAAAGACCTGATAGAGCAGTAGAACTAAACAGCAGCTAATGAGCGAGCTAATCATGTAAAGAAGCAGGATTAAAAATGAGGTTGTGTTTTGAAGAAGGAATACGATCACAAAGCCCTTCTAAGAACATAGAGTAAAGAGCCTTTGCATATGTAATTCTTACCGCACCATAGCAACTGCAGGATTTCAGAAACATCAGATGTAACTGTGAGTTAAGTTATCCTACCTTTGTATTCCTCTGTCTGCCTCCAGAAGTTCAAGCGCTGTTGGAGCACAGCCAAGAAAATACAGGCTATGCCTACCTCAAGGTCATGCTTCCTTTGCAGCTATGTCAGTAGCAACTTTGTGAATCCCAGCAAAAACAGGAAGGCAGTGAGACAGAGACTATTATCAGTATTACAGCCTCCCAAGACTAAGTATGAGTTGAGTATGTATGAAGTCTTTCTAGACTGTCCCGTCCACAACTGTATCCCAGGACTGATGGGATTGTGCCCATTGCATTGATTTCCATGCCTTTCAGCTGCCACACAGATGAAGTGTAACATATTGAAATACAACCCATAGGCAGTATATGCGGTAAGCTGCACTCAGACCTGACTTTGTCGTCTTAGACCCTGACCATGCAAGCTGTGTAGATTTGGAAAAAAGGCCCAGTAATTTTTCTCCTTCCACTTAGGCAATAACAGGACCATACATGTAAGGGTACACAAAGAGACCCTCTCCCATTTCCAAGCCAGTCCCTTTTTCCCAGCTGAAGACAAAGTGTATCAGGTTTGCCTTGTATAACACAATGCATTATGCTCCTGTCACTTGGTAAAGAGGAAAAAGGGGCTAAATGCCTTTTCATTTGTACCAACATGTTCTCCCTGATATATGTAATCTATAAATGACTACAAAAATATCAGATTATTTGGAATTAGAAGAACTTGTCCATAGCTTGAAGAGCTATGGAATATTCTTCCATTTTCGTAATATCACAACTTCTAAGCATAATACACAGTGCTCAAGTTTTATATTAAAGATTATTTAACAAACAGGAGTATGAATAATATATGTCTTCCTCTGTATATGTGCTTTCATCACTTTCAAAAACAATAGAATTACTAAGTGAAGTCTGTCTCATTGATTCATAATTCCACTGAACCACTTATGACTTGTTTTTGGACTCTGCTTTAACTGGATATTAATGTACAGACCCGTCTTCTCCCAGTCCTCTCCTGAATGCTAACCTGCTTTTTTTGAAGATAGTACCATACATTAATTTTCTATTAAAATTGGTAACATAAAAAATCTCTTGTTCTCTCATAAACCAGAAGTTATATATATGCTCAAATGCAGATCATATCACCTTTGCCAAAGTTGCTTGTATCTCAGCAAATCAGGCACATTATGTTCTAATAATTTGATTGTATCTCATCTGACACCCAAGTCAGCCAAAGTTCACACTTGTAGCATAAAAAGTACTGATAAATTTATACTTATCCCATGGTAGAGGAGTGTGTACCAAGGGCACAAACTGTTTTGTAGAAAATTTATCTTCTGTTTGGTAACAAAAAAAGGAATTAACTTACTGCTGTGTTGAATGTGGCAGTCATACGTATGAATGATGGATGAAAATAAGTTTATTTTCTATTATTTTTCAAACTGATATAACTGAGAATTATATGTACAAAAGCCAAATCTAATTGCTGAATCAAATGACAACTGTTACTTACTCATAAAAAGACGTATGCATTTTCTCTCTTTTCCCCCTAACTCAGTGAACAGAATGGTTTTACTGATATAAGCACAAGGCCAGACTGACTTAAATAGGAAATGACAGAAGGATAAATGCTGCTGAATCTGTACAGCATTTGGCTCTTTAAATGAAGTCCTGGTCACATTTATGACAATGCTGGTCTTCGTCTGGTAATACTTAGAAACATAACTTCTCTGGTTGAACAATACTACCTAGAGGAATTCATTTGGTGATCTCTGGTTTGTTCACTTCCATATCAAGAGGTCATCTTTGTAAATAAATTATTTTCTAGCAACAAATATGACTGTGAGGAAGGTAACAACTGTGAAAATCACTGGAATAAATGGGCTGTCTCACAGCATCTGTATTTTTACAATATCTGAGGTGAGAGTCTGTTTCATAAATTACCATGCTGGAAGCTCACAGTCATCTTTTGTATGGATATACAAAGCCATGGACCTGTGAAAACAGTAAGAAAGAGGAAAAACAAGAACCTTGAGCTTCACTGATGAGATAGGTTACAATTGAAAAAAATACTAAATTGAGTAACTCCCTTCAAGGATTCCAATGGTTTATAAAAAATTGTATTCGTAATACACTGAAGCAGGAACTAAGTAGTATAACTTCAAGTTCACTGTTTTTCTTAAAGAAAACTTAATAGAGTGTTCTGGATAGCTTTTCTTGCTTAATTTATACATAAACAAGTGAAAAGTTATAGATGGAGAAAGAGATAATGCATAAATGAAAAGCTGAGGAGATTCAGACCTTGTTCTCACATTGTACAAGTATAGTTGTGGCACATATATATAGAAAACTGGGCTTTCACAAATATGAAATAAAGAAATACTCTAGATGAAGATGGCTTTATGCTCAAAGAATAAGTTTACAAACTTGCTTAAACAGAATTTTGTATTATTTCATTTTTTTCTTTTCTTTTTCCTTTTTCTTCAACAGTTAATCACCTACTTACTGTTTCATTGTCCTATATGTTCTTTTAGAAAGACAGTGAGATATCCAGATGGTGAGGCTTGGAAGTTTGCTTCATGAAAAAGGTCAACTCCAAGAGGCTCATTTGTTACAGAAACCAAAATGTCAGTGACAAAATTGTACAAGATGTGATATATCCATGTATAAAATACCATACCTCCAGAGAGTGCAAACAGGCCCAGCTCTACTGGAGTAAATAAATTTATATCAGTTACTATAATTTGCCTTATTTTCATTTAAGGTAGTAGAAAACAAAGCACTAGTTGTACTGAAAACAGAATTTTAGAGGAGACATATCTGCAAGAGGACATCCTAATCCTAATATGTTTGTCCTAGACTACAAGTGTGATCAATGTATTCCCCCAGCAGTACTCGCTTTCTCTACGCAGGAAAATTCACATTTTATAGGAAAATACTTTTTCATAACATAAAAGCATTTATGCTTCAGACTTGAATTCAGCCATGGAGAAACTAATTGTTCTTGTTATTACAAGGTTTGAGTGTGGATAAAGACAAGTATATTATTTAACTAGGTTTCTTCCTTGTGGTTACGCTTCATTAAGGTAAGTGACTAACCTTTTGTGGTTCAAAGAGTGAAATAAAAATGAACAGTGTACAACTGAAAAATGAAACATGCTATAGACTTCCATTTGTCCCTGATCGGTTTTCCATTTGCATGACAAGATTCTCTTTTGCTCACCACTGAACTGAAGTTGTTTAAGCTCCTGATCTTCAAGGACAGCTTCAATTAACTGATCCAAACCGACCAGGTGGTGATCATCTGCCAGATGTAAATATCCAGGGGCACACGAGACAGATTTTCTGCAATACACCAGAAGTTATCCCCAAGCTACACAGCCTTCTGATATCCTGTGGAGTGAAAGCTAAAATAAGATTCACGTTTGGAGAAAAACTGAGATCCATGAATACCTTATTTTGTAAAGACAGCCTTCAGCCTTAAAAAAAGTTATCATCTATGAGGTGATGATATGTTCTGTTGATTTGCAACCATGTTTCCACTAACAGATTCCTCCTAGTCTGAAGAGGAAAAAAGTGCAAAACAAAGAATGTCCTTTCCAATAAATTCTTTACTGTAATTGACCAGAAATTGTTTCAAGACTGCTGTTTTAAAGTTTTCTTCTTCTAGCAGACAAAGTAGAACTTCTTAAAACACACTGATATCAGAAAGACAAACTTTCAGAAGGGTTGGAGATAAAAACAGAAAGCCTGCAGGCAGAAGCTACTTTGCAGATATCTTTGACATACACATGGAGCTCACCAGGAATCTCAGGTGACACATTGAAAACTGCCCTGATCAGCAGGATTTTGAGCACTCCAAGGGGAGATGCAGGTTGTAGACAAGACCTCCTTCTCTCTTGTAACTCATTTCCAGAGTTATTGTCCAAACATTTGCTCATTAGTGCAGAAAGAAGGTCGACTCACAATACAGAATCTATACTGTTCAATTACAGTTGTTCTACCTCAGAATACAATTAACAGTTTCCTTTGTGAGAAAACAGGTTTGGATCAAGAAAGCATAGACTATATTGCCTCTGAGAGAAAGTAATTTCAGACAGAAAGTGCAAGTACTCAAGTTATGACACTGCTTCAGATCCCTTGCGAGAGAACAGATTTCTTTGCACCCCTGCAGAACTGCAGTGAACCAGTGAGTCTGTCACTGACAGGAAACGTACTCTGAAAGCATCCTCTTCACTGAGCTATTACCCTCCAGAGAGCTGCTCTGAGATAACTGGAATTTTTTAAAATGGGTATTCAAGACAGGTGTTTCCCTGGGGCATATTCCCTACCCTTTAAGAACCTTCAGAAATGTGCTGATGGATGCTTCTTGCTACTGAGAAGAAAGGAAAAAAAAAGGTAGAAATTATTTTTGAAAAAAAACAACCATTTTCTCACTAGTCTTATTATTCTCCATTAGTCTGAGAATTTCAGAGCCCCATACACATAAAAAAAGTAACACTCATAAGTAATAAAAATGAGATACTGTGTGTATTATTTTTCAAATCAGGTTGCTATAATGTAGAACATCTAGCATACCTTTAAAATTAAATATAAGTTAACTGCTTGCCATTGCATTTTTTAAACAGTAAAATCAAAGCAATTATTTTCACAATATTCTGCAACCATTAAAATTTTAACAGAACTGAATCTAAACAAAAGGAACACAAATGCAGTACAAGCCAGCAGAAATGGACAAAGAATAGAATGTCATGAGAAGCAGGTAACATTTTTTTTAATGATTTCACAGCTGCATTGTATATAGATCTGTCACATTCTGTGTTTGTTTTCCTAATAATAGGTACTAAAATTACCCCATCTCCATTATATTTAGAAGTAGTTGATGAGACAATCTCAGTAGGCAAAACTAAAGCTGGAATTTTTACAGCTTCTGAATCATCATGGTGTTGCTTCCCATGTCTGATCCCTAAAAGCATCATATTCTGCTATAGGATCCTGCTGATAAGGAAGAATATTTGTGCTAGATAAATACTTGCTAGTATCTATATTACCCAAAAAAGCAGGTGTCCTTCTGTTTCTAGGAAACATGAAATATCAAGTTCTGCCCTCTCTTTCGTCATTTTTCCATCAATAACAAGTGTCTTCCACAGGATTTCACCCGTTTAAAATGGACTGAAAGAAAAACGTGTCATGAATATAAAATTGTGAGATTTTTCACTTAATCTCTGCTGGTATTTAGTGAGTACTTCTAATGAAGAGCACTGATAATTCTAACCACATTACCCTCATTATCAGCACTACACATTCAGCTTGCAAAAATGCATCCTTTCCCTCCAGCACAACTACCTCCTTAGTGCCTGTGAGGAAAAAAGCTAAAAGATTTGTGCTGGAAGACATCACCATTTTCTGTTAGGAAATGGCCACTGCTATGTATTTCTTTACTAATATTGGGCTGCAGCCAGATTCCTCCAGTGGCCAGGATGGTTTACTAGGATGAGATGTGACTTGAGCCAGGTCTATTGTGTGCAGCAGAGCATGGCAAAGAGTATTTGAGCTAAGACAGAGATGTCTGGTGTGCTTCTGAGGCGCAGTAGTGAAAGCAACACTGGCCTTGGCCACCCAACGTAAAATGCAGCATTAGCATCAGGCTGTTACTGACATTAATTAGCTCATTGGTAATTAGCTCCATGGTAGCAATTCTTTCTGTCTGGGAGGCAGGAGTAGGGGAAGATAGTTAATAGTGTGTACCACTATTACCCATATGCTTGTATGGCACAAGGACAGTCTCAAGCAGCTCATGTATGGTAACAGGAAGATTATGTAAAAAGCATTTCTGAAATTATTAGAGTAGCCTAAGAATCATGAGCACTGATCTTGACAGATACACACATATGAATGCATCATGAGCTGAAATGCTTCAAGTACACCCAGAAGAGCTAGTGTCTTGGTGAGGATAATGCATTAAAGATCTTATAGCAGAATCATTATATACTCATCTGTAACTGCTTGTCCATAATACTTATCCTGTTCACTACATGCTCTGCATGCATCACTGTCTGACACAGTGAGTGGGAGGCAAGAGTAAAGGATGGTGTTTCTCAGTCATCACATGCCATGGTTTGTTGGCAATGAATTGCAGCAGAAAGACAGTTTTATTATAGAAAACTATATATCATAGTTACAGCCTCTAAAGCTGTCCAGAGATGTGCTTCTTCACCAGGTGTCATCTCTGCATATCAAACTTTAAAGAGGGTATGAATTACTACTGGGGGGCAATTAATCTACTGACTGGTTACAATTTTTCTGGAGATTAATCTGTTGCTGCTATTGACACCAGCTTGAGTCACTACTAGGTGGAGCATTGATACCCCTCTTCATATCACTCCCAGCAATCTCTGCTCGTGTTACTGGCTGAAGTGACAGTGTCACTGGCTCTCATTGGCTCTGTGTGATTGCTGCATTAGACCTTACACTATCTCAACCCACTTTAATTCATATTGTTTTCCTCCAGAAGCCCGAAATGGACCAATATCATAGTCTTGCAGAGCAGTTAAATTGTCCTTGTACCAGGACACAAGGCAGCAACTAATTCATAATTGCTATAGGTATCTTCTGAGCTACAACTAATCATTTGAGCCCAATTCTGTACTATTTATGAAAGGAGCATTTTCTTCTCTGTTGGCCTTGGAGTACAGTGGAGCTACTGATAACATTAGAAGGTCTGAGATCATGCTAATGGGTTTAAAGGAGCAGAAAGCTATGATAAGAAAACTAAAAGAATTGAAGGCTTTAGTTTCACATGTATAAGAATTCTTGTTACACTCTGTCACTCCACTCCACTGATAGCTTGTGCCATCCTTGTCTCCACGGCCTTGCAAAGGGTTACTGTATCATAGCCTCACAGCAGCTCTAAACTAGAAAGAAAATTAATTTCTTTAATGATTTTTTTTATTTTAGAGAACTGAAACTGCTTTTAATCTTAGGAAGCTTTCCTCAAATGGCTCATAAAATGTCACATGAATATACTACATGCACAACACCTTGAGCAAAATAAAAGCAGTGATAATTCAAATATAACTGTTTTAAACAAATTCTTGGAAATGTCTGTGATGTGTTTTAATCCTTATTCCTGGCTTTGCTACACTGTGAAAAGTAGAAGGGCTACAGTGCTGTAAAAGGTGTTGAAATTACAGTATGTGAATACTGATAAGAGAAATATTTCTAAGCTCAATAATGTTTGTAATACAGATTTGCAGAGCTGAAAAAGAGCAGAACCTTCAGAAAATAATGTGAAAAGTGCACAAATGCTGGAAAATTCATTAAAACTTATGAGTCTCACCAGTTATCTTCTAAGAATGCCCTGAAGTGATTTATCTGTCATTGAAAAATATACATATGAGTACTTGGATAGATTGCCAGTACTAATTATCACCAGCACAGGTCTGCAGTCAAAAGCATACCAAAGCCTGCTAATGTGTTTCACAGACATGAATGATTTGATTCACTGACCATCAGACAAAGCTGAGAATATGAAGTTCAAAGAAAACATCATCCTATGAATCCTCATGGGCTCTTGCTCAAGTTCCTATTTATTTAATCCAGTATAGAGGCAGGTCACTTTATTTTCTTTGATCAATGCATTTGCTGAACAGCAGAATTTCAGAGAAACTCACTGGCTCTTTGAAACAGTTCAATTTGTTAGGATTCTGGCCAGGAAATAAAAGACAGAATGGGAAGGGGATGCAGTACGTCTGAACAATTTCTGTGTGAATCAAGTGTTTTCATGCTACTGAGGAAATTTATTTGGGGGAAAAATGGGGAAAAATATGAAATATTGCTAGAAAATACAGTGCATTTGAGAGATAACTACTTCAGACACTGCTCTATAGCAGAATCTATGAGATCCCTGAAATCTAGTCTTGTAGAACATACATATTCCAAATTCTTTCATTGCACAGTGACATTTTAAGTAACATGGATCTATAAAAACACTCTAATTGCTATTAATTTTGCCCACGCCATATGTTTCCTTGTTTAAAATTCATGATTTTTTTTTTTTTTTACATATTCCATTTTTTTACTTTTGCAAAAGAAACAGGCTGAGGTTATAAAGTCTGTCATTATTTCTAAAAGAATTACTGAACATCATAGAATTCTAGAACAGGTTTATTTGGAAGGGGCCTTAAAGCCTACCCACTTCAAACCTTCTGCCACCTACTGGCTCAGACTGCCCAGCACCCCATCCAGCCTGGCCTTGAGTGCCTTCAGGGATGAGACACCCACAGCCTCTCTGGGCAGCCTGTGACACGGTCTCTCCACTCTCTGAATAATTTCCCCATTTTCCTATCACTATTAGACTGTGAAAATTGGTCTCCCTTCTGTTTATGCATTCCTATTAAGTACTGGAAGGCCACAGTGATGTCTCCCCAAAGCTTTCTCTTCTCCAAGCTGAACAAGGCCAGCTTTCTTCATACGAGGGGTCCTCCAGCCTCACGATTGTCCTTTGGACCCTCACCAACAGCTCCACATCTTTCTTGTGCTGGAGACCCCAGGCCTAGATCCAGTACTGCAGATAGATCCTCTAGAGAACAGAGCAGATGGCAGCAATCACCTCCCTCACCCTGCTGCCACCCCACTTCTAATGCATTAGTTTTGTCTTCTCCAGTTTCATATCTGCTGAATTCTGCACAAGGTTCTGTGTTAATTTATAGGAAAAATAGTCCCACATCTGTATCAATAGTTGAAGCACCTTTCTTGTATCCTACTGTTGTATGAGCCACTGTAAATATATTGCTCTGCACTCAGCACTGATGTGTTAAATAGAAGTTTGTATTGTTGACTTTCTAGTGGGAATACCTAAATGCCACTTGTATGTGTGAAGTCTGAGTGTGAAGTCTTGTATATGGGAAGTGCTGAGTCATGGCCTGAACCACTGAATGAGCATCTGAAGAAAAGACCCAAACCGCACTAGGAGCACAGGTGAAGGCAATTCACCCATGTGACCAGACTTTCATTTAAGGACTGACTGCCACCTAAAAAAGGTTCTCTTGTTGGAGATCCCTCCTTTCTGGGGTCCCTTCCCTGCAAGTCTAGATGGGTGAGCATTCATTTTCCTTATTTTTGTAATACCTCCTTGTTCGCACTGGTCTCTTTGCCTTTACAACCTTTTCACCACCAAAAATCCTGCTAGGCACCACCAAACAGTTCTATGATTTTTACATAGGCATTTTGTTTGAAGAAAATTATGGTAAAACGTAAAGACTAGTCATCAAGTTCAGGAAACATGTTGATGAATTACTTCAGAATCACTGAGACTCAAACAAATTTACAGATTTATCAATTATACTGGACTTTAGGTACAAAACATGAAGTATAATCTTCTGCTTGACAGACTGCTTTCATACAGTACATTAAAGGTATCCAAGTTTCCTCCCATAAGTTTTCATAGCTGCAATAATGATTGCACCTGTCTGTATTTCTTATCCACAACAACTGTTAAATTTTTATTCAGTTTCAAGAGATCCAATAGAGATTGAAGTTTCAAATGTATGAAATTTCTACATATTCAGCTGTGCTAAAGAAGGTCCTAATTTGTACATTTAACAAGTATGCTTTGAACACCTGTAGCTTCTGTTAACATGTTGGTTGATCAATTAGTTTGATTACCCTAAATCATTTATCTCATTTCTTATTCACCCAATGAAAGAAGAAAGGGGGAAATTAGAAAAGATTTAGACACTCTTCAGGGAAAATGGTATTTTGAGGTCTGGAAGCACAGGAGTTCTGTTCTGAAAATGTAATAGAAGAAAGAAGTAATGCAGATCTGTAACATATCAGACTTCATGAGCTCTGATATTCATGGAAGAATTTGGTCTTCTTTTTAATCACAAGTTAAGAAGTAGTAATATCGTCATATGTGTGTTGCTTCCTTTTTAAGAGTAGCTAGTCAGTTTCTTTAAAGAGAAATATTTTTGTCTGTCTTACCAGTGGTATGTATTACAAATGACCTATAATCTTAAAAAGTTTAGATATTCACAACTAGAAAAATGTATTTTATTGATAGCTCCATAGAAAATATACTTCCATTTATCCATGGCTTGTACATATTCTTCAATGTTTATCTTGAGTATAAAAATGATGGATCTTTTTCTATGTAACTACTGTAAATATGTAAACACCTATTTATGAATATCATGCACAAATATTAATCATTTGAATTTATTCTGCAAAAGATATTTCTCATAATAAAAGTAGTTACTGTAAAAGTGTTACAATTCATATTTTTTGTTATGATAGGCACAAAACAGCTACATGTTAGTGTGTGCCAATTTACCTCACATTCCTAAGCTACTTTAGTGATGTCCTCCTCCTTCCCAGAACAAACCTATTCTGAAAGACCATGATGCCAGAACAACTTGTACTCTGTAAGTTCTTGACAAGAATGGGTTTGTGCTTAATTCTCCTGTTCCTTATTCACACCTCTTAACTGCTTAGAGTTGTTTCTGTCAGGAAATCAATATTGTATACAGTTCATTATGCATTAGTTATAATGTGGTTTAGTCATTCTTGTACATCTAGCACTTGCTAGCATAGAAGTAATATATATTGAGAGATTTGATTCCCATGCTTTGGGCAATAAGATTGTTACTGAATGACCTACAGTTCTGCTACCTACACAATTCAGTGTTATCAAAAACAGTAAGAAAAACAGCTTATAAGTCAGTTGCTGTGGAAGTAATGCCTTCTATTTATTTCCATGGAAACTACAGCAGATATGAAGAGTACAATAGTGTTGTTTAATAAACCATATTCTCAGCTAAAAAAATGAAAAAAAAAGACTGTTTTGCAATATTGTCACCATAATTAGCTATGTATTTTTACCAGCAAAGAGCACAAGGCTACATGCTACACTTATAAACATCTGCACTAGTGGAGGTGGCTCACTGTCACTGTTATCACTGTTGAAATGCACCACCCAATGGTACATCAGTGGTGCCATTTTTTCCACATGGAGGAATTCAATGACACACCTTTGTTTCAGATGAACTTCTATGACAGGTGCCATTCTGTCACATGGCACAAAAGGTAATGGAATATCAGTGAGAAGGTTCAACCTCTACTGCCATATCAACAACATCCACCTTTGATGTCACAGGGTAAAATAGTAAAATAGGAAGCATTACTTTCAAAGCAGATGGTCAACGTTTTGCGGGACAGTTTGACCCGGTACCATGACAATTAAGGCAGGGGACCCACGGGCCCACACCCCCAGGGGAGGGGGGAAGGGGAAAGGGAAAAAGGAGAGTGGGAGATGGGCCTGGGAACATGGCAATGGTCTGAGGAGGAAAGCTAATTTACTAAATAAGATATCAGAAAGCAAAATAACACAATATAATACAATATAATTGGAATTGAGGCTAATGAATCAAATAAAATGAGCAAGAGAGAGTGTCCGATAAACCGAAGGCCTTACGCTAACGCTGAAGGTGGATGGCTGCAACAAACACCCACTGCCAAGCTCCATCCCGAAGGGAAGAGAGATGGTCCTGTGACTGCAGACAGTTTTTATCTTTCCCTCTGAGTATAAATACGTAAAATGCAAAGCATCACAAAGTCCTCTGGGGAATGTAGTTCTTCTTCTCTTCTGAGACAGGTACACCCAGATCTATTGATGATCCATGGAGCGGAAGCATTAGCTCTTTAATTCCCAATACATCACATGATGTTATTATGTGGAATATTAATAATACAACAAAAATCATAAAACCATAACACAGGTCTCTTATTTATTGTTGCTGTAGAAAAGTGCACTAAGCAGGGAAGAAGGTTTTTCCTGCTACAGTAAACTGTCGTATATAAAAAGTTAATTGAAGGAACTGTATAGCAGACTTTTTGTTTTTTCCACCCCTGGTGAAGCAGGAAAAACATGGAGAAGTGGATGATAACTTATTCATCATTTGGCCCAATTCTTAATTCAATTTAAAGCTGAAAGCATAAATGAAATACACCTTTATAAGCCACAATAAAATCTTACTATGTATGTAAAAAGACAGAATTATTCTTGAAAAAGGAAACATAATAGAAGCTCTTGTTTGCTAGATAAATACCCAAACAAGTAGACTACTGAGTGAACTCTTTTTTTTTGGAATTCTGAACCTGAATTTCTTTGTTTCATAGGCAATTTTCTCCATCAGGTATGTGGGAGTTGACACTCATTAAACTCTGCAGGTTTTGGTTTAGTTAAGGACCTTCCTATATAGAGCAGTTGGATCTCATAACCTGTCTAACCTGATGAGGTGTTGAGCCCAAGTTTTTCAATCCATGAATGAGTAGACCAGCACCTATTATAGATCTGTCCAGGAAGCAACATAAGCAATTTCCTCTATTCTGAAGCAGAAAAGAGGATAGTTTTTTTTTTTTTTTTATGAAAGGTTGTAGAATCACCTGTTCCAAAGGAAGTCTGCTTGGAAAAGATTTGCAGACTGAGAAAGAAATGACTATTCACATGGAGTTTGGATCTGTTTCCTTCATTCCAAGGGTTTCCAACTCACTGGGTCTTGGCAGGATTTTGTGCTCTAATTCAAATCACAGTTTTGAGAAGCTCAGCTCTGTGCGTGATACAGGTCTATGGAGTCCTGCTTCACTGCTCCAGACTTGATAGCAGCAGCATGGAAGAAACACAGCATAACCAGCATTGCCTGGGTTCAGAATTTTGTTCTTAATTTGGATATGTCAGTGTTAGAAGCAGGGTTTAGTTCTGTTTCCCCTGCTCCAGTTGCTTTTTTTAATGCTATCCCTTCAAAACACAAATATCTGTGAGCAGGCAAGCAGTTAAAGAAAGCATTCTTCTCAAATTCACAAGACCTTTCAGTGAAAATATTTACACACAAGCGTACAAACACACTATGATGTGAGTAGTGTAATGTTCATATTGCGACTTTTATTAGTTTCTCAAGCTCTAACATTCAACTGAAGATAGTGCTTACTTATATGCTGCATTTCCTAACTTAGACTGGGAGCTTTCACACTGTCTCAACATAATGAGTTGCCAAGATTTGGGTTCCTCAAACAGTAATATTAAAAAATAAAAAATAAAAATAAATAACAGTCAAAACCAGCAACAACTAAACAGTAGTATGCTACCCACATAAGTGTATGGCCTCCCATTTTATCTTTCCCCTTCCTCATAATTTGTACAGTTTTTTGGTTTTATTTACTGGACATTTCCCTATTTCTCTTCAACCTTTTCTGTAAGTTTAACTCTGCCTTTGTTTTTCTCCCTGAATAAGCCTTCTTCTTCTGCAGCACAGACCTTTTTGAACAATGTCCACAGAATGACAGAGGATGAAGGTTAGGACCTTATGAGGTTGTTGAGCTAAGCAAGAGACCTTGGTCGTAGACATTAACTGCCTCATTACTGTTTCCTTTTTTTCCTTCCATCCTATTCAATTTGGTTGCTTTCTATTCCTGTGACTACTGCTAGCTACTTGACACCAAAAAGCTGTAACTTGCTGAATATCTAGATGTTCTTATAACTGCTTCATTGCATTACAATCAGTTTCACAGAGCAATATATATTATTTCTTCTGTGGATACTGCTGTATTCTAGAAAATCCAACAAAAATAATCTGCAGAAAAACTCCGGAGCAAATAATGCTAGTGAGCTATTTTGAAGACAGGTCACTTTGGAAAAGCAACAGCGTACACTGAAGAGTTACTTAGTAGTCTCTGTGAGTTGCTAAAACTTCATTTCTCACACTGTCTTGAGAATCAGATGCTAGAAGAGTGTATTTAAAATTGAGCTAATGGTAAGGTCTGGCAATACAGCAGGAAGGGTTATGAAAACACTAAAAACTTCTGTGGAAACAGTGAAATTTAAACAATATTCAGCCAGTATTCTTCAGGGCTAAGAAAAATTTTGTGTTCCACAGACACTGAAAAAAAGACACACTGATAGGTCTGAAATTGAAGCATTCATTCATGAGTTTCCCTGCTAAACCTACTCTCCATAAAAATTCAGATAACTCATCTCCTGAAGCAGCGCTGAGTTATCATCTCAAGATGCCTCCTCCAAAATCAGAGCTAAACACTATTAGATGAGGCTTTCTCATCCAAGAGGCCTCACTTTTTTTTTCTCCCGCTGCTGCTATTTTGCAAATGCTGTTGTTTCACTTAAGATACAGCTGGGCACAAAGCACAAAACTTCTCCTTCTCTGGCTCTAAGGGAATATTTGGAGCTGCTTCTACTTGGCTTGTTCTTGTAGCAAGTCCATCTTTGCTGTGGCAAACAGGGTCCAGCAAATAGCAGCAGATTGCTGCTGCAGTCTCTGTGCAAAGAAGAACCCAGAAAGCAAACAAGCATGCCTGTAACTTTAAGCTGAGCTGTGGGGAGAACTTGCTATTGACTAGCATCAATCCTGAGCAGTCTCCATTTCCAGGAAGTATTTCAGTAAGTTTTGTTTTGGGTGACAAAATAGGAAATGACATGGTGATTGGTGATACAATGGAAGTAATGACTGAAGGCTGAATGACTACATTAAGCCTTTCCTGAGCAGGATAGGCAAAATTAAGTGATTAGAGAAAGTGGTGAAGACACCTATCCTTAGCTGATTCATGCAGAAGCTGTCTAGGCACAGTATCACGGAATTATAGGGGTTGGAATAGAATCATAGAATCATAGAATCACAAGGTTGGAAACAACCTATAAGATCATCTAGTCCAATAGTCTTCTCATTACCACTGCTACCACAAGCTACTAAACTGTATCTTGCAGCTCCTCATCCAGACACCTCTTGAACACTTCCAGGGACAGCAACTCCACGACTCCACGGAAGGGACCTCTAGAGATCATCTAGTCCAAAACCCTGCCAAAGCAGGCTCCCTAAAAGAGGTAGGCATTCAGGCAGGTCTTGAACATCTCCAGAGAATGAGACTCCACAACTTCTCTGGGGAACCTGTGCCACTGCTCTGTCACTGCACTGTGGAGACGTTCCCATGCACATTTGTTTTGAACTTCCTATGCATCAGTTTCTGACCATTTTCCCTTGTCCTATCACTACACACTGCTGAGAAGAGTCCTGCCTCATCCCTTTGCCTCCCACACCTTTTTATAGGCATGGATCAGTTCCCCTCTGAGTCTTCTTTTTTACAAGGCTTAACAGACTTAGATCTCTCAGCCTTTCCTCATAAGAGAGTTGTTCCAGGCCCTTTATCAACTTTGTAGTTCTCTGCTGGACTCTTTCGAGGAGATCCCAGCCTTTTTTGTATCAGGGAGCCCAGAACTGGACACAATACTCCAGGTCTGTACTCAAAACCAACAAAAAGGACCAAAAATTAAGATTCACTTTTGTTCTGTTTGTTTGTTATACTTCCAAATATTAATACATCCCCGCCCCCTCCCCACCCCACCCCCCTCCTTTCAAACATCCGAGGACCATAGACTTGCAATAGTTAATAAAATTTTGTGCTAATACATTTTACTGCTATTTGTTTCCCTATTTACTGTTCTGGAAGAAAATAAAACAGGCACTGTCAACACCTACAGCTTATTTTCACACAGAGTGGAATGAAACACCGAGTATACATTATCCACCTACTACTTTCCTTTACAGAATGGAAGAAGCATTGGAACTGAAAGTCAGTTTCCAAAAGAAAAAACAGAGAAGATATTTATAGCATCAAAGTTAAACTATAATGTGAGGCTGAAAGCAGATTATGCTAAATAAAATAATGTATTTGTAATGAAATTAAAACATGAAGAATGGCTGTCATAGTCTAAATCACTACCTAAATAACTTCTCAAATCTGTCAAATATTTTGGACTCCTTGTGCAGAAGCTTCTCTTTTACTTCAAAACCCAGACACAAACTCAAAAACACATTTCTTTCCATGTACACTCAGTATAGTAGACCATTGAAGACATAAAAAGTACTCCTGTAAATGACTTTCCTTATTTTATCAGGTGATGTACTCACTGAAGTTGCCAAAAAAGGCTTTCCCATTCACCTCTATTGTTTAAGAATATCATGCACATTAGGAAAATGAAAAGCATTATCTTGCTTCAACTTTATTATGGTCAGAAATACAAAAAGTAGGAAAAATATTTCTACTGTTTGAAAATTCTCATGTTGCAATACGTTTTTCTGAAAAAGCTTGCTTGAAGTCACATTTCAAGTTATATTCAACTATATTTTTGCCTTATGTCATGGTTTGATGATTTTTATTGGTATTCCATATCATAACATCATGTAAGGTACTGGGAGTTAAAGATTCAATGCTCCAGCTCCATGGACTGCTGAATTTCCGGATACCTGGCTCTCAGAAGAGAACTACATACCCCAGAGGACTTTTCTTTCCCCAGTGGGAAAGATAAACTGCATACAAGTTCTGAGACTTCCTCTTTCACTGTTCATTTCAGCACTGGAACTTCCCTAGCTGTCTCACCTTCAGCTTTAGCATAAGGCCTTCGGTTTTCAGACACTCTCATTTTATTTGATTTATTAGCTTCAATTCCAAGTATATTGTGTTATACTGTTTTATTTTGCATTCTAATATCTTAGTAAATTGGTTTTCCTCCTCAGATCACTGCTGCTGCTTTGTTTTTAGGCCCATCTCCTTACCATCTCCCTTTTCTCCCTTTTCTGGGATGTGGGTCTGTGGGTCACCCACCCCATTAGCCGTGGAACCAGGCCAAACCAGCCCACAAACCATTGATACTTTATTAGCTGTAATGCATTTATCTTGTGCTTTACAGAGGATGTGTGTTCTTGCTTCATATTAGTAATTGTGAGTTAAGTTCAGTAAGTTAATTATCTTTTCAACCAGAAATTTTATGCCTGTCAAATTCGTTCTTCCATTCCCTAAATTAGGAATCAGTTTTCAAGTCTCAGCACAAGCTTTAACAGCTGTAAAAACAACTTCTGGATATACAAGAAGAATATTCCTAGCACCTATATGACTTTTATCTTCTGTGACATTTATGACACCATAGTACAAGAAAAATAGTGTGACATTTAAGTCCTAGCTGGTCTACTAAATCTCTTAAGCTAGTTCACTGTTCTAAACAGGAAAGTTTTTCTCAAACTTGCTGCTTCAGTTCCTTCTGAAACTCAAGTACTGGAAGGTAATGTCTAATAATTTGTTAGCATGGTACACAGTGGTGTGCATTCAGGGTTTAAGTTAGCTGAAAATAGGGTTGCTTTGTTTGTAATCTGACAGGTACTTCAACAAAGACAACACCTTTTAATTGCTGAAGCAGTATTTTCTCTCCTCAGTCCCCTACGCCCTTCCCCCCAACCATCACTGCCCTGACTCCTTTTTAATTAAATATTGGATCTGTGGTCTCAGCACTCAGCAAGGCCATGTGAATCTGTACTGCCTTGTGCTGAGAGCTCTTATCCTCACTTGGCACTAGTATTTCCAACTGCATATAAGAAAATGAAGGAATCAGATTAAAACTGAGAGAAAGTTTACAAGCTTGTCTTCCTGTGGGACTACAAATGAATGCTTCAGAAAGTGAAGAATCATATTGCTCAATTACACTTCATCCTGCAAGAACTTTCTCAGTCCTCAGAGAATCCAAATCTTTGCTGAAGCAGTTCCTATATCCTTGGCTACTTTTCTTCACAGTTTAAACTATTTGACTGAAGTAACTTGCTGCCATCCTTTAAGAGATTTGCAGTTTTTGCTGTTTAACACTCTTTTGCACCTGTAGGAAAATGGATCCCACTGTCTTTGGCTTCACCTTCATATTTCTTTTTCAAGGAGCTCAGTACTCCTGCACTGAACAGTTTCTCCGTTTTCAACAATGTGATATTTTCATAAAGCCTCCATTTGAAATTTTATTCCCTTTTACTATTTAATGAAAATGTTTAATGTTATTATACTTCTTTTTCAGATATTTTTAATTCTTCAGCTTAATTTTCCTTACCACTCTCTTCCTTGTTCTTATCATCCTGACTGACATCTGAAATATCTACTATTCTCTTCTATAATCACATTGTGATCCACTTCCTCTGGCCACTATTATTTCATCTGTTTTGTTCTGATTTCATAAAGCATCTTACTATGTATCATTAAAACACACAGTGAACACCACCCTGCTTGGAGGAACTGATTAAAGAGATGTGCTGCTCAGCATTCTGGCTGATTTGTCTCAATGAGATGGTTGGCATATTCTCTTATATTAATGTAGAGATCACTCCTCACAATAAAATTTTTGAGTTACAGCACTCATTTGATGCAGAAGCAAGATTTGAAGAAAAACAATTCCCAGAAAAGCTCTTACTCTTCATCTGCTCCTGTATTTCAGAAAGACCCCCACGTTAAAAGCTCTTGAGGTTTTTCTCAAAGGCTGTTTATTCTGTATCTCAATACTGCAAGTAGGGAAGAAACCCATCCTGCACGCACAGAGATAGACAGCTGCATTCTTGATATAAAAAAGGTGACTCAGAAGGTGTTTCAAGAACAAAAAGGTGAGATGTGGAATACATTGTTCCTCTGCAATAGAGGATTCTATCTATTGTATCACACAGGAGGGCCACTACACACTATTTCTGGTCATGTCTTAAGATGTCATGAAATAACTGACAATAGTTTATGGGCTGTTTCAGCCCAGTTCCATGATGACTGGGGCAGAGGACCGACAGACCCACACCCTGGGAAAGGGGAAGGGGGAAAGGGAAAAAGGAAAAGGGAAATGGGCCTGAAAACAAAACAGCGGCAACGGTCTGAGGAAGAAAGCTAATTTACTAAATATGATATTGGAATCTAACATAACACAGTATAATTTGAATTGAAGCTAATAGATCAAATAAAATAAGAGAGTGTCTGAGAACTGAAGGCCTTACACTGAATGCTGAAGTTGAGATGGCAGCGAGCACCCACTGCTGGGATAATCCAAAAGGAAAGAGCCTGTGTCTCATGACACACAAACTGTTTTTATCTTTCCCCCTGAGTGGAAAACGTAAAAATGCAAAGCAATGCAAAGTCCTCTGGGGTACATAGTCCTTTTTTTTCTGAAACAAACGTACCCGGAGCTACCAATGATCCACGGAGCTGGAGCATTAACTCTTTAACTTCCAATGCACTACATGATGTTACGATGTGGAATACCAATAACAAAAATTATAAAACCATGACAATATCCATAAAATCCAATGCACTAATGCAGAGCTATGAGATTAAATAATGGAGAAAATAAAAAAATCACCATGAATGGCTATTACCAAAAGCATTGTATGTGAGTGGATTAACTGTGCAGGGCACAATGAGCTGCATATCATTGCTCACCCTCTCATATATACTAAAATTAACAGCCCTCATAAATTTTGATTACCCCTTCCTGCCATTGGTTTGGAATACACAATGCCTTTCCTAAAGTCAAGATGAGCAGCCCATCCATTCCTGCTATTCCCAGCCCCACCATCCCACCCTGACCACTTGCAACTTTGCTCCTTGTGAGCCACAGTAACAGAAATGCCCCCACTGCACTCAGCAGCAGCATTTAAAAGCCTCATCTCCCGCAGCTCTTGACATTGCGGGACTTCCTCAAAAACAAACCTTCAAAAATTCTTTCAGGTGTCCTCTATGGAAAAGGGAAGCTTCCTTTGGAGAAGCCAAGGAAACAGGGAAAATTGTGTGGATTTGAACGAATAGACTTTGCAGGCATTCTTACTGTGGTTCACTAGACTTTCCCTTCAGACTGACAACCTCATATGAACACCCATCATTTCTATCAAATTGCTCTTGCAGCTGCATGGTTGAATTTGAAGGGAAGGTGACGTAGGGAAGAATTTCTCTAGTTAGAACACTCCCTTAAGGCATTTGAAATTGCTCCACAAAGCAGTTCTCGTAAGAAGGTGGAGAGTTTGTAGTGCTTTAGTGAAGGCAGTCACACTGCTGTAGATCAGGCAGAGAAACACCAGGATTTGTAATTGAAAAGCAGGAGACTTCAAGGCTGACTTAGAGTACTTTGGAAGCTACAAAATACAACCACAATCTTTCTCATGCCTTAGAAAAGCCTACAGTGACATTAAAGGATTTATTAATGTTCTTGATCTACTCAAAGATGTGGGACTTATTTAATGTTGATCCATCAGTCCTGATCTTAAAATTAACCTTGTGCTGAGCTGCCTTTGGGGTGTTTTGAATGGCACTTATGCTAAGTGACTGAGAAAAGTACACACTTCTCTTTTTTTTCTGTAGTAACATTGTTTGTGCAAGTTTAATGGAAATGTACTCCTGTGAAGAAACAGAAAGCTCTGAATTGATGGACTGGTGTTGTATTCAATTTCTGTTCCCTTAGGGTAGCTGAAGATTGCCTGGAGCAACTCACTTCCTTCTAAAAGTGGTTGCTTTCTCTGCTCCACCACACCAAAACATTTCAAACACCAGGATGAATTCCAGTATCTGCATTGAGTCAAAAACACTGAACCCAGCTGAGGACAACTTGTTCCCAATGGAAGTTGAGATGGAGTTAAATTAAAATGTGCACCAAGTTTATCAGTCAGCTATAGCCTTTCAGTCACAGTATTCCTGCTGAAAGGTACATTGCTGTCTCCTCTTTCGAAACTGAGGATAATCCTTGCCCAAAAGCAGATGCAAGGCTGCAGCTTTCTGTACAGAAGCAAGAGTTAGAAATAGGAAAGCCCCTTGGTACATTTTCAAGTGCTGGTGGAGTTTCTGATTAACCACTGAACTGAAGTATTTAGGAAGGAGTTTACTTGGGTTTTCAGTCCATCAGCTAAGATCACCTGTAATCACCTGTAGAGATGGACAGATCCACAGATGGGAAGATGAACTGAGGATCATGATAAAGCATGACTGCAGGTCTGTGTTCTTTAATTTTTGTAAATAGAAAATGCTTCTGAGGGCCTGAATGCAGAAATTTACAAGACTTCAGAACACATATGCATAACAGAGCCCAGCTCACTGCTTTACTTATCCCTCATAACCACCAATTTGCCTTGATGGGAGCAGGAGTCCATCAGACAGGGTAAATCTCACTTGGTTACACTTGTCCCATTGTTTTGCCCCATGCTGAGTTAATACTTCCTTCCACAGTTGACAAGAGCCTGAGGTTCCACTTCACAGCCTTGCCTTTAGTACAAGTGTTTTGTGGTGTGTTTTTTTTTGTTGTTGTTGTTGTTTTGTTTTTCGTGTGTGTGGCTTTTTTTTTTTTTTTTCATACTCCTTTCTCCTTACTAAGCTGTTAAGAGGTACTGTGATCAATATTCCACTCCAGCTTATTGCCTGAGCCTCAGCCTCAAGTGCTGGACTTTGGCATGGAAGTGGAACTGATGCTACAGATATTGACTGCAGAAAATCTGCAGCAAGCTTCTCTAGAAGTCACAGAAGAATAAGAGCTAGCCAACCTGCAGGCAGGTGAGGATCTGCCTTGTGCAGATGTGCGTGAGGTGCAGTGCCAGGGAAATCAGGAGTGGCAATTCAGGGAGCAGGAAGTGTGAATCATTGATAGCAAATCAGGCTGGCCTCAGTGTTTTCCAAAAGAGATACAACTGCTTCCAGTGGTAATTAAGTAAGTAAGTAATTAAAATTAAAATTAAGTAAATAAGTAAATAAATAAATAAGGTAAAAAAAAAAAAAGACTTTTTTTTTTGCATTAATTTTTTGTTTTGGTTAAACCTGACAAGCAGCTCAGTACTACACAGCCTTTATTTTAGTGCTCCCTGCTCCCAGTGGGATGGGGAAGTGAACTTGAAACAAACAAACAAAAAAAGACAGAACTCATAAGTTGAGATAAAAAGCTATTAAAACAGAAAAGGAAGAGAGAAATGACAGTAATGATAATTATATATTAATGTGTATATATTCATATTTACAAAACAAGTGATGCACAACACAATTTCTCACCACCTCTCAACTGATGCCCAGCCCTGAGCAGTGGATCCTTCCATCCTACAAACAACTCCCCACAGTTCTATAGTATTCATATGATGCCATATGGAATGAAATATCCCTATGGACACTTCTGGTCAGTTGTCCTCACTCTGTCCCCTCCCAGTTCCTTGAGCCCAAAAGGTTCCCACTAAATTTGACAATCCTCAGAGCAGACTGGTGCTTTCTTACAGTGTTTTCCAATTGGTCCTATCTTCAAAGTGATAGTACTCTCTTTTATTTTAACAGAGGAAGTCCTGAATATACACACACACCTCTGAAATTTCTCAAATATTAAATGCATTATATTTACAGTACCCAAGAGTGGTGAAAAATAATAAAAATAAAAATAAATAAAAATAAAAATAAAAATAAAAATAAAAATAAAAATAAAAATAAAAATAAAAATAAAAATAAAAATAAAAATAAAAATAAAACTCTCTATTTCTACCCAGACATCAGCCACATATTTGTTCCTCTGTAATCTCATATGGTGCATGGTATGGTACAGTACGTACAGTATGGTATAGTAAGATATAGTATAGTATTGAGCTGCATCCAGTTCTGGGGCCCGCAACAAAAGAAGGGCATCAAGCTCTTTGAACAGGTCCAGAGGAGGGCTACAAAGATGATCAGAGGGCTGGAGCACCTCCACTATGGGGACAGGCTCAGAGAGCTGGAACTGTCCAGCCTGGAGAAGAGAAGGTTCTGGGAGGACATTAGAATGGCCTGCCAGTACCTGAAGGGAAAGTTAGGAAGGGACTTCTTATAAGGGTGTGTAGTAACAAGATGGGGGGGGAAATGGCTTTTAACTGGTAGAGAGTAGATTTAAGCTAGATATTAGGGAGAAATTCTTTGCTGTGAGAGTGGTGAGACACTGGAACAGGCTGCCTAGTGAGGCTGTGGATGTTTCCTCCCTGAAGGTATTCAAGGCTGGGCTGGACGGGGCCATGAGCAACCTGGTCTAGAGGGAGGCAACCCTGCCTATAACGGGGGTTAAAACTAGGTGATCTTAATGGTCCTTTCCAACACAAACCATTCTATGATTCTATGATTAAATTAGTATAAGCGTAAAAACATCATGCTGAAACACTGACATAGTCTGGGATCAACATCATCTCACTTCAAGGCTAAACATCTGCTTTATCTGCAATCCTAGTAAACCAGCATGCCACTAGATCAGTGCATGCTAAGACTGTAGAAAAAAATCTTTGTGTTAACAGTCAGAAAAAGATTGCTGTGTGGACTTATCAAAAAGGAAAAAAAAAAAAAAGAATTATCTTTTTTTTGTTGTTGTTTCTGTGGGACTTAGCACTACATATGTCTCCCACCGTGACTGTAGATAAATCAGTCTCTTTTCTTCTAACTTAATCTTGGTAAAAATAAATCAATAAAAGAACACTGTGATGTGACTCATGAGAATTGCAAAGATTTCCAGTTCTTTGGTGGAACAAGATAAATAAGTTTGAAGCAGTGCTCATTATTGAAATGATATTTGGACATATCTTTAAAGGACACGCACCATAACAAAGAGTATGGCTATGGATCATCAACCAAATGCTTACTTCAGATTTTGTTTTAGAAGTCTTCCAAGAAGGAACTGCTTAGCTGCAAGATTTTCATGTTTGGGTTTGTTTTTTTCCACTTTCCCATAATTAGTTATTTCCTTTATAACCAACTTAGAAAACATTTAAATACTATATTTATGCAAGCTACAACACTAACGCTTCTCTAATTTTTTGGAGTTGTGAGGGTATGTATCACACCCTTCTGCTCCCTCGGAGCCCATCATCAGAGGGTTTAACATCATTTGGGAACAGTTAACTATTGGGAGGCCTTTAGGCAGCACTGGATGCTGTGGTATTCAAATGCTCACACACTGTTTGTAGCCAAGTTGAAACCCTTGCACATGGGTTCGAATCAACTGGTACCTCTCAGCCCCTGGCTTCCTAGAATCTATAACTGTGTGTGTCCACAGAACCAGAGTTGTTGTTTTATGAAAAGCTTTACAACTCTATTCAAGAACAGGGTAAAAAAAAACTCAGAAAAAACCTCTTTAACCTCCACTACAGTCTTGCAGGTAAAACCTCTCCAACCTCTACTACAGTCTTGCAGGTAAGGTGTGTGCCTTCACACCCTTGGTAAGTGTCAGAGGCAAACTCTGCTTTCTCCAGAACAGGCTTCAGAGACCTAATGTTTTTGTATTTGCCATTTCAGATCATCCTTCTGTGAATGGCACAAACTTATGCTGTGAAGATAAGGGCACATTAAAAAATGCCAGTCTGCGCTCCTCATGGTATCAAATGGGATGGTGATGGAAATCTCTGTTAGGGCTCTTATTTTTCACAGGTCATGAACTGCACCCAGCCTGCTTTTGCACTTAGTATCCCATAATGATGATCTAGGAAGAGAATGGGAAGAGTGAGAGTATAAACACATGGGTCACTTAGGGAACAGGCATTTCCCTGAGTTCTCTCATAATAAGGGTTCAAACATCTTCTCTGTAATGTCTTTGTTCCCCATGAGCTCTCTAGAGATCATCTGGGAATAACCCTGGCAAGCAGCTCTGTCACCTACCTCTGCCTGGGCTTCTAGGTGCACTCTAGGATCTGTGATGGACTAGATCATTTCATACAAGCCAGTCCAGCTGTCTTCTGCTCACTTGTATGATCCAGCTCCAACAAATCAATTTTTTTTTTTTCTGGGAGAGGGACAGAAGTCCCAGATCACCAGTTCCCAGATGTTCCAGATCTGTGAGCTGCACTGAGGACACTTTCATCCTGTTGGTGCTTTCCCAGCTATTCTGTGGTGCAGTAGGAGAAGTCTGATGCCTGACATCAGGCATAGTTTTTCAGTAGATTTGGGAGGGTTTTTTTGCATATTACTCTCACGGACCTAGGTAAGTGGTCTCAGAGAAACATCCTACATGCTCAGGCTGGCTCTGCCCCTTTCTGCATCATAGAAGACCCAGATTCCTATGGAACCTTCCCTGGAGCTGGTATGAAAACAAGGCATACGATCAAATCTCCCACCGCCCCCCCCAAGGAGTATTTATTTATTTACTTATTTTCTTCTAACTCCACTTCCATTTCTTCATTAGAGATTCCTTTACTTCATGTCTCCAACCACAGAGCCATTGTGACCATAATCCCCCTTCATTTCAACAATGTAAGGTGATGAAGGGGTTACACATAAGCTTTTCAGGTTGAGTTTCACAACAGTCTTCAAAGCAGGCAAGCTGTGTTATTTAGTGTATCAACTGTGATTGTGGGACATTTTTAAATAATAAAGTCATTGTGAGTTATAAGCAAACGCAAACAAAGTTTCTCCGACCTGACAATTTGCATGCATGAAAGCAATAGTCTCAGTATCAAGTCCTATTTCTTGATGTCCAAGCAATTAAGGAAAAAAAAAAAGGAACCAAAACACTGAAAACAAAGACTGAGGAAAAAAACGTCTGAAGCTGAAACTAGTGATCAGTTAACTTCTATTTTTCACTGGAATATGGATTTCTTGAAGTATCAGAAGTATGACCTGAAAACAAAGAAAATTCTAGAAGCACTAGGATTTTCTATCATCTTACATTTTCCTAGGTTCACTCGAGGTCCATACAAATAAGGACCCAAATAGAAGTTCGTGTCACTGCACTGCTCATCAGTGAGCTATTGTCAAGAGAAAGGAGAACTCATCAGAAGCAGGGTTTGTTCAATGGGGGGATGACTCATTTATTTCAATCTACTAGTACAGATATTTTAGCATACCCATCATCCCTCAGGCAATCCATCTACCTGAAGGTCTTAGTTGCCTGATCTTTCATTTCTATGATTTGTGATTTAAAAAAAAAACATGCTAGGAAGAAAAACCCACTAAAAGGAATACATAACATATCTATCTACATTTCTACAGAAGTCATTTCTCAAATATGCTGTAATCATGGGAATATGTTCTGAATGACCGTGGTAAAATTATATAGACAGTGGATACCAGCATACTAATAGCAAAGAGAGAGGTGTGATATTAGGCATTTACTTTTATTAAAATAAATTTTCATCTCAAGCGAATAATTATGTAAACAAGGCTTGTGCTGACTGATTTTCATTCCCTCATCTCACAACAGATTTCAATTTTTTTTATAATATAGCTATAAATCTAACTGTAGGTAGTAAAATAAAAGATGCTGACTGAGAAGAACTCATAAAAGAAGGCTAAAACTAAGTTAGCTAACCAAGCTTTTTTTTTTTTTTTTTTTTTTTGCGTCATGATAAGATTATAGACAGTAGACAGCAGTAACAACAAAGCCTTCATTGGACTAAGGATGAGAAACTCTCCTTTGCCATGAGTTGCTCTGAACTGAGGAATGAAGGACTCCGTCAATGTTTTATGGGCTGTTTCGGACCAGTTCCTTGATGACTGGGACAGGGGACCCACAGCCCAAGCAACAGGAAAGGTGAAGGCAGAAAGGGAAAAAGGAAAACGGAAATGGGCCTAAAAACAAAACTATGGCAATGATCTGAGGAGGAAAGCTAATTTACTAAATAAAATATCAGAATACAATATAACACAATGTAATATAATATAATTGGAATTGAAGCTAATTAAATAAAATTAGTGTCTGGATAAAAAGAGAGAAAGAAAGAGAGAAAGAGAGGAAGAGAGGAAGGAAAAGAGAGAAAGAAGAGAGGAAGGAAGAGAGGAAGAGAGGAAGGAAAAGAGGAAGGAAGGAAGGAAGAGAGGAAGGAAGAGAGGAAGGAAGGAAAGGAAGGAAGGAAAGGAAGGAAGGAAAGGAAGAAAGAAAAGGAAGGAAGGAAGAAAAGGAAGGAAAGGAAGGAAAGGAAGGAAGGAAAGGAAAGGAAGGAAAGGAAGGAAAGAAAGGAAGGAAGGAAAGCCTTACGCTGAATGCTGAAGTTGAGATGGCTAGTGAGCACCCACTGCTGGGATGATCCAAAAGGAAAGAGTCTGTGCTTATCTTTCCTTCTGAGCAGAAAATGGAAAAATATAAAGCAACACGAAGTCCTCTGGCATAAGCAGTTCTTCTCTTCTGAGACAGATGTACCTGGATCTATCAATGATCCATGGAGCTGGAGCATTAACTCTTTAATTCCCGATGTAATACATGATGTTGTGATGTGGAATACCAATAACAAAAATCATAAAATTATGACAGTCTCATATTCAGTAAAGCCTGGTTTGCTTGTTTGTTTGTTTTGCATTTTAGACAAGTTATGTGGTTTTATAGACACAGATATACAAGTTTTGTTTATTTGAAACACAGAAGTCTTAACCCTATTTACCACTAATCCCTCAGAATGGTGGCATGAACGCTTCTATTCTCAGTGAGATGCTTTGAAATGGAATGTAAAACCCCAGTTGTTGCGTGGCTCAGTTAGAATCTACCATGAAGAAGAAAGACAGGACTCTTTCCTCCTCATATTTCTAGATGTTTCAGAAGTCCTGAGGAAAAATTCAGTAAAGGCTTTGAGGCGTTTTCTGTCTCAAAGGATTTCAAACTGAATTTTTTTTTTAACTTCACTTCATCAAAGAACAAAGGCTCGTCTGAAGCTGAAGTTGAGGCCTGTCCTTCTAAATGTATTCACACACCAAATCCTTCATTCAAAAGCTCCACATCTATTTTATCAAGCAAGGTATGTGCACATATGCACACATTTACATGTATCTCTCACCATTCATGCAAACATAAGCACAATGTAAAATATGTCTGAATTTTTTTGGTCCCTCGTTTCATTAATGTTATTCAATCATTGTGACTCATTGTTCCTTTCATGGACATCTGAAGTTGTTTCACAGGTACACACAGAAATAAATAAATAAATCACCAAATGCACAAACATACACACACACACACAAATTCTATCAAGCAACAGCTTCTTAAAGGTTGAGATTAACACTAGCAAAACTAGATTTTTTTTAATGGAGAGAATCTGGAATCTATAGGAAAATATAATACATTTATTTGGGATAAGAATCTAGATGCAACTAGTCAATCTTTTTTTTTTCTAAAAGCATTGCTTAGCTTATCAAAGATCCTGATCCCAAGACATTAAGGTTCCAATATAGAAAAACTTGGAAAAATCAGTTGAGATTAGAATCACTTTCACCAAAGTGACAGAAAAATACATGGAGATATTTCAACAGTCCAGCAGAAAAATTAAATGAATTCACATGTTCAGAGTACAACTTAAGCAGTCCAAGATGCAAAAGCTTTTACAGAAATACATAAATGTCAATAGTTGACAAGAATTCTGTTTATTTTCCCTTATTCCCATATTCTTTCCCTTCCCCTTTTTTCTTTCCCTTTCCTTTTCCCTCAGAATTTTAAATGAGAAAGATGATTATTTTCAGGGACGACTATTACCATACACTCATGTGGCAATTTGCAGCTACAAAGTAGTATTTCGAAACAACTACCTGCTTATACATCTTTTTTTTAAATCTATTTTAATTGACATTACATTGTACAATCTCGTTTGTACAAGGAAATCAGAAGAATAAATTTGAAATTGTTTTACAGTTCAGAATATAAACTTTTTGTTGTTCTTAGTCAAGACATTCAAAATTAACACAGAGAGAGTAAAACACTGCTTCTGACATTCACAGATATGAATTAAATACTAATTAGTTTCCTATGTAGAAGCTGTTCATTTATTGTTTTGTTCTGTTTTGTTTTTGTTTGGTTTGGTTTGTTGTTTTTTTCCCCTATCTACAGGATTAATTATGCAAAAACTGCTATTCTCCAAATTTCACATCTGAAAGTCATTCTAGAGTTTCCCAATATTTAAAAAGGAAGTAGTCCTTAGGTTATACAACCATAAATCAGAAATGAATTTCTGATAGAAATGAGAAAACAAAAGTCACAGGCACGGGATGACAGAAGAGAAGAAGGAAAACAAAGCTGGAAAACATAGAATATATTCCCTGCTAGTGCACAGGTATGGAGGTGGACTGCTAGGGAACTGATTACTCAAAACACAAGAACACCAAGTGTTACATATGTCTAAATATGTAAAAAGAGGAAGTGTTTTCTGCAGAATGTAGAGAAAGAATTAACTTGAACCAAATAATAAAATACGCTCAGTTGTTAACAGACACTAAAGCTGAGCTTTTATTTTAATAGGCCAACATTTACATAGACTTCTGAATGATAGCTGTAGATGTTGTTTGGCTTCTCAAGGCAACTTAACATAGTAGTTTGTGATTCATCACAAAATAACCT
Organism: Cyrtonyx montezumae; assembly: GCF_038088225.1. Lineage (NCBI taxonomy): Eukaryota > Metazoa > Chordata > Aves > Galliformes > Odontophoridae > Cyrtonyx > Cyrtonyx montezumae. Next base: position 6,030,649 of record NW_027072033.1, read on the forward strand.
GTTAAAATTCCCTTGTAGTCACAACTTCTGTAAGTCTTCACAAACCAGTTTATTTCCTGTGCAGAAGCTGACATCACAAAGGCATCTGGTACATCCTTAAAGTAAGTAAGTAAGTAAATAATACAGAGAGTATGTTAACCTCTTGCATGTTCACAGATACACACAGTTTGTTCAAAGTCCTCTTGGGAATTTCTCCATTACTTTGTAGCATAGATGCAATGTTGGAACCTGTGTCATTTTAACAGTTTTGATGCAATCTTCTTTACTGCTATAATTTCAGTTGTTACAGAGATCTCATTCACTACAAGTAAAATTAATAAAATAAAATCATATAGTATAATACACCTACCTATTGGCAGTGAAAAATACATAGATACACACACACTTGTGTGCTCTCATGCTGAAGACAATTATGGTCTTCATTCCTGATCTCATTTTCCTACTACAACTGATGGAAATCAACAGTCCTGTGGCTTTGAGTGAAGTAATCTAGGATTTTAAATGTGAAGTATGCTAGAAGTATGGAGATATCACTGTCATTTTATTTAAATTATTTTTTCACATAACAGCCCTCCAGGTATTGTTTATATTAAATTGTTTGTATTAAATAAATAATAAGGTATCACTCAATGGCAAATATGGAGAATCTGGTGCACCATTTTGAAAGATGGAAGCAGAAAGAACAAGACATTGCCATATAAGGATTGGAACAAAAGATCTCTGACATGGAGAAAATTTTGATAAAGAAGAAAAATGAAATAAACTTCCACACAATCTTGTAGTGTTGTGAGTTCATAAGGAGATTTGAGAAAACATTAAAGAAGCCATTTACTATGAGTCTGAGGGAAGCAAACTGCTATCTTTATAAGGCGTGCATTATGGATTTCATTATGGAATCCAGTGTAGCTTCTGAGCTATTAGCTACAATACTTGTAGAATATATACTGGAAAGGGAAATATTTTGCAAAGAGACAGATTAGATAGCACGGTGCAAGTAAGTTTCAAAATACAGAAGCACAGAAGCACTGAATTAAAAAGTTGAAGCATAATTTAAAATGTACCTACTTTATGCCTATCTTTGTTTGCAGCACTATTCAAAACTATTTACACCATTATTGTGTTTAGAAAAGAGAAGAAATGAAATTATATGATGTTGATTAGTCCTTTGAGATGGTACCTACAACATCCTTCTCTCCAAATTAGAAAGATATGGATTTCATGAGTAGAGTGTTTGGTGTTCAAAGAACTGGCTGCAGGCTCAAACTCATAAAGTAGAGGTCAGTTGTTCAGTGTCAGGATGGAGATCAGTGGCCAGAAGTGTCCCCTAGGATTCGGTGCTAGGACCAATATTCTTTAATATTTTCATCAGTATAACATCAACTGTGGTGTCATGAGAATGCCCAGCAAGTTTGCAGGTGACATCAAGCTGAGTGGTCAACACACATGCAGGACTGGATGCTATCCAGAAAGACCTAGACAGGTTGAGAAGTGGGCATCAGTGAGCATCATGAGGTTCAACTAAGCCATGTGTAAGGTCTTGCACCAAGGTCAGAGTAACCTCTGCTACTGATACAAGCTGGGGGATGAAAGGACTGAGCACAGCCCTGCCAAAAAGGACTTGGGAGTACTCGTGGATGGTAAGCTGGACATGAGCCAGCAATGTGTCCTCACAGCCCAGAAAGCCAACTGAGGTAATCCTGCCATGGTGAGACCTCACCTGATGTAATGAGTCCAGATTTGAAGTTCTCAGTACAGTAGAGACATAGGCCTGTTGGAGCACACCTGGAGAAGGGACACAAAAATAATCCAAGGGATGGAACACCTTACCCTAGGAGGACAAGCTGAGAGAGCTGGGGCTGTTCAGCCTGGAGAAGAGAAATCTGCAAGGTGACCGGAAAGCAGACTTTCAGTATCAATAGAGGAGCTACAGAAAAGAATGAGACAGTCTCTTAAGAATCTGTTGTGATAGGACAAGGGGAAGTGGTTTCAAACTTTCAAAAACAGGGCAGATTTAGGTTGTATATAAGGAAAAAGTCTTACACAGTCAGAGTGATTAGACACTGGAACAGGCTGCCCAGAGAGGTGGTAGCAGTCTCATCCTTGGAGTCACTAAAATTCAGAGTGATCTGAGCTCTGAGCAGCCTGCTCTAGCTGTAGGTCTCCAAGTTGCAGCAGAGTTTAACTAGATCTTCAAACAGCCCTTCCAACTCTAAGGATTTTATGATTCTACAATTCTATGATGAACAATCAAGAGCAAGTTAGATAGCTCCTCAGAGTTTCTCAGTGAAAAGTGATCATTATTCTTAAAACCATAATAAAATTATATCATCTGCATATATAGAGAGAATTTATTTCTAGATGTTTATGATGGCTTCTGGAATGATAAGTCTACACTCAAAAACTCTAAATGTCTCAGGGACTGAATGTTGGTAACAGTCTTTAAATCAAGTCTCTTAAGATCTCTTAATCAAGGTCTTAAGTGCATGCAGCTAAACTGGAAGAGTCCCTGCAAGAGTATATATCTGTAACTGCAGCTAGTGGATATCAATAATGATTTTGTTTCATTTGTTCTCTTGTCTGCATTCCTCTGTCTCAGCCTCCCTGATAGAAATCCGTAACTATTTTCAGCTTCTGCATACTCAGGTCACAACAGAGGAAGAGAAAATTACACTCGCCAATGATTTGAAAGAAAAACAGGAGTTATCCCAGGGGAAAATAAACAAACAAACAAACAAAAAAAAAAGTGATCACAAAGTAAGAAATGGCTTTTGCAAAAAGGGACAATGTTGTGTAAGAATCTAATATTTTATATCATTGTCTCGAAGTTTGCTGATGAACATGTCCGAACATGTCGAAGCTAGGCCTGGGCAAGGGTTGTGAAATCCTTTGTCTAAGGGACAAGCAGATGGGCATGTCCTGGGGCAACGAAAGAGAGATCAGCTGCAGCTCAATGGCCGCTTAACACTCTTTTGTGTGGTACTCATCTCCGTGTGGAGATAGCCATCTCAGGAGAAGCTTGCCTGGATTCTAGCATGGGATTTGCCACATAGGCAAGAGAAATGGAGGATAAAAGAGGGATGGACCACCATGAGCTTGGTTGGTGTTCTTCCATCGGAAACCTCATGAGCTGCTGAACTCTCTCCTGGGCCTGCTGCCTGAGACATGCTGCTTTCTCCTGGACCCCGCCGCTCCTTCGAGGTGTTCTACCATCTGAACCCTCACGAGCTGATCACTGTTCGCTGCTTCTCCGGTGCTGACTGACGCTGTTCCTGGACTTTCCCCACGCTGCTTCTCCTGTGCTGACCCGGTGCCGCTTCTCCAGGACAACTGCTTGCTGTTCAGGGCTGCCCGTCGCTGCTGTTGTTCTCCCCGCTTCTGCCACCCCTGCTCTTCTGCCTCGGACTGTTGGAGCCGCTTGCAACCGGACCACCCCTAGGATCCTGGCTGGTGACTTTCCCTGCATTGTACAAATCCTTGCTTCTTTCCTATCTTTCCTATCACTCACCTTCCCTTCCCCATCACACTTATTGGTAACAGTTTCCGCCTTTCCTCTTCCCCATCTCCCTGGTCAGTATTGGTAATAAACTGGTCGGACCAACATTTGAACTATTGCTTTTTAATCTCACGCTGGGTATACACATAATCTAAGAACCTTGCTGGATCCACAGTGGTGATTATATCTCTCTTGCTTTCTATCAAGACTCCTTGCTTTTTTAATCTCTTTTCTATCGCTCACCTTCCCTTCCCCATATCCCTAAGCAACTAGTATTTGTAATAAATTGGTTGGGCTAACATTTGACCTGTTTTCTCTTATTCTCACCATTGGGTATACACATAATCAAAGAACCTCATCTCACTCCATCATATTGGAGCATGACATGTTGTCACAGAGTGCTCTTGAGAATTATAGCCTCACAAAGGAGGAGTTGGAGGCGTTGTGAACCAAGCTGCTTTCATTAGATTTTGCAACTCTTGTTACTGCTTGAGAAAAATATTTACACTCACACATGTTCAAAGAAAGAAGCGTTCTGAGCTTATATCTGTCAACTCTATGCATCATTCTTCAGAGAGAGATTAAAATCTTCTGACTTGAGCTTCATGAATGATTACGATGTTTCCAAATGCAGGAACACAGACATCAAAGTGAAGTCATCAGGAGAAGTTGCACCATCTGTAGGAAAGCCTGAAAGGCAACCAGATATAACAAGATAACTAAAAAGAGATAAAGTTGGGTTGGGAATAGCCAACCACAGAGTAGACTAAAATTGAAATAGAATTAAACAAAATAGGAACTCAATACGGTTCTCCAACATTAAGAAAGAATTTATTTTTGCTCCAGGAAAGTGTGAGATTCCCAAATAACTGATTTCACACACAGAGAGAAAAAGTTGGAATATTTCTGCCTTTTCTCTTACACTGTTTTCTTCCAGTTAGATTCACAGAATCAGATATTAATTTAAATAGAAAAGGCGCTTTGGAGGCTGCCTTGTTCAAATCCATGCTGATGACAGGGTCAGTCAGATTGGATGGTTCTGAGCCATCCTAAGTTGACTATCAAATATTTCAATTGCTGAAGAGTCTACATTCCGTCCGGGCACCTACTTCAGTGTTTGACTGGTCCCACTCTGGAGAAGATTTTGGTTCTATTTAGTTGGAATTTCACATGTTACAACTTGTGTCCATTGCTTCTTGACCAATCATTATGAAACTTGTTCACATAAATGCTCAGTAATGCAGGAGGAAAGACTGCTAGCATTCTTAGAAGACAAGAGTGCACATCACAATGGAGTCTTTGCTAGAGCTATAATTTGTTGATCCTATGTTGCTGCAGAAAAAAAGATGGGAGATGTTCAGTCTTGAATATAGGTAATTAAAAGCAGGGCATGAAATTTCAATTACAATTGTATTTCTCCTTTGAACTCAAGTCCCAAATGACTCCCATTGGGTATCTTTTCTAGTTGTTCTGTACTTCAGCTGAATATATGGACTGGTGTAGAACAAAAGCTGCTCACTCCTAATCTTGACAATAGCAATGAAAGGATTTTGCTAAGACCATGGAGCTTTTGACAGATCAGTAATATCAGTTTAAAAAGTACGATTAGATTATAACACAAGAAAATGTCAAATGAAAGGAAATCTATGTACTTTTTTCTTTGTTACCATTTCTCTACAACATACGTGCTGACTAGCAATTTAGCCCTGATAAATATATTTATACAAAAAATGTCTGAAGCTTAAACAGCTTGTTTTACAGATGCTGTTTGTGGAATCATTTTGGATGTATATAAGTGGTTTTAATAAAATTGCAGAAACATAAACTACAAACAGAAATGCAATTTCAGAGGAGCAGTATATCTCCTGGCTTTGTATTTTTCCAACATGCAAAGCAAAGGAGATAAAGCTTGCTGATATCGATCTCAATGCCCAGTCATAAAAAATTAAAAGTTATGTGTCAGTAAAAGGGAAAAGAATGTTTTCCATTTTGCTTAGAGAGCTTTGAGTGCTTGTGTGAATGCAATTTACAGCATTAATAAAATCCTCTTGCAAATATTATTTTATTTTTATTGTTTCTTTTTCTTCTCTGATTTAATAAAATACTCCATAGTGCTTATTTGATTTTCCTGACCTTGGATGTGCTTGAATAATTATCTACAACTTTGCATATGTGTCTGAGTCAGGCACACCAGTACCCTTGTGCTGGTTTTGGTCAAAAGACTTATAGCATTTTGCAATTAGTGAAAGTGAAGTTTCTCCATTCCATTAGTATTAGCTTTAAAACAAGAGGAAAGGAACAAAATAACCCCTGAGCATGGTGAATGGGCTTTAACAGTTCAGTTTAAGAGATGTCAGTGTTAGTGGAAAGACTTCTTTTCGTTCAGCAAAGCAGGAGGCTCCCTGGAAGGCAATGATGTTTCCAAGGAAAACAGAGGTACAAGTGTCCTGATCTTCATGTGCTTCATTTGATGTCATATTTGAGGTACATGCTGGTGAACTGAGACCACTGATGCTGAGGCTGGAAATGAAAATCATGTCTAGTGGTTGTATAATCACCTTACTGAACAGAGCAGGTAGACTCCAGCACCTTCTGGAAAGGTCCAAGAAAATAACTTCATTGTCTTGCTTCAATTTATAGGTGGAAGAGGATGTACATATACCCAACAGAGAGATTAAGACACAACTGGTCAAATGTTAGCCCAAACAGTTTATTACAAATTCTGGTAGCTTAGGGAGATGGGGAAGGGAAGATGGCCGATAGAGAAGATATAGGAAATAAAAGCAAGAATTCTTTGTAGCAAGCAAGAAAGAGGTAGTCACCACCAGGATTCCAACCTAGCTCATAGCTGAGACATTGCTCTCCAGTAATGATGGGTTGTTGAGTCATTGGATGTTGCGTAATTCAGTTAACAGATGACTATGAAGACAGTACAAACTTATTTATAAGTTGAAAGTGGTCAACCCTTTTCAGAGTGACAGCTCCTGACTTTTGGATCTCAGCAGGATTTTCTTTGTTTTCATCTTCCAGGCCTTGCAAATTTAAGTCAGCAGATAAGAGAGAGCAGGGAGAAGCCAAATTGTATCTTGCCTTCACAGGATAAAATAGTATCATCCCCCAGTCTTCTATACCAAGCTCTCAGGCCAGATCTTCCACCAGAAAACACTCCTGATCACTCCCCTTCTAAGGCAAACAGCTACAAAGAGATGCTTTCAAATGAAAAACTGTCCACAAAGTGATGCCAGCCACGTGACACCCACCAAGCACCTCCTAGATAAGCCTGAGTCTTATTGCAAGGAATACCTCAGAAAGTGAGCTTTGAGCCATAAGAAAAGAATTGTTGTCTTTCACATTCATATATTGTGCATAAACCTGACACTTGTATGATATGTACAGAAGCGAAATAATCATTTAGGGAAAGGAAGTACAATGGTACTATGCTGTCATGTGTGCACTTACTGTGCACTTGTCATGTGTGTACTATGCTGTCATGTATGCACTTACAGGTGGTGGTAGGAACAGGGTGGGAGTGCCTTGGAGAACTCCTATCCCTAAAAAGCCTATTGCAGACCCAAAATCATATCTTCCCTTTAAATGCCACTTCGCACAGCTTATTCAAACTTTGAGGGCAATGCAAAATGAAAAACTTTCCCAGACACTGCTGGTGACACTGAATTGAGAGGAAGGATCAATCTGCCTGGGGGAAGGAAGGCCCTACGTGGAAAGGCTGGATCAATGGGGTGAGGCTAATGGGGGGAGGCTCAACAATGCCAAGTGCCAGGTCCTGCACTTTGGCCACAACAGCCCCAGGCAACGCTACAAGCTTGAGGCAGAGTATCTGGAAGACTGTGTGGAAAAAATGAAGTAGGGGTTGTTGGCTGATGCTTTGCTGACCATGAGCCAGCAGTGTGCTCAGGTGGCCAAGAAGGTCAATCCTGACTTGTATCAGAAATAGCGTTGCTACCAGGAGCAAGGTAGTAATCATTTTCTGTATTCAGCCCTGGTGAGGCCGCACCTCAAGTACTGTGTTCAGTTTTGGGCCCTTCACTACAAGAAAGACACTGAGGTTCTGGAGTGTGTCCAGAGAAAGGAAGTGAAGCTGGTGTGGGGTCTGGAACACAGTCCTATGAGAAATGACTGAGGAAACTGGGATTAATTCAGCCTGAAGAGGAGGAGACTTGGAAGACCATATCACTCTCTACAACTTCCTGAAAGGATGCTGTAGCAAGGTAGGGGTTGTACTCTTCTTATGCATTATTAGCAATAGGATGAGACAGAATGGTCTCCAATTGTACCAGGAAGACCAAGATTGGATGTTAGGAAAAATTTATTCTCTACTGGAACGGGCTGCCCAAGGAGGTGATTGAATCACTGTTCCTGGAGATGTTCAGGAAACATTTAGATGTCGTACTAATGGAGATAGTTCAGTAGGGAAATATTGTTGGTAGGTGGATGGTTGGAGTGGGTGATCTTGGAGGTCTTTTCCAACATTGGATATTCTATGACTCTATGATTCTATGCTACCTTGCTTCCCATCCTGCTGCTACATGCTGGCTTCTCTCTCTTCCATGTGTTTTGTTCTCTTCTCCCCTGTAAAATGCCAAATCCAGTGTAGCCTAAGAAGCCAGGGCTCCCTCAGATATTGTCACAGTAAGAATCAAATGTCTCCCTGCCACGACAATGTATGGCCTCAAGACATGTAACAGCAGCAGCAACATTCCCCTCTGCCATAAATCCAAAAACTGTTCTTACCACTCAGTGGTGATGTTGTATTTCAGAAGGGCAAGTCTGGATTACTTTTAATCACCAGAGCACTGTCATCTAGTGCTAACTTCCAGAAATGCAGAACAAGTTTCCTAACTGCAGAGGTTCACCCTGCTGGAGGGATGGTGATTGCATTAGGTAAGATTAGTTCAGAGCCACAGCTGTGGCTAAAAGCCTAACATTTCTGTTGGAGGTTAGTGCTGGTAAAGATCTTTGACAAGCAGAGAACAGAACTTCCAGAATGGAGCTTGCTGGTCCGATGGATTCTCATTCATCTGAGATTGAACGAGTATAGGTGTGATGTCGTGACGTTTCTTCACTTGGCAGGCCAACAGCTATCAGATGGTTACAATTGCAGTGCAGGGAACAGTGCTTATAAGCAAATATTTATGAGTCTTATTGTACATGGAAACTGAGCATTTAATGATCATTTAAAAGAGCCTGAGATTTCCTGGTCTGGAACAGGGATTGTGCTGCTGTGACTGCTGGCAAGATATCGACAAGCAGCGTGGAGCAGCACACTCTGTTAGCCTGGTGCAGATGCAAAGCAAGCTTATGAGAAAGCATTAGGGTCTGTCTTCAAGGACTTTGTGTTTTGCCAAGGAATTCACAACTCCTTCAGGCAGGGTAATTTTCTTCCCCTAGTTTCCCCTGTCCAGACTCTCAAAATCATCTCATTTTTGTCAAATTCAATTCAACCTAACTTTGCTAAATATGATGGATTTGATAAATACTTTTTTTTAATCTGCTAGTACATAACAGAAGTGGGGTTGAAACCATGCAGACTACAGCATATTTTGAAAGATAGCTTGCTGAATGCAGATTACAATGTCATTCAAGTCCAGCACTAATTAAAATTTGAACTATGGTGTGAAAGGGTCAATCAGCTGATGTAAATTAGCTGAGGAGTTCTGGATGTGCCATCTAATTAACTGCAGGAAGACTCAGTATGGTGAATAAACAAACAACACAACAGCTTATAGCTTACAAACACAAATACATATTATTTTGTTTCATTTAAGCCCTATGCCTAGTAACATTTTCCTTACTTTGAACATATACAGTCAGTTATATAAATGTTTCTTTTCCTGTTTCTCTGTATAAATGATCATTTATCTATTGTTTTTTTTTAAATCAAATTTTCTATTAAAGAAAAATACTGACAAACAAACAAGCAAAAAAGCATATATATATTTTTACTTTACAAATTTATCACCAATGGCACAGTGCAATAGTACACATGCAAAGCATCACTACACTCATAATAAAGCTCAGCAAACCCACAGACTGGCATCTCAGCTGGCTGATAATTCCAGCCAAGCTGATTTGTTTCTCCTTCTGACAGCACCACTCGTGTTCTCCAGTGATGTTATTTGCAAAAGGTCTATTCTGATTTGCCAGACATCCACATCTACATGGAAAAATTCTGGGAAACCTGTGCAAACTATTCTAATTCAGCATTTAGACTCAGTGACCAAGAACAGAGACTTGAATTTTAATTGCAGGAACTCTCTGGAGATTTTTGTTTCTGAAGGACCAAATATGGAGTAGAGACCACTACACAGGGACAACGCTGTTGACTGACGCTTGTATTTTGTGTGCAGTATTGTGTATTGCACAGGCCTGGCAAAGTCCATTATGGCAACAGACCTTCTCATAGACTGAGTAGAAAAAAAGAAACAATAGAGTTTAAAGCTGGTATAGCACCACCTTTCTGTTGCCTTGAAGGCCTCTAACCCAATAAGGAAACACTATTAATCCTTTCCACTGGAATTAAATTCTGCTCAGAGGTTTACTTTGTGTTGCTTTAGCTGCTTTTTCTAGCACTCCTATGGTAGTCCGCATCCAGATGTGGAGTCCTTAGCTCGGAAGAGACATGGACCTGTGCATCAAGAGGAGGGCCACAAAAATAACTCTAGAGGTGAAACTCCTCCCTTCAAGGAGAGACTGGTAGAGATGGGGCTGTTCAGCCTGGAGTAGAGAAGGCTCCCATGAGACTTGATAGTGGCCTTTCAGTGTATAAAGAAGAGCTGTAAGAAACAGTGTGATAGACTTTTTAGTAGGATCTGTTGTTAAGGAATAAGGGGAAATGGTTTCATATTAATGGAGGGTAGATTTAGGTTGACTATAAGGAAGAATATTTTTACAATAAAGGTGGTGAGGCACTAGCACAGGTTGCCCAGAGAGGTGGTGTCTCCCCATCCCTGGAGATATCCATGGTCAGGCTGGAGCACTTGATCTCCTATAGATATCCCAGATCATTGCAGGGGAGTTAGACTAGATGACCTCTAAGGATTCTATGATTATATGATTAGAAGACTCAGAGAAAGGAGAAAGGAGGAGCTGAACTAGAGATGTTCAAAATTATATATGAACACACAAACAAAAGATCTGTTTTTAACATCCCTTTGGCCACTTTGGCTCAGTTGTTCTGGTTCTGTCCCCTCCCAGCTCCTTGTTCCCCCAACCCCTTCACTGGCTGGGCAGTAAGAGAAGGTGAAAGGATCTTGGCTCTGTGGAGTGCTGCTAGGTACAGCTATGTTATCAACATTTTAAAAGGAAATCATAGGACCTTATGAGTTATGGTGAAGAGAATTAACTCCATCTCAGCCAAAAACTGACAAGGCTCACACAAGTCACTGCTTCTAGAAGTTCCATATGTTTTAAGTATATGCAGATGAAAAGGAAAAATCACAAAAATAAATTATTCAGACCAACTTCTTTTCAAAAAGAGCCAATACACAACTGTCAGAAGTATCAAGGCATTTATCACTCACTAGCACAGCTTTCTGTAATGGAGTAGTCACACACTTGGCCTAGTGACTTGAAGCCTGGCGTATTTTTCTTCTCTTTCCTTCTTCCAAGGTCACTATGTCTAAACAGCATTCCTGATCCTTGTCTCTTAAACTCCTTGTCAGATTGCAGGTCCCTCACTCTCAGTTGGCCCAACTCAGTGCTTAGCCATCAAAATGTTCTCAAGTGGGTGAAAAACACTTCTTCAGGGGAACAGAAATTCACTTTTCTGGGAAGTGACAGCACAACCAAGCAGCCTAAAATCTCTGTAAGAAGGAACTGTCAGAGGCACACTCAGGCTTCCCTTGATGAAAAAATGAGATAAAGAACACATGCTTTTCTCCATGTACTGCATTTTCACCCCCTACTTACCCCGCCCTTCTTGTGACAAACTAATTTTGTATGCAAAAAAGCACCTCATTTTAATGCTGGACATCTCTACCTTGATCCAGGCATGTGCCAGAGTAATATGTGGGTCAGCACACTGATTACACCAGAGAAGAAAGAGCACTGCTCACCCGGCAAACCACAGCCTGTGGGGAGAAACAGCCATATCTGGTATATGGTATTTCCTCACCAAGTCCTGGTTGCCGTGTCTGGGTCAAAGCCTGTCCCCATAGTGAGAAGGGAATTATATCCATCCTAACTGCTCAGCTGTGGCACATATCTCAACCTCTATAGCAACCATGCACTTCATCACATTTAATGCAGTTATTTTGCAATTGCACTGCGGTGGAGAATTGGCGTCTTAAATGGAAAGGACAAATTCTGTCTGAGGAGAGGATTTGAGTTTTCGGCTCCAGTAAGTCTCCAGCTTAAAAGCTCTTCTTCAGGAAAAAAAAAAAAAAAAAAAAGAATGCGACAGAGCTGCACTTCCTAAGCTTCTTTCACAGATCATAATATCCATTTTACTGAAGAGACAGTTGAGGAAAAAGGACTTCCATTCAGAGAGATCTTACCAATTTTCTAACTTATTTTTCAAACACATATATACTCCTGAGTTTTTTCTTTTTTCATTCTGTGGATGGAAAACAGGTCCTTCCATTTTTTCCGTATTTTTTTTTCTTGGGTTTCTTTATTTTGCTTTCTTAAAAAAATAAAAAGTGCTTTCCAATGGACTGTAAATATCAGTTGTCCTTAAAATTCAATTTTGGCTGCATTGTAGGATTTGGATGAGAAACATAGATCTACAGACTTAGTCACCCAAATCTCTTTTGCCAGATCACTGCTCACTTAGGAACTCTGGAGAAGAAAGTACAAGTTCTGCTTGAACAGAAACTACATGTATTTGTTGTCTTTCATTCCTCTGTATGTGACTCAAATTAACCAGTTTTGTGCCACACAGCACTCTTAATTACACTGCCTCAACAAGTCAACAAATTAATAATTCTCGTAGATTGGAAGATACAAGGGAAGTATATAAATATCTTAATATACAGGAAGAATATTAAAAATGTCAGGAATGTATTTTCTTAGTTTTTAAATAACTGACAATTCTAAGAATGCACGGGGAAATCTCATCCCATTTTAACCTGTATGCTCCACAACCTCAGTGTGGAGTACTCCTTTAGTATAGGAACAGTATATATTAATATATATTAATAGGTTAGTATATATTTTATTCATATAGATAAGCTGTGCTGGAGATGGGTGGAAGCAGGGAGAGAATTGTGCCCTCTTGCTTTCCAAAGTAATAGATAATCAGTTACCTTCATATCTCACAAAGCACAATTTTCCCCTGTCAGTCATTGCTACAAAAGGACTAATGAAGAAAACATGTATTTTCTTATCCTAAAGAACTTAAGTAAAGAAGAAATGACAGAATATCATTACTAAATCATGAAAAGCTCAAAATTCTCTTACAGTTACTTGCAGAAAAGAAAAAAAAATACATCTATAACTTGACTAAATAGTAACAAGAAAAAAAGAGGACAAAGAGAAACAAAAAGAAGCTGAACAAAATTAAGAAAAACGATTATACTGAAGTATATAATCTGTCACTCTAATATTAAAAAACAAAAAGGTTTATGTATTTCCTATTTTACTGAAGCCTTTTAAAGGAATTGAAAAAAGTAGAAACAATATTTAAAAAACTGCACATTTATATTTATACTAAGTCTTGGGCCAGCCACTGAGACTTAAAACATAGCTTACCACAATACTCTGTTGTACAAGAGAACATTAAATCTAGTTTCCTTTTGATAAAGTATAAAATATATTTCCTGTCTGGATGTAGAAGCTTTTATCTTGTCAATATTATTTGAATGACAATAAGTGCAAGAATTGAGGTTTCTATTATGCAACACAGTTTTAGTACACAAGCAAAATTGATCGGAGTTTGAAGAAATTACAACACTTCTTAACATAAGATATAATCCATCAAAACAGAGAAGCCAAATACAATAATAAATGCTTGAAACTTGTGCGTGCTTGATTGCTTCAAATCAAGCTGTTCATCCATACATTTAAAAGACCTAAATACTAATTTGATTTTCCTTAGCTGTAGATATACGTCAACATACTGCTGTGCAATTATGCTCTGCATCACTGCATATTTGCTTTAGTAAGACTATAAGACTGTAACACAGACAAGGGGAAAAGTTACCAGAAATGGCCATTTAAAACTTCCTTGATTAGCCTTCTTTGACTGATAATAGTCACTTGAGGTAGTACAACCTAGTCACAGTGGGATGAAACCAAGCTAAAACTCCAGGTCACCTGCACCACACACGAACACACACATAAAATAATAATAATAATAATAATAATAAAAATAAAAGGGTAAAGAGCAGTTCTGGGTAGAGACTTGTGATGCAGTGCAACAGAGGGAAAATAAAGGGTAAAAATGCCCATGGCAGGCCTGAAGCACAGTTTTGTGTGAACTGTATTTGAAAATCATTTATTTGAAAAAGACTGATAAAGCATGAAAGCATTCAGTGGCAGACTGTAATTGTAGCATGTCATTCTGGGTCATTTCACTTCAATTTAAATGTACTCAAGGTGATAGACTGCTGCAATGCAGTATGAAAGTTTCAGGACTTGGGAGCAAAGGTAGGAACCTGGGAAAGAGAAAGGAAGTCAAAGGATTGTTTTAATCTCAGTACTTTGTACATTCTCCACCTTTTTGTTCTATCAGTGTATAAGCAACCTTCCATTCAACAGTTCCATTTTTTTGGTGAGAGCTTGGACCAATCTCCAGTGGAACAAAATAACCGACCTCAACAGCTGTTCTTGGAAAGGTTAGTGAAAAAGGAGGCAAAAGTGGTTTCAAGAACAATATGCAGCCTGAACTTTCTTTAAAATGCTTGAATATTTGATTTTGAAACTGAAATGGAGATAGCATAGCAAAGTAAATTGGTAACTGCTGAGCACATTTCAGTCATATCAAGACTGAAAGAAAATGAACACAGAGAAAACTAGGGAGGAAGAAGAAATGAAATAATATCTTTATTTGATCATATTTGAGGTTTCTACTATCTAGGGTATGTGCATGTTATGTTAGGGGAAATCAGACAAGATTCAGCAGGTTTCACAGGCAGCAAGACTGCTGCAGCTTGTTGTCCCAGGTCCAACCAGCAGTAGCAAGGCTGAGAATGCAATATCAGTGTGCATATGCACAGTAACACACATATATGCCACATGAACATGTGTATATGGCTGGTTACAGAAATAGGCACAAGCAGACACAGAGCAGTCTAGCAAATTTGAACAGTTCCAAGCGGACACCTCCTGCTTCCCTCTCTGCCTGAAAAGAGTGCATGTCTATGACTTGGGAACATAGAATCTTAGTCTCAGAATGATTTGGATTGGAAGCAACCTTAAAAATCATCCTGTTCCAGCTCTCTGCTGTGGGCTCACTGCCACCCACCAGATCAGAATGCCCATGGCCCCATCCAGCCCAACCTTGAGCACCTCCAGGGTTAGGGCATCCACTATTTCTCTGGGCAGCTGTGCCAGGACATCACTGCCCTCTGAGTAAAGAACATTCAGGTATATGAGTAAATGTGCAAAGTGAATTCTCCCAGCAGCTGGGCTTAAACGCTAATTCTGTGCAGTAGCTACCCAGTAGATTCCAGTCTGGATGGCCAGCTTCATGCCTGGACCATAGGGTTGAGGCTGGGAGTGGCTCGGCAGGATGTCTCTTTCTCCAAGTTTTTTCAATTTGTGCTGCTGTAAGCTTTTGTGCCCCTTGATCCTCTGCAGTGTGCATAGATCTTTCAATATATCACTCCACATTCTGTGGTACCTTGCATGAGTAAGGCAAGACATATCATTCACATCTTTTTTTTTTTCTGAACGAGGCAGCAATCTCAGACTGAAGCTGTAGAAAATGCAAGGTTTATTTTCTTGTTGCTGTATCGCTCACTTTTGATTAAACCTTTAGGTTTGTTTGCAGAATTGGCCATGTGCTCTCTCATGATTTGGGATGGGTTTTCAAAGTGAATAAGGTGCAATGGATTGCAAAAGATGAGCTGTCTGGAAGGCTATTATAATCTTTTGTGCATCAGGTACTACTCCAAAGACAGCTCAGAATGATAACTCACAGAATCACAGAATTGCCGGGGTTGGAGGGGACCTCTAGAGATCATCTAGTCCAACCTCCTGCTAAAGCAGGTTCCCTAGACCAGGTTGATTAACTGCTGATGGCAAGTTAATCAAAGCAATCCATGATAAGAATTGGAAGTTTCAGTTTGTTTCCAAGCAGAAGTCTACCTCAGCAGATGTGTAATATTACCAGCTCTCAACAGCACCTGCATGGTTTAGAGAAGTGCAATCAGCCCGTTGTTCCAGCAGACAGAGTCCCTGCAGGTGTGCACAAGCGTTGCAAACATGAAGCCTTAGCAGTAAATGACTGTGGAGCTCTCCTGGCTCCGTGCTCCTTCCCAGCACATTCACAGCTGTAAAAGCTGAAAATGCAGCAAAAGAAAAGCAGCATCACAAGTGTACCATTTTCTAAGTGCTGAAAGCATAATTATCCATCAGTATGTGAACTAACAAAGACAGTTGTCTACTGCCATTTGTGAAGGATAATAAGGAGAGATTATAAGAAAAGGTAGCTTTGGGAAAAAAAAAAATAAAGAGAAGAAATATCACAGTATGTAGGGGAGAAATAATGAAAATAATAGATTTATTGTCTGTTCAAATACTTGGATAAACAGCTGCCAGAAATTAGATCCTGAATGTCAACACTGACCCATAGAAGGTATCTTTCTTACTTCTTGACAGAACATGTGTCAGGACTTTCATGCTGAGGCACTTTTGCCGTTGTTGTTATTTCATTTTATTTTCTTGACAATCTCTTCATGGTAACTTTCATTTTCCTGATCTCTGACCTCGTTAGCATTTCAGAAGAGTAAATGCAGTAGTCCAGAGCATTCAAACATCTGAGTGTCTCTTACTGAATAGCACCCAGTTTATAGACAGCTATTGAAACAGCTAAGGAAAGCCCACCCTTGCACATTCACATTAGAGGCCCTCTATTCCTGTTCTTTGAACTTGTCATATTTAGAGTAACAGTAAAACAGACGTCATTTAACCATAACTAATCCAAATAGCTGGTAGCTACCATGTTAAATCATTCTCTGAATTAGCCCCTGCAATGACTTTGGTACAAAAGAAGATAAATTGGAATTTTCTTCATCAGCCATTTGTTTTGATGAGGTTTGAGAAAAATATTTTTGTTATCATAAAAGATCATGATGAAGTAATGGACAGTAGTTTTAATCTCTCCGTGACTGTACAAACATTTAGAGCAAGTCAATGTATCTACTTCTTCTGATGTATTAGCTAAAAACAACCTTAAACAGCATACGCCCTGCCATGTGTGACTGAAGTCACATTATTAAAAAATGAGATGCCTGAAGTAATCACAGATCCCCAGCTTACTAGCTGGTCCACCTTGAAGTTTGCTAGTAAATGTACATGCATGCCTGTGGTGGTTTCACCCTGCTGGGCAGAAAAAATCCACCACGCCATTCTGTCACTAACCCTCCTCAAAGGAGGAGTTGGGGAAAATATAGCAGAAAATGGCTCAAGAGCTGAGGAGAGGAGAGCGAGACGATTCACCAGTTACCACTACAGGCAAAATAGACTCACCATGGGGAGTTTTATGTAATTTACTCCCTATTGCTTACACACTAGAGCAGTGAGAACTAAAAACAAAACAAAACAAAAAAACCCTCTCACATCTTATCTCCTCCCCTGCAGTGGCAAAGGAGAAATGGTAATGGGGGCTGCAATCCATCCATAACACTTCATCTTTACCCAAAGAATAATAGAATCATGGTATTACCAGTGTTAGAAATGATCTCCAAGATCATCCATTCACCTACCACCAATATTTCCTCACTAAACCATGTTACTTATTACAATTTCCAGATGTTTCCTGAACACTTCCAGGGATGATGACTCAACTACCACCCCAGGTATCCCATTCCAGTGCTTGACCACTCTTTTAGAGAACGAATTTTTCCTAACACCCTACCTGGCACAACTTGATACCATTCCCTCTTGTACTATCAATAGAGACATAGGAAAGAAGGCAAACTCCCACTTCACCACAATCTCCTTTCAGGCAGTTGTAAGGAGTAATAACTGTCCCGAGTTTCCTCTTCTCCATACCAAACAATCCCAATTCATTTAGTTGTTCTCCATAAGAATTACTCACCAGCCTCATTACCCTTCTCTGGACGCTTCAGGACCTCAATGCCTTTCTTGTAATGAGGAGCTCAAAACTGAACACAGTCTTTGAGGTGTGGCCTCACCAGGGATGAATACAGAGGGATGATTGCTTCCTTGCTCATGATATTAACACTATTTCTGATAGAAGTCAGGATGCCTTTGGCCTTCTTGGCCACCTAAGCACACTGCTGGCTCATGTTCAGCAGAGCATCAACCAACAACCCCCAGTTCATTTCTTCCAGACACTGTTCAAAGCCTGTAGCAGTGCCTAGAGCTATTGTGGCCCAAGTGCAGAACTTCGTACTTGGCCCCGGCCCAGATATCCGGAGTTTCCAGATGCATCTGTAGGGCCTTCCTAACCTCAGACAGATAGTCACTTCCTCCTCACTCAGTGTCATCTGCAACCCTATTGAGGGTGCACTCAATCACCATGTCCAGATTATCAGTAAAGATATTAAACAGGATGGGCCCCAATTTCAACCCTTGGGAAACACCACTTATGACCAGTCACCAGCTGGATTTAACTCCATTCTCCATCATTCCCTGGGCTACGCCCTCCAGCCAGTTCTTTGCCCAGCAAATACACAAGTCCAAGCCATGGACTGTCAGCTTACTCACGAGATTAATGTGAAAGACAGTGTCAGAGGCTTTGCTGAACTCTAGATACACTATATCAGCAGCCTTTCCCTCAACCACAAGGTGGGTAACCTGATCATAGAAGGAGATAAGATCAGTCAGATAAGATTAGTCAGGCAGGATCTACCTTTTGTGAACTGCTGGCGGTTGGGCCTGATCCCCTCGTTCTCCTGCACATGCAATATTATCTCTTTCAAGCTTATCTATTCCATAATCTTTCCTGGCACCAAGGGAAGGCTGATAGACTTGTAGTTCCCTAGATTCTTCTAACAACCCTTCCTGTAGATGGAAATCACATTGAAAAACCTTCAGTCCCCTTGTATCTCTCCAGTGAACCAGGAACACTGATATATGGTGGAAATAGGCATGGCAATCACCTTCAACAGCTCCCTCAGCACCTTCTGGTGGATCCCATTTGGCTCCATGGACTTGTGACAATATGTGTGGCTTAGAAGGTCTCTAACTGTTTCCACATGAAGAGTGGGGTGTTTATTCTGCTCCCTATCCCAGAATTTGTTGTCAAGGAGTAGAGTGTTACAAGATCTTTCTGTCACTTCTCCATGGTCACTCTCTGTCCATGTCTTCTCATGGGCTTCTCCCGGCAGGCTGCAGATCCAGTCCCAGGGCTAGTTCCTGTAGATGTTTTGCATGCAACTCTTGCATCATTTCGGTCTTCTCTGCTGGGAGATCAAATCTTGAGCTGCTGTCTCTGAGCTTTCCAGCACTGTTGCTCCTATACATTCATTTGCTCTGATGGGAAGATTCCAGACCCAGTGACAATAAATTATCCCCTAATGTCTTTTTTACTTCTTACTTTTAATTTTTGCTTTCAGTGCTGAAGACTTTTCCTTCTTCCAGCTCTCTTCCCAAGAGCAGCATAGGAAAGATGGTACTTTTGTGATGCTCAGCTGCAGCATCTTTTGCTGTCACACTTTCTGGTTCTTTCAGAGCCATGAGCCAGTGCAGGTGGTGCTCTTGTTGCCAGCCACCAGTGTGGAGCCAGCACTCACTTGATTCACACCAGTTGTCCCAGTAACTGGTCTAGGAACATACATTACTCCTGCTCCGTGGCTGGAAATAGAAGACTCTACTCATTCCAGTCACTAGAGTTGGGAGACCCATTTTCTCTGTTAGCTGAGGGTAGGATCCCACTCATTCCAGTAGCTGGCATCAATCTCCACACAAATAGATCAGCAGCTGGCATGTAGTTCTTAAGCACAACACAGGAAAATTCATCTATCTCAGACACTGGCAGGAGTGACAGATTGAGAGCTCTTGATTCCATGGGTAGTGGTGCATGGATTTTCTTAGCTCATGGGGTTATCTGTCTGGTTAATTCTATGATTCTATATATAAATGTGGTAGACAGTGTAAATATAAAGACAAGAATTTAAGGAAAGATTCAGTAAGATCTGAGGCAGGGCAGATCAGGGATAGGACTTGGTCAGACAAGCATGATGACAGCGTTTTTTTTTCCATCCTGTCATCTCCTTTATACCCCTTCTACCTTTCTGCTGGAGTTGATGTTATGCCACCACACAAACAGGCTTCTCCCAGTCCCAGTGATCCAACACTAGGCAGCAGACTTTGAGCTTTTCTGGTATGCCATCAGATAATCATGCATCTGCAGAAGTACACATCAAAGTTCCTCACATGAAGTGGAAAAAATATCCTATTAAGTAGAGAAAATAATGAAATCAAAAATTCTCTCTGTTGCACAATATTGAATACCTAGGGAGTTCAATATTTTGAATGTTTTGTAAGCTTATCCACAGATGAAGGAGAGAAAATGATGGCGGGGATTTATTCATTTCTACATTGAACAAATGAGTGGAATAACAAAAATGAATAGTCCGCATAGTGCTGTAATTTCCATACTATAATTTCCTACTATACCTTCAAGTCTCATTACTTGGCAAATTTACAGCAAAAATGTAAAAAGTTAACACCTGCTTCCATTTCTTTAAAAATGGAGTATATCCCAGCTAAAGCATTTGAGCAACCTGTTGACAATTGTGAATGTCACATTTTCCATTAAACTCTGAAGGAGCAAAACTGGGAACATTCAATCCGCTTTCTATGTGATACTTTCCTTACTTCAGGGGTCAACACTAAGCAGGCAGATACATTCAAGAAACAGAATTTAAAAGAGTTTCAAATTGAAGTTACTAATATCTTTATAACACCTGAGGGGAATAAATTTTAAATCCCCCTTTTTAGCACAAAATATATAAATTCAGAAGCACGCAAGCTACCTCAGAAGTCAAAAACAGCTTATTGTATTATTATCATTGTATTGTAGTTGCACCTGAGGTATGCAGATGATAATGGAAATAAGTTTGTAAGGAAAGAAAACAAAGCAATTGAAATAGCTGTGAAACAAAGAAAAACTCAAAGAACAGGAACATTTGACAAGGAATTAACTGCAGAGCTGCAAAATGCAGGAAGGAAGATTCTTTTACTGGTAGATGAACCTTAGCTACAGCAAGGCACTTACATCCCAGAGTATCCTCTCTGTGGAAGCCAGCTGTGACACTTAAAAATTCATATCCTAGCTTTACTTCTCACAAACACACCCATGTAGATAAGCCCTGGGGTTACTTTAACAAAGCCAAAGTAAATTCTCTGTTTAGAAAAAGGCCTAAAGCATATAAATTAAAGACTAGTTTTTCAAGCATTCAGCTGCTCCTGTTGTAAACAACAAATGCTCTTTTTATGCAAATCCAGACAAGGAGAATTTCAAAGGCTCCCAGTAACTTTGTGTTCTATCAGCAGTGCTGGTCTTGTTGATCAACACTAATCTTAACCAATATGTACTTTGCATTTGCCTGCACAGTATGAAGTCATGTCAGTTTTTTGTTAAATATCTCAAGGCCATGGAAGTATTAAAACTGAGTAATATTAATCATGTTTGATAGAAATAGCTTCTTCCTTTAACATGAAAAGTAGGAAATGTAGGTGTAAATATTCCCAAACAGTAAACAGAGAATACTTCATTTGTAATGGATGGCATTTAACCCAGCAGGTTGCAACCATGAAAATTCTATCTGACATAGAAGAAAACTACTAAGTGCAGATATAAACACTGGATATGAAAATGAGAGGATAAGGAAAACTGCCTGAGGTTTTTGTGTTTTTTTTTTTTCAAAGTTTGTTCAAGTCCTTGATATTAACTGAACTGCAAAAGAAATCATCAGAAAAGTCAAGTTATTGCAACTATCTCCACTTAAAGAGAATTACATCACAAAAAGTTGGATATAGAAAGAAAGTTTGGTGGAAAAGATTTAGGAGAAATCTCTCTAAAGAGAGAAGCCAATGCTTATTTTCCAAGAGTAATGGGAAAATGGTTCTGGTTTGCTCTGGAAGAAAGAAGGTTGGTTGGGTCAAAGTGAGTGTCAGCTGACAATCTGGATTTAATTGACCCTAATCTGCCTTTCTAGTGCCTATGACATCAACTATTTTATTCTTCCAGCAAAAAAAATTGGGATAACCCTTTTAGCTTCAGGTATCATGCTGCAGTGATTGTATTAAGGCATGCATTTGTTCAAGGCAACATGGACAAGTCTAGGCCATGACTACTTTTAACTAGCCATACATTTACAGCATTCATAGGTAGTTCCCTCAGCCAGAGAATTTCCTGCCTTTGGGTTGTAATGAGATTTTTGTCTTGCATGTTCTTACAACTTTGGTACAAGTACATTCAAAGATCTTGCTTTGCACTTATGGACCATTAGCCTTACTGCACAATTTGACTTGTGACTCAATCTCATGTTATTTGACAGTTTCGATATATATATATAATTGGACATTAATTGTAACAACCTAGCTAGTGAAGACTAGAAAATCTAATTGGTAGAGATAGTTAAAACTCTAATAGAAATGTCACCTAGCAAATAAAAAGCAAACACAGCACATAAATAAGAAATGTTCTTTAAATTTTAGGTCTTGGTGCCTAATTATCCTTTGTGAAACTGAAGTGCAGGAGAAGAGAATTCAATTATATCCAAGTAATGTGATTTCTACTAGAATACTAATGACCACTCTGTTTCTTAAAATCACACTCTGAGAGCACCATACACTCACAAATCTGTGCTAATGAAGCAGTGTTTATTGCCAGAGTCTCATGGTAGCATTCTTGTTTAGTGCTATGTCTAAATATAAGATCAAAGTTTCTCTGAATAGCAGACAATTTAGCCAGGGTAGCTGTTTGTCTTGATCTCAGAATCAGAGCAATCTAATCTAATCTAATCTAATCTAATCTAATCTAATCTAATCTAATCTAATCTAAAATAATCTAAGATAATCTATCTAATCCAGCCTAATCTATAGTTAACAATGTAGTAACCACATCAAGTGTAGTGAAGGTATTCCAGCCAGTTAATTTTTGTCTGTTTAGACACTTAAAAGGAAATCTATAAACTAGACTGATGATAACCAGTATTCTCTTCAGTATTTTGCTTCTTAAATGCTAACTGCATTTAATCTGGTCAAGGTGGACTGATTAATCCATGCGGATTTCCTTCCTTTTCCAAAATCAATGGTCTTTAAAGTCAGACAGAGTAGGGAATACTAGAATATTGGATTATTATTACTTCAAATTTTTCTAGTGCTGGTAACAGCTAAGAGTTTCTGATAAGTGTTAATATATTGTATTATGTTAGCATAATGTGTTATACATTATCATATTCTAGCTAATTTTATTGTTCACTTTTTTTTTCACTAAAAATCAGCACAAAAATACACACAAAAACCCAGCCATAAAATTTAATCCTTAAACAAATGTCTCTGTCCCAGGCCAAAAATTAACAAATGCAATTAATTGTGCTGGTGAAGACACAGAAATAACGTTGTTCACTGTAGTCACCTAAACAAGTATTGTATCTTTTCCTTATTAAAAATATGCTGCTCACTTATGAAATCTACTGTCACATGATGACAAGGTTGAAGTGGAAATTTGAAGATCATCTAGTTTATCCCACTGTGTAAAGCAAACTCAGCAATACTGATTTCATTCCCAATGGGTATTTCTCCAAGTTATTCTCAGAGAAACTCTATATGTCATCCTCACATCCTTTTTGAGTTCTGTTTTGTCTACCATTAAGAAAGCTATCCTAATGTCCAATTTACATCTCTGTCGTTGTTGTTTTTTCAACAATAACTCTCATCCTATCCTTGACTCCCATAGAATACAGACTATTTATCTTTTCTGGAGACCATTTCTTCTGTGTGTTAAGTACTTACATTTCCACTCTTCTTCAGGCAGGAAACAAAGTCTTCAGCTTTTCTGATTGGCTATATTTAGTGTTCATCTGAAAATTATTATTCTCTTCTTGATACATTCATTTGGTTTGTAACTTTCTCAGAGGGAAGCATCTAAAACTGAGTGCTTTTTATCAAGTAGCACTTTACAGATTCATCTGCTTCTGCTTTGATGTACCACTTCTGCATAATCCAGTTTTCTGTGTGAAAGATGACCTTGTTTTACAGGGCCATAAATGTTTATACAGGACTAAGGTTATCAGCTCACTACTAAGAGTCCCACATGATTGTGAATTGTTAAAGAAAAATAGCTTTGGAAGAGAAGAAGCATCAGCTTTAAATATGTTTTTTTACATTCTGTGAAAAGTGCAGACTTCTTCCTGGATCACATGAAAACAGCTATTTTTCCAAGACAAGGCAAGCAGCATTAGGACAAACTTTTATAATACACCTAAAGATGCTTTCATTCTTTACAAGAAGAATGTTGACTGGCAGAAAAGGAACGGGGACATATTGGACCCTAAGGAGTGAAGTCTAAAAGGAAGGAATATAGATGGCACAATGAGGACAGGAAAAGATGAAAGTAAGCAAATGGATTATTAAGAACAGCATTATGTAACTATACTGCACATCATTTTCATGTAAAAAATAAAAAAGGTCTGTGTGATTTCAGTGCCTTACAGTACTCAATCTGCAATTTTTCTTAATGTACCAATCACTGGGTTGAATAGAGGGAATATTTGGTGGCTTCCACATTAACATTTTAAGAAATTGATATAGATATATCCAGTAGTTTACCAGCCTGATCAAACAGCTAGTATGAATATCAATACTATAATTACCATTACATACATCAAAAGTGGCCACTCTCTAGTACATTCTTTGCAGTTAGGAATATGCCAAAATTAGTGCCAGAATAACTTGATGTCTAAAATAGATAGTAACGGCTTACTAAAAAATGAGTCATAGAGGCTATGTAATGAGAAATGTTTTACATTTTACTTTGCTCCTTAACTGTTTTATGAAAAACTAGGACACGTTACTATAAATCAGTATGAACAAGAAGTAATATTCACAATTTCCACTCAGATTTTTCTCTCCAATATTAGGAAGCTCAAATAAGATTTGGATAATAGAAATGTAGTGCGAGAACCTAAGAATTACTTCATCCACAGTAACAGATAGCTTAGGTTGAATACACATACTTGGCTACTTTGTCTGGGATTACTCATTTAGTTCTTTCTAGATTTTGAAAAGAGATAATTAATATTTCATAAATTAAGCCAAATTTAATAAAGAATGTAATTCACTTTTTTGATCCAGTCTCTATAGAGATTGTAAGAAACCAAAAGCCCTGAATATTAGACAGCAGCTTTACCAAATAGTTTCTTCAGCTTCCTCTGTAGTGGAATATCAACAAATACTCATGCCCTAAAGCCATTATAAGGTAGATAGAATTATGCTTTTTAATGTCATTGTTATTTAATTCCTCAAGAAAAACAAGATCTTTTCACGTTTCGAAAAATAAAAATCCTAGTTAGCAGGCTTTGGACATCAGATCCATTGGTCGTCAGAATATCAAGATTTTTATTTAGTCTTTTTGTCATATATTAGTTCTACAGAGCTAGACACATAAACTCACATGCATACACGCATGTACTCATTGGGCTATCAAACGATTTTAGTAAGTTAAAAGAGACATGAAGGTCTAATGCATCTTAAAAATAAATTAGCCATATTCAGAGAATGAGACAACGGAGAAACGTTTTTTTTTTGGTTTGGTTTTTTTTTGGAGTCCAGCCCTTTGACTGCATGGAGTTAGCACCTCTTCATGATAACTGCAGTGAACACATTACTTTGATTGGGGTCAAATATGGAGTAGTAAATAGAGAGGCAGGATTGGGAGACTAGAAAGAGGAAGAATCATTATTTCTGTTAGAAGTAGAAAGCAAGGCCACTCTAGTCTTTACAAGTCACAGCAGGCCAGCACAAAGCATCTTTGCAAGAAGCAGAAATAGACCATTCACTCTGCCTGCGTCTACTAAAAATTCAGTGACTTTCAAGTCGAATTGGAAGTGTGTCAAATATGCAAGAAAAGCAGTATAGAACAACAGTAAAGTAAAAGAAGCAATAAGAAATACAGCTAGAGTAGCTATTGCCATATGTAATAATCAAAGCCTGACAGACTTACCTGTAAATTGCAACTGAGAATAGCTGAACATTGCACCTCTAACATGTAAGACTTAAGAACATAAGAATAGATCAGTTTGTGATACACATACGGAAGATCTAGGCATCTCACAATCACCCTGAAAAGCACTTATCCTCTTAGTACTCTCACTGTGCCTGTATTGCATATAAGAGCTGGAGTAAATGAAAGTACTCTCTGATGAAAATTCCTGGAAATCAAAATATATGCCTGAAATTGTGTCAGGTTTTCTTTTTAGAATATCTTTATCATGGAAGACCAGGGGTAGAAAACTGTGTGTTTAACATGAAGAAACACAAACCCAAAAGATAAGTAGATAATTAAGACAGTAGTAAAGCACTAAATGAAGAAGCACTTTAGCAGAGACAGACTCAAAAGGAGTTAAAAATATATGATGATTAAATTCTAGTTTTAAATAGTGGAAATGTGGAAATTCCTCTCTCAGTTACACAATATCTGTTAACTTGTCTGGGAGATTTAACATCCCTAACTTGATTAATAGAAATAATTTGAGCAAGGAAAGTTCCTTACCTTTCTCTTTGGGCACCTAACTTTTATTCTGTATTTAATAAGAGAATAACTTTTATTCTTTTATTTTATTTTATTCTTTTATTTTATTTTATTCTTTTATTTTATTTATATCCCCCTGTACTCAGCTCTGGTACGGCCGCACCTCGAGTACTGTGTTCAGTTTTGGGCCCCTCACTACAAGAAGGACATTGAGGCCCTGGAGTGTGTTCAAAGAAGGGCAACAAAACTGGTGAGGGGTCTGGAGCACAAGTCTTATGAGGAGCGGCTGAGGGAGCTGGGATTGTTTAGTCTGGAGAAGAGGAGGCTCAGAGGAGGCCTTATTGCACTCTACCACTTCCTGAAGGGGGGTTGTGGTGAGGAGGGGGTGGGCCTCTTCTCCCTGATAAATAATGACAGGATGAGAGGGAATGGCCACAAGTTGCGCCGGGGAAGATTTAGATTAGACCTCAGGAAACATTTTTTTCTCTGAAAGAGTGGTCAGGCACTGGAATGGCCTGCCTAGGGAGGTGGTTGAGGCACCATCCCTAGCGCTGTTCAAGAAGCGTTTAGATGAGGTGCAAAGGGATTTGATTTAGTAGTAGTTGGGTAGGGATAGTGATAGGAGGATGGTTGGACTAGATGATCTTGTAGGTCCTTTCCAACCTTATGAACCTATGAACCTATTCTGAAAGGAGATACTTGGGTAAAAATCCTTGGCTTTGATTCAAACAGTTTTAAAGGCTGTATGGTTGAAAAGATGTTTTAGCAACATAACTCATGTATACGAGTACTCAAAAATCTTTGGGTCATACTCATGGAAATCAAAAGCAACTGCTAAAGGAAAGAGAATTACCCATTTATTTCAATTCTTTCATTGTTGTGGGATTCATGAAGGAGTAGAAAGACTGGTAGATGCTTGAAGTTAGCATTAGAATCATAGAATCATGTAGAATAGAAAATAACATCAAGATCATCTAGTCCAACCAACAGCCTGATCTAATGATTAATAAAGTCATGCTTAGCTTCTGTTATGTTCCTCAAAAGTGAATTTGGGATAAATTAGAAGTTGACATCTTTCAGAAACAAGTTTTTACACTTATTTATTCATTTTATATTGTTTGTTAGTCTGAGAAGACATTCAAGATCACGCTTAGGGATTTCTTTTTATATATTTGCTACTTCTTTTGCTTTTAGAGCAGGTGATACAATACCTAGACACTCTTTAGAAACTCCCTTCTGCCTCTTACTTCATCTACTAGTCAACATCAAGGAGCAGTTTTTCACTTGACTGACTACAAACATAAACATAAAACTCACAAATGTAAAAATTTCTCATGTGTAAACTTTTCAGATAGCTCCCTAATGGCAAACCATGAGAAAAGAGAAGCAGAGAACTTGCATGAGGTAGCTCCTGAGTAGACGACAGCAAATAGAGATGTCTGAACAGTAGTACAATACCATTTTGTCACTGTCATGGGAAAAACATGCTCAGATTCATCTCTAACCCTTCTGTTAATCACTATAGCAACTGACAATAACTAAGATTACACTACAGCATGTCGTGTCTGTGGTCACTGTATTTCTGTTTCAGCATCACTGTTTGGAGGGCATGGGGAGAACAGAGGCCTTTTCTGGAGCAGCTATCTGCACACAGGAGCACATAGCACAGTTTCCCATGTAAACACACTTGAAATGAGTATAACTGCTGTGTAAAAATCAGATACTAGACATGAAAACCAGCCCAAATGTATGTGAAAACATGTTCTTCCACACTTTGGTAGGATGTTGAATAGTTTGACTCTGTCTTGTTATATACCCTTACCTGTCCAAGATATTAGTACCTTATTTTAAGACTCTTCAGCTTTCTCACTCATTAGCTGCACAGAACAAAACACCAGAGTAGAGATAAATGTATGCTTTCTGAATGGAAACACTGTTTGTGTTAACTTAAATTTATTGCTTGATCTATTTCAATGAAGGGAGAGATAAGGACAGAAATAGCACTAGCTGGTGGGTGTAGCTACCCAAGTATGAATTGAAAGAGCCACTGAATTTACTTAGATTTATGTCAAACAATGCAATTCTTAATTCATTTATCTAAGCAAACAAGGAAATGAACCTTGGCATTGTTGCAGAGGATTATCACTACAAAAGTGTTCTGAAATCTCCCAACGTTAAGATACTCCATCAAAGAAATGAAGAATAATTAAGGCTATGGAATACCTCAAACATAATACAAGGTATAATTTTATCAATTTCTAGGTACAATTTTGATACAGATGACCTACATAATGGCAAGAGCAGTGAAAATAAGAGTTGTTCAGGAACATTAGCAAAAAAAATACATGGAATAACGTGTAACTGATGGGCTTCTCCTTCCCTATACTTTTCTATCAATCATAGCATCTGCTTTCCAAGACAATAGCACAGATGGGTGTCATATTTGGATGTCGAGCGCATCTGTGAGAAAATATTAAACTCTATTTTTTCTTATTGATAGGAAATATTTCAGTGAATGTTCAGCAAAGCAGTGATTTGGTCAAACAAGCTCTGCCACTGCAATGTCCTGTAAATCGGTTCATTCAAATACAGATACAATGTTGTGCCATCTTCTTCGCTTGTTTTAAAACACAAATGCAGTTCATAATCACCTTTTCTCTCTCTCTCTCCCTTTCTTTTTTTTTTTTTAAGTTCAAATGTTTATCAATTCATTATATTTTTAGACAGGTGTGATATTCACTTTTTTCATCTAATATATGTTTTAAATAAATCTGAAATGTTGCAAAACTATGCTGACCTTATTAAAAGCTATAACCTCACCAGTGTCATCAAAAGCCAAATCACAGAAAGTTATTTTGTATATGACAGAGTAGGCAAGAGGAAGATACTTTATATATGAGAAAGATATTTTATATAAGAGAAAGATATTTTATATATGAAAGAGTATGCAAGAGTAAAAATGTATTTGGCATCTTAATTAGACAGAAGACTGTAACTGCAGATAGGAAAAGAGTAGGACAATAACAGTACTGCTAACATAAACCAAGAGAAAACTGGGGCATAAGAACCTGATGACTATCAGTATGCTAAAAAGCAAAAATTTGAGTTTTTATAAGCTGGTATCCTTTAGATAACCAGACTAAAGCATGTCTGCAGTGATTGATTTGCAATGTAGATACCATTATAGCTAAAAGGATATGCAAACCCTACTGTTCTATATGGCTACTTGTTAATCTGAATGAAATATAGGCAATTACTCTTTATTTTCTTGTAAATTCCAAGCCTGTTGTGAATTCCTTATTCTACTTCCAAAGCTATTGCTGATACAGCATTTAGTGATCTATGAGAAGAAAATTCAAATTGTGTGTTGCCTTATGTAGTTAAGTAACTACATATTATTGATTAATTAGCTGATTCTACTATAAAAATGCTGTTCATACTGAACATTACATCTCTGATTAAATATGCTGGATACATGCACCTGCTTTAAATACTTTATTCTAATCCCAATATTAACCTGTGATGAAAAAATAAATACAAGGAGCATTTATACACACATGAGTAGTTTTATTAGTACTTGAATAGTATAATTCATTTTTATTTATTTACTTCAAGGTTCTTTTATTCTCTTTTTCCCTTTCCCTTTCCCTTTCCCTTTCCCTTTCCCTTTCCCTTTCCCTTTCCCTTTCCCTTTCCCTTTCCCTTTCGCTTTTCCTTTCCCTTTCGCTTTTCCTTTCCCTTTCCCTTTCCCTTTCCCTTTCCCTTTCCCTTTCCCTTTCCCTTTCCCTTTCCCTTTCCCTTTCCCTTTCCCTTTCCCTTTCCCTTTCCCTTTCCCTTTCCCTTTCCCTTTCCCTTTTCTTTTCCCTTTCCCTTTCCCTTTCCCTTTCCCTTTCCCTTTCCCTTTCCCTTTCCCTTTCCCTTTCCCTTTCCCTTTCCCTTTCCCTTTCCCTTTCCCTTTCCCTTTCCCTTTCCCTTTCCCTTTCCCTTTTCCTTTTCCTTTCCCTTTCCCTTCCCTTCCCTTCCCTTCCCTTCCCTTCCCTTCCCTTCCCTTCCCTTCCCTTCCCTTCCCTTCCCTTCCCTTCCCTTCCCTTCCCTTCCCTTCCCTTCCCTTCCCTTCCCTTCCCTTCCCTTCCCTTCCCTTCCCTTACCTTACCTTCCCTTCCCTTCCCTTCCTTGTTTTGGGTGTTATGGCTAATATGTACACGGTGCGAGTCTGAAGCATAGCAAGTCTACTTTGTACTTGCAGCAAATTTAGTGGACAGGCTAGATTATTTTCAAATGACATGCTAGTACATGGTTAATTGTCACTTCACGTGTGAAGGAGAGCACTCTTATCTCTGTAGACTGTCCTTCCATTGAGTTTTCACATAGTCTTTCTCAATGTCCTGCAAGGACTCTAACAAAAAAAAATATATAAAATATAACAAAATAGAATATAACATAACAAAATAGAATAAAATGTAAGATAAAAAAGAAACAGAACTTCAACCAGTTCAGTGTCTGAAATTACAAGCATACAAACAGTGGAGTCTTGCCTTCGGAACTGATGGAGTATCTGTCACATTTGTCAAAGTGCAAAACAGATTATGAAGGTGTTAATTCATGCTAGTGTATCAGACATCAAGTCTTCCACCGAGCATCGTAAA
This sequence comes from Cyrtonyx montezumae, assembly GCF_038088225.1. Classification (NCBI taxonomy): domain Eukaryota; kingdom Metazoa; phylum Chordata; class Aves; order Galliformes; family Odontophoridae; genus Cyrtonyx; species Cyrtonyx montezumae. The sequence continues at coordinate 6,061,640 of NW_027072033.1, forward strand.
TTCACGTAATTTTGATTTTTCTATTGAACTTCTGACTCAGTTGAAAGATGTGAAAAGTTGTCAACAGTTTACGGGCAGGTTCGGCCCGGTTCCGTGACGATTGGTGTGGGGGACCCACGGACCCACACCCCTGGAAAGGGGAAGGGGGAAAGGGAAAAGGGAAAAGGGAGATGGGCCTAGGAACAAAACAGCGGCAACGATCTGAGGAGGAAAGCTAATTTACTAAATAAGATATCGGAAAGCAAAATAACACAATATAATACAATATAATTGGAATTAAAGCTAATAAATCAAATAAAATGAGCAAGAGAGAGTGTCAGATAAACCGAAAGCCTTACGCTAATGCTGAAGGTGGACAGCAGGGAGCACCCACTGCTGAGTCCATCCCAAAGGAAAGAGAGTTTCCCGTGACCGCAGACAGTTTTTATCTTTCCCTCTGAGCATAAACACATAAGAATGCAAAGCATCGCAAAGTCCTCTGGGGAATGTAGTTCTTCTTCTCTTCTGAGACAGGTATACCCATAACTATCCATGATCCACGGAGATGGAGCATTAACTCTTTAACTCTAAATGCACTACATGATGCTATGATGTGGAATACCAGTACCAAAAATCATAAAACCATGACATTCTACTCCTTATTCCACATCACTACATCATGTTTGATATATATGTATAGAAGAACAATGATTAGAATGCATTAAATACACACACACAACATATATATGTATATACATGGAATTACCGACTGCACTCCCCCAACCTCAAATTCCCTTGTGGTACACACTGAACATCCCCATTCTTCTGCATCACCCACCAAGTGGACCCAGGTCCTTGAGCAAAAACAGTTCCACGGAGCGGTTTACCCTTTCCAGAAGCTGGAAGGACCCAAACTGCTTTTCCCAACATGTTCTTTACATGTACTACAGGGACCTTATCTCCCTATACAGTAGATAGAGATCTGGATTGGGCAGGACCATCGCGATTGATGGATCCTCGAGTGTTGACCAACCAGGTGGCTTCTACCAAATGCTTCTCCCAGTGCTTAAATGTTCCACCACCATTGCTTTCAACGTGGTTTTTAACAACCCATTGTACCTTTCAATTTTACCAGAAACTGGTGTGTGATAGGGGATATGATAAATCCATTCAATGCCATGATCTTTGGCCCAAGTATTTACAAGAGAATTTTTGAAATGAGTTCCATTATCAGACTCAATTCTTTCTGGAGTGCCATGTCGCCATAGGACTTGTTTCTCAAGCCCTAAGATGGTGTTTCGGGCGGTAGCATGGGGTACTGCGTATGTCTCAAGCCACCCAGTGGTTGCTTCCACCATGGTGAGCAAATAACGCTTACCATCGTGAGTTCGTGGCAAGGTGATATAATCAACCTGCCATGCCTCCCCATATTTATACTTTTGCCATCGCCCTTCCCCCCAAAGAGGTTTCATCCTCTTGGCTTGTTTAATTGTGGCACATGTGTCACAGTCATGGATAACCTGTGCAATAGCATCCATAGTTAAGTCCACCCCTCGGTCTCTAGCCCATTTATATGTTGCATCTCTTCCTTGATGGCCAGAGGTCTCATGGGCCCATCGAGCTAAAAATAATTCACTCTTGTGTTGCCAGTCCAAGTCTGCTTGAGCCATCTTAACTTTGACAGCTTGATCTACCTGATGGTTATTTTGTTGTTCCTCAGTTGCCTGGCTCTTAGGAACATGAGCATCTACATGGCGCACCTTTACAACCATATTCTTTATTCGGGCAGCAACGTCTCTCCACAGTTCAGCAGCCCAATTAGGTTTACCCCTCCATTGCCAACCATTTTGTTCCCATTGCTGTAACCACCCCCATAAAGCATTTGCCACCATCCATGAGTCGGTGTAAAGATAAAGCACTGGCCACCTCTCTCGTTCAGCAATATCTAAGGCCAGCTGGACAGCCTTTACCTCTGCAAATTGACTTGATTCTCCTTTTCCTTCAGTGGCCTCAGCAACTCGTCGTGTGGGGATCCACAAAGCAGATTTCCATCTGCGGTGCTTACCCACAATGCGACAGGATCCATCAGTGAACAGGGCATATCTCTTTTCGTTGTCTGGTAGTTCATTATATGGTGGGGCCTCTTTGGCACGTGATACCTCCTCTGCTGGTGTTGTTCCAAACTTTTTACCTTCAGGCCAGTCCATGATCACTTCTAGGATTCCTGGATGACTGAGGTTCCCCATCTGAGCTCGCTGTGTAATCAGTGCAATCCACTTACTCCAAGTGGCATCAGTAGCATGATGGGTGGAGGGATCCTTTCCTTTGAACATCCAGTTCAGCACTGGCAGTCGAGGTGCCAGAAGGAGCTGCGTTTCAGTACCGATTACTTCGGAAGCAGCTCGAACCCACTCGTACGCGGCTAAGATCTCCTTCTCAGTTAGAGTGTAGCGCTCCTCAGACCCCCTGTACGCCCGACACCAGAATCCAAGAGGTCGGCCTCGGGTCTCTCCAGGAGCTCTTTGCCACAAACTCCAAGTGGGACCTTCCTTTCCAGCAGCAGTGTAGAGGATGTTCTCTACATCCTGTCCCGTCCGCACTGGCCCCAGGGCCACTGCACGGGCTATCTCCTGCTTAATTTGCTCAAAAGCCTGCTGCTGCTCAGAGCCCCACAAAAAATCATTCTTTTTCCGCGTCACCCGAAAGAGAGGGCTCACTATGAGACTGTAGTTTGGAACATGCATTCTCCAAAAGCCCACCACACCCAAAAAAGCTTGGGTCTCTGTCTTACTAGTGGGTGGAGACATGGCAGTGATTTTGTTAATCACATCTGTAGGGATGTGACGACGTCCATCTTGCCACTTTATATCTAGGAACTGAATTTCCTGTGCAGGCCCTTTCACTTTGCTTCGCTTGATAGCAAAGCCAGCTCGCAGAAGGATCTGGATTATTCTCTCTCCTTTCTCAAAAACTTCCCCTGCTGTATTGCCCCACACAATGATATCATCAATGTATTGCAGATGCTCAGGAGCACCGCCCTGTTCCAATGCAGTTTGGACCAACCCATGGCAAATGGTTGTGCTGTGCTTCCACTCCTGGGGCAAATGGTTACAGCTGTACTGGACGCCCCTCCAGGTGAAGGCAAACTGTGGCCTGCATTCTGTGGCCAAAGGAATTGAGAAGAAAGCATTGGTAATGTCAATGGTGGCATACCACTTGGCTGCTTTTGACTCCAGTTCGTACTGGAGTTGTAGCATGTCCGGCACAGCAGCACTCAGTGGGAGTGTGACTTCATTCAGGCCACGGTAATCTACCATCAGCCTCCATTCTCCACTGGCTTTAGGCACCGGACATATGGGGCTGTTAAAAGGTGAGTGAGTTTTGCTGATCACTCCCTGGCTCTCTAGCAGACGGATCAGCTTATGAATGGGGAGCAAGGAATCCCTGTTGGTGCGGTACTGCCGTCTGTGCACCGTTTTTGTAGCAATCGGTACCTGTTGCTCCTCCACCTGTAGCAACCCCACAACAGACAGATCTTCTGATAGGCCAGGCAAAGCAGACAGCTACTTAACATTGCGTCCACAGCAGCTATTCCAAAGGCCCATTGATACCCTTTGGGATCCTTAAAATATCCCCTTTTGAGGTAATCAATACCAAGTATACATGGAGCCCCTGGGCCAGTCACAATAGGATGTTTTAGCCAGTCTTTACCAGTGAGGCTTATTTCAGCCTCCAACATGGTTAATTCTTGGGAACACCCAGTCACCCCAGAAATATAGATTAAGTCTGTCCCTTGGTGACTCGAGGGCATTAGAGTGTACTGTGCACCAGAGTCCACTAGTGCCTTGTATTTTTGTGGTTCTGATGTGCCAGGCCATTGAATCCACATAGTCCAATACACTCTATTATCCCTTTCCCCCGCCTGGCTGGGGGGCAGGGGCTATTGTGGCTGGTAGGTACCTCGCTCAGTTCTGAAGGAGTACCGTTCAGACAGGAGGATGTCACGCTTGGACTGGAAGGCATCTTGCTGAGATTGGAGACCATTTTGTTGAGACTGAGGGTTGTTGAGTTCGAACTGGAGGGCATCTCACACAGTTTGGAGGGTGTCTCTCTCGTATTGGAGAGCTTCTTGTTGAGACTGGAGGGCGTCTCTATCAGATTGGAGGGTGCCTCTCTCGGATTGGAGGGTGTCTCTCTCGGATTGGAGAGCTTCTTGTTGAGACTGGAGGGTACCTCTCTCAGTCTGGAGGGTGTCTCTCTCAGCCTGGAGAGCATCTAGATTGGACTGAAGAGTCTGATTGTCAGCTAAAAGACTCTCTTTCTGGATCATGAGACTGTCCCTTTTGGCTCGGAGACTCTCTCGCACTATTTCAAAAAACTCTATACCTCTCTGGGATAGTATTGAATAAGGCCCGGTAAGCATAAGACAGACCCCAAATAATTTGGGCCTCCTCAGATCTGTTTGAGCCACAACATCCCTGTCTCAAATATCTGCTTAAGTTCTCAGGATCTTGCAGGTGTTCAGGAGAAAAGTCCCATGACACTGGTGATGCCCATTTCTCTAAAGTCTCTCCTAAGTCCCTCCAAACTCCCTGCCAGTCAGTATTCTCTGGCTCTGGGGAGGGTTTTCTCAAAATATTATAAATACAGATACTGATGAAAAGTACATTCAGGGAGTCTGACACCACAGTCATTACAAGCATTGGATGGGCATTCAGAAAACGCATAATGAATTCAAAGGAGAGGCCAGGAGTCTGTTTAAAAATCACAAGTTCCATAGAGTTAGCAACTTCATCTGGAGTTACTCCCTCCGGAACTGAATGCCACATCGTATACAAAAGCCAGGTAGGTATGTCCATCAGTGTTTTTAGTTTATCATATAGAGACCAAGCTCCGTGGATCAGACTGGCAAACTTAATTAAGTCCCAGTACGTTCTGAGCATTACAAGGGAAAAACCAATGAAATGCAGTCCCTTTAAGACCAGTTTAAAAAGAGAAAGCTTTTTTTTTTTTTTTCCTTTACTAAAACTAGCTGGCAGCACCCAAAAAGTTTACAAATATCCCAGGACAACTGGCAGTACGCCCAGACTTCATGGTCGTGTTTTGCTGTACAGCACCTGCAGTACAGATAAGCTAACGAAGCTCTGAGAGCAAAGAGAGATTCGTTCTAAAAGTATGTCTCTGCCCAGCTAAGGCAGCTGGTTGTGCCCCACGTTGGGCTCCAAAAATGTCAACGGTTTACGGGCAGGTTCGGCCGGGTTCCGTGACGATTGGTGTGGGGGACCCACGGACCCACACCCCTGGAAAGGGGAAGGGGGAAAGGGAAAAGGGAAAAGGGAGATGGGCCGAGGAACAAAACAGCGGCAACGATCTGAGGAGGAAAGCTAATTTACTAAATAAGATATCAGAAAGCAAAATAACACAATATAATACAATATAATTGGAATTAAAGCTAATAAATCAAATAAAATGAGCAAGAGAGAGTGTCCGATAAACCGAAGGCCTTACGCTAACGCTGAAGGCGGACGGCAGCGAGCACCCACTGCTGAGTTCATCCCAAAGGAAAGAGAGTGTCCCGTGACCGCAGACAGTTTTTATCTTTCCCTCTGAGCAGAAACACGTAAGAACGCAAAGCATCGCAAAGTCCTCTGGGGGATGTAGTTCTTCTTCTCTTCTGAGACAGGTATACCTGGAACTATCAATGATCCACAGAGCTGAAGCATTAACTCTTTAACTCTAAATGCACTACATGATGTTATGATGTGGAATACCAGTACCAAAAATCATAAAATCATGACAAAAGTTCATCAGCATTTAGCCAAAGAATTGACAAGCCTCTACAGGGCTGCAGATGCTGAAGTGCACGTTACCCCAGTGGAGAAAGACATAAACTTACATTCAGTCCTTATCTCCTGATTGGCCATATTCCTGGCAACAGAATATGTCAGAACATTACAGTTTTATTAGGTAAGACAGCAGTCAGAAATCCTTATATATCATAAGAATGCTTATCTATAAAACGTTAGGTAAATCAGCTGAGATCTTTGCATTGATTTCAGTCATCTATGGATTTCCTTTGAACTGCATGATGAAATTAAACCAAAGATCTAAGAAGTCGTTATTCAGTATATTCAAGAATTATAAAAATTAGATGAAAGACCAAAACTACTGTTGTATTTCAATTAGAAAACTAAAAAAAAAAAACCACAGATTTTTGTTGTTTGTTTTCACAGTGATGGCATAAAATCAAATCTAAGATTTCGATCTATGTCTACTAGGGTTTGATAGTGTTTTTCTGAGTTGCTGCTTGGAGACCAAAAAAAATTTTGATTTGGATCTAGTTTTTCTGACCTGCACAATTTTACTGTCTCAAAACAATTTTACTGTTAATGATGCTTAGCCATTGTAGTGTGTTGTGAGATCTTTCTGTTCATGGACAGGTAAATTACTCTATATTTATTTCACTACAAAGCAAGAAAAATATGTGCCTGTGGCTTGGAACACCATGCCAATCATCTATAGGCTCTGTGGTTTAACACCAAACCACAGCAACAGTCATAGACTATGACTAAGGTAGGTAAAGAGTCTCTCAATAACCCATTTTCCATTCACTTATCTACTTAAGCTGGCAGTAACCTATAGCACTGACAAAGCCAGTTGAATTCAATCCATAATCAACAATAATCACACATCCCTGCTAAGAACATGGAGGCAAAGAAACTTGTAAACGAGCATATATGAGTGAATACATTCTCCAGCTGCTTGTCTCTCTGTACACCCCATAATCAGAAGCAAGACAATCCTTAAAGGGTCCACTACTACACCAACCATGCCTTCTATGTTTTTAATTAATTGTTAATAGCTAAATTTACAAATGAAGATTAATTATTTGATTTTTCATTAAAATGAAAACATTTTAATTCTTCCTTGCAGCACATAGTATTTTCATAAGTTCATAAGTTCATAAGTTCATAAGGTTGGAAAGGACCTATAAGATCATCTAGTCCAACCATCCTCCTATCACTATCTCTACCCAACTACTAAATTAAGTCCTTTAGCACCTCATCTAAACGCTTCTTGAACAGCGCTAGGGATGGTGCCTCAACCACCTCCCTAGGCAGGCCATTCCAGTGCCTGACCACTCTTTCAGAGAAAAAAATGTTTCCTGAGGTCTAATCTAAATCTTCCCCGGCGCAACTTGTGGCCATTCCCTCTCGTCCTGTCATTACTTATCAGGGAGAAGAGGCCCACCCCCTCCTCACCACAACCCCCCTTCAGGAAGTGGTAGAGTGCAATAAGGTCTCCTCTGAGCCTCCTCTTCTCCAGACTGAACAATCCCAGCTCCCTCAGCCGCTCCTCATAAGACTTGTGCTCCAGGCCCCTCACCAGTTTTGTTGCCCTTCTCTGAACACGCTCCAGGGCCTCAATGTCCTTCTTGTAGTGAGGGGCCCAAAACTGAACACAGTACTCGAGGTGCGGCCGCACCAGAGCTGAGTACAGGGGGATGATCACCTCCCTGCTCCTGCTGGCTACACTATTTCTAATATAGGCCAGGATGCTGTTGGCCTTCTTAGCCACCTGGGCACACTGCCGGCTCAGAAAAAACACATTAGTTCTTTCACACCAATGTGTATTTGTTATCTGTTAAGAAATGCTGGCCTTCTTAACATTGTCAGTAAATAAGAATATGTGGATAATTATCCAAAAGTTCTGGAAATGACACGTCATTTTCATCATAATTGGAGGATGTTTAGGCAGTGAAATGGGCTCACGAGTACCAGTATGATAGATAAGTTATACAACTCAAGAAACAAAGAAACAAAAAACAAACAAACAAACAAAACCACCAACAACAACAACAACTATTAGAATGTTCTTTTTAATGAGCAAAAAATAAAAATAAAAATACTAAAAGAGTTTGGAGGTAAATAAAATTCTAATGCTTTCCAATTCATGAATGAGAGTATTTCACAAGGATTGGAAAGTATCATTTTATTTCAGGGTTATCACAGAGTGTCCACTCTAGAATTATTAAAATAATTGATTTTGCAGCTCAGAAATGGAAAAGAAGTTCAAAGAATTTAAATTCACACTTGAAGATGCATTTTTACCTGCCAGAACTTGAAATACAAAATCACTTTCTAATCTGGGTTCACTTCAGTTAGTTAAAAATCCTTAAAATGTATTCATTTTTTTGTAATTCCAGTAAAATTGAAGGAGAGGGAAAATTTGATGCACTTCTTGCAGGGAGGCTGTAACAGTTTTTGAAAGGAATGTGAGCTGAATCCTGGGCAGTGATTGGCACTACACTTCCAAAAAGATCTCTGGATTTAGAGCTATTATATTCTTATAGCATTCTTTCTTCAGTACAGAGCCACAGAGACCCAGAAGGAGAGATGAGAGGTGTAAAGATCTGAATGTACAGAAGGAATTTTCAGGAGGTAAAACTTTCAGAAGGAGAAGGCTCTGTGCTCTGGGGATCTCAGGCGTAGGAAGTGAACTTATTTCTTCCTTTTCCTTTGGGCTTATATTAGCCATCAAGTTTTTGGATCAGTAAGGAAACTGATTCTGTCAGTACACTTTATTCTGACAGCTTTTACATTTCATTTTCCTAATTCTTAAAAAAGAATGTTTCTAATGTATTTTTGTGATTTCCAACATGATGTCACCTTTCTTTCTTTTTCTAGTCAAAAAAGAAATTATTCAGAAACAGACATGCATGCATTTAGATATTCCAGACCTACTGAGTCTTTTGATTTAAAAAAAAAAATAAATGTAAGGACAGACAGATCTAGACAAGATAAATTCTTGTGCATTGTCTCATCGCTGCTGCTCAGTGTTTGAGTACATAGTTAACATCATTACTATGATTAATTCTATTCATATCAACAGAATCATATGCTATAAAGTGATGAGCACAGAGTGAATAAATATGGAGCTAAATTTTCAGATGCTCTTCTCAAGTGGAAAATCTTGTCTGCCTTCTGGAAAGAGTCAGGAAAGCAAATAAGCAAGTACAACATCCTGTTTTTTGCGGTCATTTCCTTGTAAGTCTTCCCACTCACTGCAGGCACACCTCTGCACAGAGAAAACTTCAGTCATTGTGATGCTCAATTTGAAGTAAGGAAATGGAAAAAGGGGATGGATGAAGGCTGTGGATGTATTTTCACTTCAAGAACCAGATCTACACAACACAGAGTTAGTCTATTTTCATAGAATCATGGAATTATAGAATCATTTTCTGGGTGAATATATCATTTTGAATCTGTCCTGAGCGCAAAAGCTTCTCCAGCCCTTGGAAGGCATTAGCTCAGAGTATCTAGCACATTGCATGTACTCTGTTGCATGTACTCTGCTAACATAGCCACTTTCTTGGCAATATCCACGCGATTTTGTACAGCTAAAATGAAGAGATAAAGTACAGAAAGAGCTGAATGGAAATGTGTCTTGCTAACTGTGAAATTAATACAGAAGGATGGAAAAGAAGGCACCTTAAACAAAACAAAACAAAATTTCATGTTAAAGTGGACACAAACCAGATATGCGGGTGACAAAATCACACACTTATGAACAGATTGTATGTAGGGATTTTGAATGTACATCCATTCTTCTAGATGTACACAACTGGGAGCATGAAAAAAGACAGCCAAAGAGAAGAGTCCTGTTACTATTTTAATTTGGTATTACCAACACACAAACCACAGCATTAAAAAAAAACCAAACACATGGGATTATTGGAAACAATCAGAAATTAATGATGACTGTATAACTACAATAATCTATATATCTCCAGTTACTACACCAGTACTGTAACAAACAGCTGTACCAGATCATGTTTACAATGACAAAGATAGGTTTTGTTTCATGTTGAAACACTACTAAGACAGATGAAAAACAGGAGCATGGCTGGCAAAAAATATGTGATAGCTAAAGACTGATTATGCAGCTGACACTTGAACACAAGGACTGAAATAATTCTGTTTAGCTTCCTGAATGTGCTTCTATAACTGAGTCTGAAAAATCATACAAATGTCCAGTTTTCCATCTCTGATATTTTTCTCTTTTCAACAAAATATAATTGCTTCAATCAAATAAAGGGCAAAGGATATACTCCAAAATGTAGATGAAAGATGGGTTCCTAATCTGTAGTGTAGACATAATCTATTCCTGTCACACAATATAGAGTCAAGAAGAACTAAGTAAAATATGTGCAGAGGTGAAACATCATCAACAGTACTGCAGTATTACTTAAGGAAGACTTCACTGAGAATTGTTATTTTAGGTATTCATATAAAACAATCTTTTAGGTAAATGGGAAAAAAATAGTCATGCTCCCCAAAATGTACCTGAATGTACCACTCCACATTAAATTGCAAACATTCTGACAGTTTTTTTGTGAGATTTGAAACTTACTGGTTTTCAAAACATTACTTAAAGTGTAGAACAGCATGTGAGGAAATATATAACGGTTGCATTACATTACAAAAGGTTTTCTTCTTAAACTTTTCAGAGGTATTATTACTGAAGGCACTGTACTAGGAACATCTGTCATGAACAGAAGAGAAAAGAAAAATTTCAGTGTGAGGTCAGGAAAGGAGGAAATTACTTGGATTACGACGAATTTTTCTGCAAAGAGTTATTAAGTTCAAGTAAGACTCTGCAAAGTGCTAAACTTCTGAGGATGTCATTAAAATCAACAAGCTCAGGTTGCCCCATTATGTCTCAAGCTGCAGGTCTCACATCTGCTGGAGAGCAGGCAGCTGTGATATCTAGAAGATTATTGACTTTGGTCCATTCATTTCTCCTTTGTCTTTCAAATTCTGAGCTTGGCCCTCTTCTAGTGATGCCTAGATTTGGAGTCCCTTAACAAAAAAGTTCTGATTTAGCTGTTGGATCTGACCTACATCTGAGAAAATTCTAGGTGAAAGCTGAGAAATAACAGAATCATAGAAACATAGATTCATAGAATAACCCAAGTTGAAAGGCACTCATAATGAAGATTGACAAATCCAGTCCTTCATTTCATACATAACCACACACACAAAATAAAACAAAACAAAACAAAACAAAAAGTAAAGTAAAAAGGTAAAAATGATCTAAATGTCATTTCTAAAGTGACAGATGGAACAATATATGAATTCAGAAATCTTTGTACTCAGATAAATCTTTTGGAGGCTCTGGATATTTAATAACTATCTTTCTGCAGGAAAATATATGATGTAGGGAATAAGTTTTAAAAAATCTCTATTTTCTAGAACTGTTTCTTTTTAAGTGATTTTTGCTGGTGGTTGCATAGCAGGATCAAGAAAGCTCATGACATTCAACACTGAAAACTTGCTAGAACTCATCCCATTTTTCTATGTCTCTGGGTCTGCTCACTAAGTTCTTCAGACTTAAAGGTCAAGTGTTCCCATATCCAGTAAGAACATTCTGTCTTGCCACCAGCCCAGACTCATCTTCAAGGTATGTTTTTTCTGTGGAGCATTTCTGTCCTGCTTTGCAGATAGAACAGCTTCAAAAGTTGACACTTGAATAAGCAACAAATCATTTCTGCCTCCCTAAATCACTCCTGGACTGACCTCATGCACATGAACTCAGAAGTGTTGATTGTTCAGTTCCCTTGTCTCCAAAGTCAGTGATCCCCTTGGTATGGCAGGCAGTCCTGACCATTCCTCCAGATTTGCACCACACTTCTTTATCCAGAGCAAAGCAAAGGAAATCACTGAGAATATCTGACTGGGAGTTTGGAGGGAGCTGGTTAGGTAGCACAGAAAAAGAGAAAAAGAAAAAGATCTTCACAAAGGATGAAATATTTATGTCTATGGAAATGGATAAAACCATCTGCTCTTCAGTGTGAGACAGGTTACTCACGCTATTGAATCTTGCAGAGAACCTAAGTATTAACAAGCACAAATATTCCCTTTTGCCTGAGTTTCCATATTTATTATTATGATTGAAAGTTGTCCAGTGACTTATTTTTATTAATGAAAATTTACAGCTTACAAAACATAGAAAGGAGGCTTTGTTCTGCTTCTGTCAGCAATCTGATCCAGGCTTAAAGGGTCTCTGTGCACAGTCTGTGCAGCCCAGCTTCACAAGTAGGAGCAAAAAATGTTCTTGCTGCCTGCAGCGAAGTGGAACAGATTACCAAGGGCAAAGATTTGAAGGCTATTTTGTGGAAAATTGAAGCAGTTATAATGATCAAAAGCCAGAAGTATGTGCAGAGACAGATAGGAGTAGAGGTGGGTTGGAGGGGAGGTAGGTATGGTTTAGGTGTAAGGAATGGGAAAGCCATTCAAACAAAAGCTTAAACATGGCTAGAGAATTCATGGTAGCAATTATAAACCTTGGAAGAAAAGCTTGAATTGCAGCACACAGAAAATAGGATTGTAAATATATCCATAATAATAGTTTGAGAGGGAAAAACGTTACACAATAGAAGGTGTTCTCCTAGAATTACATTGAAATTGCATAATATTATGTGTATTCAGTGTCATCCTCAGAAAGCTACATAGAACCTCTCTTCTGTATTCCTCTTTGTTTTTCTTACTGTCCTCTTCACAGGTAACAACTTTCTGCTTTAAGATGGTTTGGCATTCCTCTACATTTGTTTGTCTTTAAATAGATAATAGAAATGTTTAAAGATGAAAGACAATTAAAAAAAAAAAAGAGAGAGAGAGAGAGAGAAAGAGAAGATGAAGAAATTAATCATTATTAAATAATATCATCTTTGGCTTTAGAAATGGGGAAGTGGAGGCACAGGAAGCTAAAATGAGGGCCATCAATTCTACATTGTGCCAGTGGAAAAAAAATAACTGGGATAAAAGCATTACCTGATACCTTTTTGAAGACATACTGACTTTCAGGCACATTGGGAGACTGAACCAGAATCATCACTCAAGCACTGGGGTTTTTAAATTTCTTGATATATATGAGGTTAAGTGGTTGCTTTCCTTTGCAGTGGCTCCATTAACTCAATTTTGCATCTTTTTGGAGTTCTTTTCCAAAAAAAAAAAAAAAAGAAATCTTAGCAACCAAGGGTGTCTCTATGCTTTGCAAAAGCCTTTTGCAAGTTAAAGAGCTGAGGCTGAAAGGACTAAGAACACTTATTTAAAAGCATAGATTGTGAAGAGAGAATAGTGGTTTGTACAGTCCTCCCCTCTACAGACAACTATTACAAGCCATGCAGCTGGTAGCCTTTACATTTCAGGTTACATTGTCCTTTAACTTTAATTCCCACAGTTTCCAACTACTGGCAATGTGGAATAGCACTGAAAATGTATAATGCACATTGTCCAGATTACCTAATTGTTCTAACATTACAGAAATAATAAGGTATGTATGCATAAAGAAAATTACTTCTTTTTTCTAATATATGAATCATTAATTCCTTTATATGTTAGTAAGTTTCTTAAAAATAAGAGGATTTTTCAAAAAAAAGCAGTATAGTGCATGCAGAGTCACTCTGGAGAGACCTTGACACATTTTCCTCCTGCTCCTAAAAGAAAATCTTTAAATATGTTTTGCAGATCCATATTGTGCTAGATGTTTTAAAGCAAACAAATAAAATAAATCTGAAAGCACCTCCATATATCATTGCCAGACGATGGATTGATTTTTGAATGTACAGAGTGGAGCTAGCATCCCAGTCCTACTGAATGTCAATGAGCACTGAGAACCAAATTCTACTCAGAGTATTTCTTCCAAAAAGCACATAAATACAACTTCTAACGTCTGTTTTCTCTTCCTGGAGCATGATATTATAAATATGTATTCTTTCTTAAATATGTATTATTTTGCAGTCCAGAATCTCCTTTAGTCTTCAATTCAGTTATCTTCATTCATTAGCTTGACTTTCTATCATTTCTTTATTCTTATTGACATTACTAAGTTTTTCCAATTTATTATGTCCCATGGATTTAATTAGATAGTTGTTTACCCAAAGTACAAAAATAAGCTTGTGTAAATTAGTGGTATTTCCTTTCCTCACTTCAGTGCAGCTGTGCTGATCCACATCACAGGAGGCTCTCTCTGATTGCCCCTAGAAGATTGTTAATGGAGGCTAGATATGAGCAATTAACTACAGTATCCAGTTCACAGAATCCCTGCAATTATAACCAGATAATAATCCTTCAAATCCAGCTGTCAGTTCCCATAAAATTCTTATGCACTGCCTCCTCAGAATTACAGTGAATTAGTATTTTCGGCAAGGAGCCCTTATTTGGGTTAAATGGATACAGTTTTGATATGTTCCACTGAAGCTCTACCAGTAGATGGTTCAGCTTGGTCAGTCAAGTGCTAATCTAAACTGCATGCACCAATGAGTCATCTTAAAAGCTTCACTGGTTTTAGGAATATAAATCTTTTGTTACACAGTAAAATAGAACCACAGGGGTCAAAATGAAGATTATTTTATACATAATAAATACACATCTGAATCTGGATAGAAAGAATATTTTCCATCTAGGTCTCAAGTTTTTTTCTGAGAAAACAGCAAAAAAATGTTTACAGTGAGCAAAAAGAAAACTGTAGTGGCTTTAAAAAGTCTTTATTCGTGAGATGAATTGATTAACCATAGTGAAAAATTAGGCAACAACAAAACAGAAACTAGGTTTCACATAATAAATATTTATATATTAATACATATATATATACAAACATATACATATACTTGTATATCTATAAAAGCTTATACAAATATAAATTGCATATACATACATTTAAACTTCCTTGGATTAACTGACATGTAACGAGCCAAGACAGCATATTTTCTATTTCAGTGATTATCATAAGGACTGCCAAAACCACTCTCAGTGTTGTACCTTTTGCAGTATCCCATCTGATTCTGAAATATTTCTTTGTTATAGTTTCCCCTATAAGTCAGTAACATCTCCCCAGATCAACAAACATAATGGAGAGATCTAGCAACTATTACTGTTTCACATACAGCGAAGTAGATCACAGGATGCTAGAATTTAACAGGAATCAGAGGGTGATCATTGGTCACAGGCATTTCTAGGAGAGGCTCTTTTGTCTTTAAAGGCAAATTATGGCATACACAATGAGATTATAAAGCTACTTACCAATCAGAATATCAATTAATGCAGAAAGTTTCAGAACAGTCACTCTGAGATTAGAGTTTCTACTCTATCAAATGTAAGAGACAGGATAGTAGAAAGGCATATGGTCAGTATGTCCTACAGAAGGAAACCAAATAGAGTGCTACAATAGAGTAGATAATCTCAAAGAGGTTTATTCATGAAAAATATTTTTATCCCTTGTATTTCTTCATCCCCCAAAGAGCCCCCTTGATCTCATACCAATCAATCTTGAAACACTTCCTGAATGTAAAAAAGCAAAAAAGAAAACAAATAAAAAAGAAAAAAAGTGCAGGTTACTCTTTCTGAAGCTGGTTTGACCTGTGAGGATTAGTCATGCATGGAGAGCATCTACAGCACTAAGAAGCATTAACGTTTTTTCCTCTTCAGGAAGCTATTGTCAGGAAGGAGTTTTTTATAGTTCCACCTGCTATCCAGGAAGGAGGCATTGGAAACAGAGGAAGAGTTCTGGAGATGAGGAGAAAGGGGTGGTGGAAAGAAAATGATATGCAAAATGTACAACTGTTAACAGGCCCATATAAACTGAAATTACAGTTCTTGCTCTTCAGCACAGTCCCTGAGAGCTTATCTTTTATATAAAGAATACTATAATGTCGGATGACTTAGGATAATCCATTTCCATTTACTTATACATATACTTTACAATAAGGTAATTTTTAGATTTTTTGTTAACATACATACATGTAAACAATAGTCTCACTGACAGATCTTTAATTCCTACTTCTGTAAATTAAAATCTACATTCCCATTTTTTTAACAAAGGATCATAGAATTACAGAATCATAGAACAGTTTGGGTTAGAAGGGATTTTTAAGCACATCCAGTTCCAACACCCCACCATGGGCTGGTTGCTACCCGCCAAATTGGACTGCCAAGGGCCCCATCCAAACTGTCCTTGAGCACCTCCAGGATGGCATCCACAGCTCCCCTGGGTAGCATGTGCCAGTGTCTCACCATCCTCTGAGTGAAAAAATTCCCCCTAATATCTAATCTGAATCTTTCTTCTTTTAGTTTAAAACAATTCCTCCTTGTCCTATCCCTATCAGATTGCACAAAAGTCAGTCTCCTTCCTGTTTATAAGCTGCCTTTTAGTATTGGAAAGCCACATGAGGTCTCCTCAGAGTTCTGATCATCTCTGTGGCCCTTCACTGGACCTGCTACAAGAGCTCTATGTTTTTCTCATACTTCAGATGGGTCCTAATAAGGACAGAGTAGAGGAAGACAATCTCCTCCCTTGCCCTGCTGGTCTCCCCTCTTTTGATGCAACCCAGGATACAATTTGCCTTCTGGGCTGCAAGCTCACACTGTTGGCACATGTCAGGCTTTTTGTTCACCAGAACCCTCAGATCCTTCCCAGCAGGGTTACTTTCAACTAGTTTTTCTCCCAGTTTATACACATATTTGGCAATCACCCAACCCAAGTTCAACACCTTACAACCACAGAACCATGACATTGGTGTTCTTGAATATCATTAAGGTTCTTTTGAGCCCACTTTCTGAACCTATACAGGTTCCTTTTGGTGGCATCCCTTCCTTTCTGTTGTGTTAATTGCACCTCTCAGCTTGTTTTCATCAGGGAATTTGCTGAGGGTGTACTCATCCGTGTCACTGATAAAGATGCTAAAGGGCATCAATCTCAAGATCGTAGAATCATAGAATCAAAGAATGGTTGTGTTGGAAGGGACCTTTAAGTTCATATAGTTCCAAGCCCACTGCTGTAGGCCAGGTTGCTCACAACCCTATCCTGTCTGGCCTTGAATGCTTCCAGGGAGGGGGCATCCACAACCTCTCTGGGCAAGAAGTCCCACTGTCTCACCACCCTTGAAGTAAAGAATTTCTTTCTAATATCTCTTCTAAACCATTTCCCCTTGTCCTATTACTACTGCCCTTATAAAAAGTCCCTCCCCAACTCTCCTGCAGGCCCCTTCAGGTACTATAAGATCCTCCTAGAGGCTTATTTTCTCTGGGCTGAAAAGCCCCACCCATCTTTCAGCCTGTCCTGTAGGGGAGGTGCTCCAGCTCTCTGATTATCTTCATGGCCCTCATCTGGACCTATTACAACATCTCGATGTCCTTCCTGTGTTGGAGGCCCTAGAACTGGACACAATACTCCAAGTAGGGTCTTACCAGAGCAGAGTAGAGGGGTAGGATCACCTTCATCAACCTGCTGGCCATGCTTTTCTTGATAGAATCCAGGATACAGTTGGCCTGGGTGGCAAGCGCACATTGCCACCACATGTTGAGTCTTTCATCAACCACGATCTTCAAATTCTTCTCCTCAGAACTGCTCTCAAGCCATTCACTGCCCAACCTTTATCTGTGTTCAGGATTGCCTTGACCCAGGTGCAGGACCTTGCACTTGGCCTTGTTGAACTTCATGAGGTTGGCAGTGACCCACCTCTCAAGCCTGTCCACATCCCTCCGGATGGCATTCCTTCCCTCTAGTGCCAGTCACACTACTCAGCTTGGTGTCATGTGCAAACCTGCTGAGGGTGCACTTGATCTCACTGTCCATGTCACCTACAAAGATATAAAATAACACTGGTCTCAGAACCAGTTCCTGAGAAATTCTACTCATCACCAATTTCCACTTGGACACTGAACTGTTGACTGCATCCAGTTTATCCACCAAGGCTGTAACTCCATCATAAAAGGCCACCAAGTTTATCAGGCATATCTTGTTTGTGGTGAAACAATATTGGTTACCACCAGTCACCTCATCTGTATTTTCCATGTGTTTTATTAAAGGGCCTTCAGGAGTATCTGCTACATGATCTTGCCAGGCACAGAGCTGAGGTTGACTGGCCTTTAGGTCCCTGGAACTTCTGTTTTTTCCCTTCTTGAAAATGGAGATTATGTTTTCCCTTTTCCAATCAGTAGGAGCCTCACCACACTGCCATGACCATTCCCTCAGAACCCTTGGATGAATCTCATCAGGTCCTTTGGACTTGTTCCATCTTTAGATGGTCACAAACCTGATCTTCATATACAGCAGGCAGAACTTCCTTCTCCAGTTTCTTACATTTCCTTTCTGTAGCTTGAGTGGTGTGGTTAAATCCCTTGCTGGTAAAGATCGAGGTGAAGAAGTCACTGTGCACCTCAGCTTTCTCTATATTACTCATGACCAGGTCTCCAGTTTCCTTCTGGAAAAGGCCCACATCTGCCCTGTCCTTTGTTTTACTGCTGATATACCTGTAGAATTTCTTTGTGGTCCCCTTTTTGTCCCTGGCTAGATTTAATTCTATCTGTTTTAGCTTTCCTACCCTGATTCCTAGATGCTTGGACAACTTCTCTGTAGTCCTTCCAGGTAACTCATTCCTGCTTCTACTCCATATAGACTTTCATTTTTGTGCTTAACTAAGTCCAGAAGCTCCTTATTGATCCATGGAGGACTCCTGGCATTCTTTCTTGCCTTCCTTTTTCTTGGAATGCATTGCTTCTGAGCTTGGAGGAGATGGCCCTTGAATACTGGCCAGCATTCTTGGGCCCCTCTTCCTTCCAAGATTTTATCCCAAGATGGACCCCTGAGGAGCATCACTCATGACCGGCCTTCACCCAGAGTTAGAGCTGTAGACCACAATCCTCTGGCTGCCACCATCTAACCAATTCCCTATCAACTGAATAGTCACCCTTCACATCCAGAAGTCGTAGAGATGTGCAGACCACAGACCCTACTCTTTAAGAAAGCTTTCAAATGCCCTTACCATAAAAAACAGCATTCAGAAAAGGATAGATTAAAACAAACAAACAAAGAAACAAACAAATAAATATACCTTATTGATTACTGGTGCTTTGTTTGTGTGCAAAATTCTTTATAGTTAAGAACGATGGTATTTTTTTCCCCCTCTAAGATGCACTGAATTAGAGTTGTGTGTTTATGTGTATCTACATATTCAATTATAGCACTACACTAACTACAGGAAAAAAAAAAAAGAAACAAAAACGTCAGGCAAATGTAATAGAAAGACTCATCAGGCTGCTCTGGACTCAGAGACTTACTGCTGTGAAGGACCAACACTAATATAGAGGCTAATTTTCAACAGCTGATTGAGTTGCCTTTCAATATATGTGGGATTAAAAAGTATACATTCAAGAGAACCTTTTAATAACAACCACATTTAGAAAGTGCTGTACTTCCGTCTATGCTCTGTAAATAATACAGAATAATCCCATTGTAGCTGATCATACAATTAAAATAAGGAAAAATGAAACAAAAATATGCATGCATTAGCTTCATTTTCCCTATAGTGAAATTGTTTGTGTTAGAGATGCAGTAGATTTGAATGTAGAAACAGTATTTTTATGAGTCTTTTTTGTGAAGTTATACCAATAACTTTGGCAAATGAAATATGTAATTGGTTATGTTCATCTGGGAACAAGTAATGCAGAAAAGACAAGTGAAGCAATTGTCTATTCTACAATGAGGTATGGCAGAGATATTTTTTACAGTTCAGAACGATGGACATAAATAAATTTGCTGCTTAGAAACCACACTCATTTGAATTTCAGTTATCCTCACAGGAGATTTATCAGCTTTCAGGAGAAAGAGGAAAAAATATTTTCCCAAGGGATTTCCATGGTGAACATTGGTTGATTATACTTATTAATAAAATTCTGTTGAAATCAAACAGGCCGCAATATAGATACTGTGCCCTTGATGGTTTAGAGTCACTTTTAGTTTATGTAAACAGGAAATGGAAAAAAGAAAAAAAGAAAAACATTGTTAGTCTTGGTCATAATCAGCACCAAAAAGAATGATGATATATTACCTCTCCCATTAATCATAACTATTGATGCTAAGATGAGGATGGTTTTTAAATTGAAAAGCAACTTGTAGATTTGCACAGATAAAGCACTTCCCTTTCCCTTTCCCTTTCCCTTTCCCTTTCCCTTTCCCTTTCCCTTTCCCTTTCCCTTTCCCTTTCCCTTTCCCTTTCCCTTTCCCTTTCCCTTTCCCTTTCCCTTTCCCTTTCCCTTTCCCTTTCCCTTTCCCTTTCCCTTTCCCTTTCCCTTTCTCTTTCTCTTTCCCTTTCTCTTTCCCTTTCCCTTTCCCTCTCCCTCTCCCTCTCCCTCTCCCTTTCCCTCTCCCTCTCTCTCTCCCTCTCCCTCTCCAACTCCCTCCTTTACCTTTCTCCATTTCCCCCTTTCCCCCTTTCCCTTTTTCCATTTCCCTTTCCCCCTTTTCCAATTTCTTTCTCTTCCCCCTTCCCTTTCCATTTTCTTTTCCCTCTTCCTTTTCCATTTCCTTTTTCTGCTTCTCTTTCCCCTTCTCTTTCCAGTATTTGCAAGAATTCTTCCTTCTTCTGACAAAAGAATGTTTTCCGTTTTGAATATAGTAATAATGAAGCTTAAGTCAGTCATGAGGGAAACAGAAATTGAATGCTTGTTTCACGTGAACACACCTTTCTGAGATAAAAACACATGCACATTACATCTATATAGGCTAGTTTACATGGCATTGCCAAAATATCTCCTGAATTTCTCAGCTACACTGCTCTCAACAAAAAGCTTAGCTTTGAGTCTGAGCACTGTTACAGAGATTGAGTATTACTATATCTAAATCTAACGGGTAGGATCATTAGTTATATACTGACAATAATGTTTAAAAAAGAGAAAAATTGAGAAATTGCAATTCAAATATTATACTCAATCAAACCATGCTTTTCAGGAAATGTGAAATCTCCATTAATCCTAGATGGAATTTTAGTCATTCTTTCTTTTTTTGTACCATAATCACAGAGTTGAATAGAGTAACCAAATAGTTCAGGGCTATAAATTTATGTTTATTACATGCTGGATATCATCATGGATGATATGAAGTGTTTATGGAAATAGCCTTCATGTTAGTTACCTAGGTCACCCAAGAAGAGCATTCTAATTAAAACAATGGAAAAAAACAAATGAACCCAAATAATTCCTCATTTACTGAAGTAAGATCAGAAAAGATTTTTGGACTTGAGAAATTACATCATCAAGTCTACCGCTGTCAGTAAGACATACTTAGTAATGTTTGGGTAGGAAATGCACAGAAACCATAACAAAATTCAGCGCTTGTTCTGTACCAGTATCCTGACAAAAAAGCTTTGTAGTTGCTTGTCTGTAGCAGCTGTGCTGTTACAGATTACAGCACAGGAATGGGTTTGGACTCAGACAGTTACTGATCAACCAGCAAAAACACAAGAGTTTTAATTCCTGTCAGTGTTTTAAAAGGATTGTGTTACTTATGGAGCATTTTAAGCAATACAGCTGCCAAATAACTCAGCTGTTTAGAGTCCCAGACCTTGCCCCAGTGCACTGAATTCATTTGTCTGCTAATTTTTGTTCAACATGTAGTTTGCAGAAGGATTACACAACGTGCATAACACATTTGAGCCATTGCCTGTGAGGTACTGCTTTTGGATATAAAAGACAAAATACAGAAGTGAAAGATAAATTTTGTAGTAAAACTGGCATCAATTAACTTATTGCTTACTGTAGCAATCACACTGTCAAGCCATCTTCCTCATATCACAAGACAGTGAGTGAGGAATTTATCTGAACAGTTGTATATCTACTATTCTTGCACATGTTGGTGAGTGGAAGGAGATCACAAGGAGATGGAAAGGGAGAGAAAATTTCTGTAGACAGAGATTTTCAATAGAGGTTGTCTTGAAATGCCAAGCTGTGCAGTGAAAAATCTGTTCAAATTGTAATGGTTTGCATGCAAGGGAAAGCTTTCTGACTGTAGTCACAAATGGCTGCTGCTACATTTTGAGCAACTGTGAACAAGGGAGTTTCAGGAAATAAGTATGCTATTTAAGCTAGTCAGTTGCAAGGTGATGACTAGCAAATGCTCATCTTGGAAATGCATTATTATAACACAAATGACTGCCACTGGGAGTAGAGACAATGATCCTCCAGCAGGGAGCCACAATGGGCTGTTGTCTACATACAGACTACTCTTGACTGTGGGACAATGACAGACTGCTTCATGAGAAAGGATTCCAGATATTCCTACAGAAAACAAAGACTCAAGGTTGAGCAGAAAGAACAATTTGGTGGCAGACACACTCTTTGGAAGAGGAAATGCAGTGTGGTCTTAGATTATTATAAGAATCAATTTACCTAGACTCCAGGTTATATTTTAGTTATATAGTCCTGAATCAAAAGTATTCCTATATAAAATATTAATTCTACTATTGCTTTAAATAAGGAACATAATGTGTAGAACTGGATGAAAGAACACCAAACACACATAATCACATACAGATAAAACATCAAATTAGACTACTTCAGCAGCGTTTAATTATTTCATAAACTCATCACAAGCTTCACTATTCTGTTGTTAACCTTGGTTCTTAATTGTGGTGGTTTTCATGTTGTCAAGCTTATTTTAAACCAGACAAGACAGATTGCAAACAATAGGTCCAAACTGGAATAACAACTCAATCAAAAAATACGTTCACTCAGCCTGAAAAGTACGAAATGAGTCTGCTGACTACACGTCATCTTGGAGAATATGAGATTTGTGTTACCTAGGTACAAGTACACATTCATCCAACTATGGTTAGAAATTAAACCATCATGTTACTTCTTGCTTATGCTATACTGAAGTCTCTATGGACTTTTCACAAGAAATTATATTTCACTTTCTCAATCAAGAGCAGATGAGTATCCAAATAAACCTTATACCTAACATGCAGCCTGTATGAATTCAACAATGAATTGATTGTGATTTCTGAAAGCAATCAGACTACAAACTGCAGCATAATTGTCAGAGTAATTTTACTAATGGATTAGCATTGTTAAAATTTTTTTGCTATTTATTGCAAAAACATATTGAAATTGTTACTATTGCTTTTAAGATCATACAGTGTTTTAATAAGAAGTGCCAGCATTTCCAACAAATTTGCAACCTTAAACAATAGCTCGCCAGGGATCTTGTCAAAGCCCACGCCTTCCTGCTAAAGTTCATCTACAGAATTACTGAGTAAAGAACCAGGGAGTTACTCAGCGCAGGTCAGACAACAAAAGGAAAAGAAGCTCTCAGGTCCTGGAGGCAAAGATTATAATAAAGTTACTTTCCTGACAGATACTAGGCAATTTGTTGAAGAAAGAACAAATAAGGCAAAGAAATAGTTTTCACTATCAGTCAGCACATTGTAACTAGGATCCTTAAAATATTTTACAGGTTTCAATGTTCTCTTTACTGCTATTATAACTTTACTGCACCAATTTTCAACTTATTTTTATGGATTTAAGATGGCCCTTCAACAGCAGAGCATATTAGAAAAAAAAGCTTCTGGGATTTCCTTAACCTTCTCATCTTCACCAAATAAAATAAAATAAATGAATATAAAATATAAATTCATTTATATTAAATATAATGAAAATGAAATGAAATAATGAAAATAAATGAAAAAATAATGATGATGTTAGGATGAGAATCTGGTTGTCACCAGTCTTTCCCCCTTACATTTTTGTTCTCAGGATAAAAGGTGACTATAGTTGGCAGGCAAGAAAAAGGCTGAGAGGTTCATCTTGGAACATTACAGGATCCACCCTTCTTGAGTTTTGAGCATACCTTTTAAGACTTCATACTTGCATAATAGTATATAATATCAGAGAAGAACAGTCAGATCTAGATAAAAAGCAACAGAAAAAATAATGACAAGTTTAGATCTAAACTTGCATCCAGGAAAACTTGAGCTTAGAAAAGGTTGTGTTTGTCTTCAGTTAATGATTTGTGCTAATTCATATTTTTACTGAATTCCATATCCAGATTCTGCAGTCCTAAGCTGACATGACACAGTCAGAAATATAGTAAATCACTAATCTCATAAAAGGCTTTTAAAGATTTTAAGGGAGAAAAACATTTATTTAGATAGTTAGTTAATGAAGTAAGGTGAGATAAGATAATGTCTGTAATATCTTTTGTTCATGATCCACTTTGCTTGATGCAAAAAGGCTCAAAATAACCCCTGTATGTCTCATTCATATTTGCAATTCCTTTTAGACCAAACAAGTACAAAAATCCTTCCTATTAGAGTAGTATGATAGAAACAAGAAAGTTACCAGTACAATGCCTCAGGTCAGATTGCCTTTAGAGCAATTTGGATGAAGTGAACTTGAGCTGCAGAAATACATTAGAAGCAATCTGCATGTATCTAGTCAGGCAGGAATCATTATCACCAGTATCCCAAAGGTAATCAGTATACTGGAGATGCTTCATCCAAAAGTGACGCAGAAATGCTGAGTGCTCCCTAAAAACAAATGGGTTTTTTTGCTTGTTGTTTTGTTTTGTTTTGTTTTGTTTTGTTTTCCATTTTAATAACCCAATTATCAAGCCAGTCAGTTGTTCAGTACTGTAAAAAAAAAAAAATAATCAGGGCTGCATTTAGCTCACCACCAATCCTGCATTCCATCAGGCACCATAAATATGTGAAAATGGCATGAAAGTCTAAAAGTAATAGTTAATCTGAAACAATTCTACTGTAATTAATTCTGTCACAAATGTTTTACCATTAGATATCCAAATGACAAATCATTAGAAATTGGGTGCCTTATTCCCTTCATTGAATTCTTTTCTCACTTCAAATTTCAAAATATTGTGAGTTGCCAGCAACCTTCAGTAGGGTAGCTTTTTACCACAGTTTACATCTATATTGCTTAATTTAAACCCTGTAACATAAATCTTTTTTTTTTTTTTTGTCTTTTTTTCAGAAAGTTGCTTTGGTAGACAATTCTGCAAATCTAGAAGGAGGAAAAAAAAGAAATTCTGGATAAGAACAAATATAATCAGATATGTAGTGTGCAAGTTTTGTTCATTAGCATAAATTCAGCATTAAATATCAACCACAAATGTTTTTTTTACCTAATAAAAACACATTATTGGGAGTAATTAAACAAATTATGTTTAACATAACTTACATTCCTACAGTTAAGGTTAAATTAATAACTTAGTATGCTTCCAGAGAAATCAGTATCTTTACTTATTTTTGTGTCATATATGTTGATATTTGCTTAGATAGTATCTTAAATTATTTGTATTCTTTCTGCATGTGATTTCTAAGTGTTAGTAAGATGTTAGTAAGAGTTGCAAGTTTTTTACATGATATCAGATCTGAGCAGGAGTAAACACTGACAAGCCAGACCATATTACCACGATGAGCAAAACTAGTAGTAAATAATGATATGACCTTTAAGAGGCTATTCTAGCTGTCAACAGAATTGGTACATGTGTTTTCTTCTTTAAAATCCTCTAACAGCTGTAAGAAGATTTGTGATGATACAAAAATGAATATGAGTAAATATTATGGTCTACTTGGATATTGAATATGAGATGTTTTCTGTTCTATCACAAGCTGGTTTGCTGCAATAAAACTCAATTATTTATACACCAAATTCATATCCATCTTAGCAAGAAAAAGCAGACTGAATCTTTCTTTATGAACCTGTGAATTTTTCAATAAATTTAATTTGGGATTGTTTGTCCAAGTTACTAACTTTTAGACAGGGAGTAAGAAAGCATCCTGCAGAACTAGCCAATCTACTGCTACAGGTGGCAATGACAAGAAACTATACTATGCCTTGGAAGGACTTTTAATACCAAACCATTTTTTAATTATTTTATTTTTTTTCCTATTATTATGTGGGAAGCAAAAGCTACAGTTTGACCCAGAGGAATAACAATATGCAGAATGCTGATTCAAATTGAAAGGTTAAGTTATTATATATGTATACAGAATAAAAAAATATGATAATATTAACAACCTGACAATATCTGACACCACTCAGACTACTATTCACATACAGTAATAAAGCCTAAGTTGCACTGGTGTTTGAAACAAGTTTTTGTTCACAAATGCAAAGGTACTATACTTGCTCTACTGTATTTAGGAGACTACATTTGGAGACGCAAGTTATTTCTCAGGGTTTTGATATTCCTATCCAGAGAACAGAGCTATCTCTTTTTACCTTCATATTTGGTTTCTTGCTTTGAGCCAAGTCAAAAAGAGTGTGTGTATCTAATAGCATTTCCCTGGATAGTTTCTGTAAACGGTCTCAGCAAAGACACCCATACTCCAGTGTACTCAAAACAAATTACTGGTTTTCAAAAGCCATATTGAAAGGACAATTCCACATTCTCTTACAATCACATAATCTAGTTTCACAAGGATAATGCTGTGGATGGGCTTTCTTGCAGCATGTAGATGCCTCATTTTTGTTTCTTGCTTTCCCATTCTTGGTCAGTATAATTTATTTATGAAGTTTTGTGCTGCTGAGAGGAATAATTTATAATAATTATGACACATTTTTTCTCTTGATCTTCTGAAGAAAATTGAAACCTGGTGTTTCAATTACTGGTGTTTGTAAGTGTCTAGGGATTGGAAAAGAAAAAACAGAGTATTTTACAGTGACCCTGAATCAGTGATGAATATTACGTTGGTACTTTCCTTAATGCATTATACTGACATCTGTATTAATTATATAGCAACCTCTCTAAAGGTAGAAATGTGATGTCTTTCTGATATTCATAGATTTCTACCCTATCACATTGTGTTGCTCAATTTTAGCGAGGAAAAGAATTATTGCAGATAAAAATTGATTCAGTTATTCAGGCTAGAAGAAATCATTTTCTGTGATTGTGCTATTGTAATATCATTTTTATGTGAAAGAAAAATATTTGTTTTGAGGGGACAAATTTCCTTCTTTGCTAGCTTCACACAACCCTTATTTTCTCTAGGTCTCCTTCCTTTCTAACCCGCATACAGAATACTATTGCATATAGACATTTTGTTGACATACACTCTGCTATTTGTTCAGCTTGCAGAATATAATTAAATTGGTGTTCACCCTGAATAATATCAGATATATTTTTAATATATGTGAAATTCAGTCATTTCAAGTATTGGCTTCATTTCAGCTTTTCCAGAGACCTACAGTAATTTGGAATGTACCACCATATGCTCATAAATCTTGCTTTGATTTTTAGGCTCCTGTGTATGTACTCATGTCAGTTTATTAAAGCTTATTGAAGACTATTATTTTAAAACAACTAAATAAGCAAAAGCCTTGTGTTCTCAGTGTATACAGTAGATTATAGTATATCAGTATTTATTTTTCTCATCCAAACCCATTCCAGTGTCAGCAATACTCAGTGGAAGCAGCTGAAGAGAAAAGAAGGCCTTGAACAAAAGCAATGTCAAAAACAGACAGTTGATGAATCAAAGTTTCAAGTCACCGCAAGAAAATTGTTCACAGCTTAAACTAAGAATTAAGTTCAAAGGTTCTATTCTTCAAATTCTCTATGATTTTGGCAAATTTTACCATTAGAAGAAATTGTCATGAAGTGTTCTCTGCTATAAACGGAATTCCGTAATGTCTTGTTTTAATTATATG